>NW_005370473.1:337384-368881 GCF_000412655.1 Myotis brandtii | reverse complement strand
GAGGAAGAGAAAGATAGAAACATCAATGATGAGAATCTATTGGCTGCCTCCTGCACGCCCCCTACTGGGCATCAAGACCACAATGCTGGCATATGCCCTGACTCAGAATCGAACTGTGACCTCAACCACTGAGTCACACTGACCGGGCTAAGGGTTTTGATAGCACACATTGCTGTTCTAGGGAAAGTAGAGATAAAGTGGGCAATTGAGCAGAAGCCATGGGGCAAGGCGTTATCCAGGCAGCGAGGACGGGGAAGGAGTGGGAGTTCCAGGATGCCCAGGGCAGGTGCTCAATGAGTAAAAGTGAACACTCTGTAACCACAAATACCCCTTTCCTCAAAATTCTGTAGTTGATAAGGGGTCAGTGGGGAGAGGGGGGAGGGGACATATGTAATACTTTAAACAATAAAGATTTTTTTTTAGAAAGAAAAAAATTCTGTAGTTGAGTCCATGGAAAAATAAAACTTATCTTCCTGTTGTTATTTTCAACAGCAACGCTGAAGCTACCATTCATCCAAGCAATTTCCCTGTGCCAGGCATGTACTACGTTCTTTGTGTACATTGTCTAATTTAATCCCAACAATTGAAATTGAGACTCGGAGGAGCTAGTGAATGGAATTGAGATTTGAACTTGAATCTCTATAAAGCTCTTGTTCTCCCTCCCTCCCCCCACATACACACACACCAAGCTGCTTCTGTGATTCCCCAGAAGGCTTTAAAGATAATGTGGAAATAATTCATGATGTGCTCTGTCTTCTATAACTCTTCTACAACTCGAGCTGTGGTTCACAGACCAGCACAGGGGACCCAGTTAACAATGCAGAGCCTCAGGCCCGCTTCAGACCTAAGGAAGCAGAATTGCTTTTTAATGAGACTCCTGGGCACAATCAAGTTTAAAAGGCACTCCTCTACATCTATTGCTGAAAGATATGGCATAAACACTCTGAAAGATGGTGTGGGGATACTTATCTCTGACTCCAAAAATAATAATTTCTAGAAGTGAATTGATGGTAACTGTTCAACTTAATCAAAGAGTGAAAATTTAAAAACTTGTCTGGGCACCTGTTAAATAAAGTTGGAATGGAAGAACCACTGAGTGATCTAAGAAGTTAGCTAAAGTATAAAAGGTGAATTTCTGCTTCAAGAAGTTTTCATAGGCCTGTTGAGCATACACCTGGGACACCAATGGAGCTCAGATGTCATGCTACGAAGGGAGAGGACATAGAGAGGCTTGGAGTTATCTCAGCCCTTCCTCTCTCACTTCTACATCCAAACCCTGAGTCCTAACCATTGTACCAGAAATCTTTTCTACCTGCCCTCCACATGCCATTCATGAACTCAAGCCCTCAGTTTTGGGGCCTTCCTGAATCCAGGACCAATCAGGTCCCTTGCTTCCTCACCAACCTTTAAGGCCCCCCTACTGGTGTCAGAAGTAACTCCTGCACCTTAGCCTGGCATTTGGAATCCTGCAGGACTTGGCCCCACACTCTTTGCAGCCTCTTGTCTCACTCTGGACATCTCTTCCCAGTTCCAAGCCGTGATGCTTTAGGCACGTGTCCACACTACGCCACACCTGTACCAACACTGCACTTATGTCCCAACCGCTCATGGCACCTAGACTGCCCCTCTGACCTCTCTACAACTAGCAAATCCTCCTTCTCCCTCAAGTGAGTTTATACTTGGAGTTTGTGAAGACTTTCCTAAGCTGTACTTACTACTTATCAGAACCTGTTTGCCATTATAACTTATCAATTTCTTTCTCCTTTGTCAGGCTGTGGGCTCCCTGAGGACAGTGATCATATCTTAACCATCTTTGTGTCATCGGAGGCTACCCAGTCAGTGCTTCTTAGATGGAGAAGATTGCTGAGAAAGGGCCACGGCCCACGGGACCCTACAGGGTGAACTCAGTATGAAGAGGCTCTGGAGTTTTCTTCCGACTCAGGCAGAATGGTGCCATCACTCGCCAGCTGTGTGATGATAGGGAATTGCATTAGCCTCTCTGTGTCTGTGTTCTCCAGGCTAAGCGGGGATTATAATAATGTCTGCTTCACAGAGCTGTTGCGAGGATGAACGTAAGTTCAGGAGCTTGCAGGTCCTGCTTTCTGAAGATTTAGACTTCTGTGACCTTCACCCTTTCTTCTTGCCACACCCCTTCCCTTTCCCTGGACCGCTCCTACTAATTATTTAAATCTCAACCTTGATGTCACTTTCCCCTGCAAATGTCCTGACTCCCCCACATCTGTGAGCAGTGCCACGGGCACGCCTTCCTCCAGGACCCTGGCCTTCCTCTGTCACACACTCATCTCACTGTGGCATGATTCCTTGTCAATAGGTCAACAGCTAGAGCAAGAACGGTACTATTTATTGAGCTCTTACTATGTGCCAGGGACCACGGCAGGTTTTTTTCAGGCACATCCTAATTAATCCTCGCAATGACTCTATGAGCCAAGGTTTTATTATTCCCACATTACAAACGATGAAACAGGACAAAATAGATTCTGTAAATTGTCCAAGATCACCCAGCTAGTGAGTGTCAGGACTGAGATTCAAACCCAGCTCTGTCTAACTTGAACCCATGTTCTTCACACTAGGCTAAGGGCTTCTGCTCCAACTCCCGTCATGCTCTGGAATATACTGAAAACAAAACATAACACACAAAACCTGAAACTCAAACCGTGTTTAAAACAAGTGCTCAGTAAATCGTAAGCTCCAAGACTCCTCTGCCTTTCCCGTCGTCCCTTGGTTTGCAGCACGGCTGGGACTAGAAGCTGCTGCTGTTGACTGAGCTCATTACAAACCTACGGAAGCGAATTGCAGAGACCCGGCTGTGCCAGCCTCCCTAGCCTCATTGCAGGTTCCCAGGGCATATGGGCACCAGCTCGTTTAGAAGGCATTTTAAACAAAAGCCCACAGCAGAAATGTTCAGCATATGTTAGAGTAGGTAGGGATTCACGAAATCTTAAATCAACTTGCTTTTTATAGCCATTCGGAGAGGGGCAAGTGAACACGCCCTGGCTTCCTTCAGCACACACTGAGCCTGGCCGGGCTGAGGAGCAGAGGAGTAGCCAGCATCAATGCTTGTGGATCCGAGGGTCCCAAGCTCCCAGCCCCCACCCTCTCCCACCATCCTCCCCAAGACAGTGCCAGCTATAAACACACCCCTCAAGAAATTTTTTAAAAAATGACATAAGTAATGCATGTTAACTAGAAGACAGGTTTAAGCAAAAAACAAACAAACAAACAAAAACACACCCTTACTCCCATTTCCCTAAAGACATTTTGGTGTTTACCCTTTCAGTATTTTGGGTTTCTTTCTTTCTTTCTTTCTTTCTTTCTTTTTTTTTTGATAATATATATGATGTTATATATACACACACAGAATTACATATGCACATATACACACTTATATACATACATGTATGTATTTACTTCCTTTCTCAAATTGTGATTATATTAAATATTGTGTAATTTGCCCCCTCCCCCTTAATACTACCATTTCTAGTCAATAATACACATCTACATGGTCATTTCAAATGGTGCTATGGCATTCTGTTGTATGGCTTATCCTAATTTATCTAACAATCCAGTGTTGTTGAATATTCACATTACCTAACGAGATGCTGTTGTCAACAGCACCTCCAGGAATACCCTCATACATACCACTGTGAGCACCTGTCCCATTATTTCTCAAAACAAATTTCCCAGGCACCATATCTTAAAAACAAATGACTACTTACCACTGGGGGTTGTAATCACTCCTTAATAGTCTGATGTAAATTAATTTTAAAACTCCTTTTTTATAACAGTTATGAGCCCTGATAATAAAAGGATGCTTGTTGAAGGTGAGGTTGGGCAGGTGTTTGGGAGAAAGGGGGACTGGAGAAAAAATGTCTTGGAGATAGACGGCATTACTAGAGGAAGGTAGGACTTGGTGCCATGGGCTAATTAAACATGTTAGGGTCAGGCTGAGGATCTTGGATTAAAACAAAACAAACAAAAACCAGAGAACAGAGATGGAAAGCCCTCTACACTGGCCTCCTTGATTTGTAATTTCACCAACACTGGACTTTTGGCATGAAATCTGGGAATGGTCATCTTTGTTGATCTTTTGGAAAATATTTTAGGTATCAAGAGCCACAAACATATTCAGACTATTGGATATAGTAATAGTACTTCTGGAAGTATATTCTAAGGAACTAACATCAAAGAAAGATACACCAGCTACTGCACAAAGATGTCCCTTACAGAGTTACTTACAGCAACAGAAACTTGCACTCAATGAAAATAGTCAATAGTTATTTTGACACACCTACCTGATAAAATACCATGTAGCCATCCAATACTAGCTATGTGGATCTTGGGCAAATTATTTAGTCTCTCATCTGTTAAGTGGGGGTAATAACATTTATTCTTGCAGGATTGTTGTCAGGATTAAATGAGATAGTATTTGAAAAGCACATAGCATGGTGCCTGACACATATTAAGTGTTGAACAAATAGCTGCTAAGTATACAGAGACACTTGTGGGAATGAATGTGATATAAACAAAAAGCTGCCCACAATGCATACATACATTTGTCAATAATGGGGAATCCCTGAGTCTGGAACTGTATATCTCTTCGTCTCAGTATGGACTTTGTGGGTCTCCACTTTCAAGACCTGGACATTCTGTCTTGTCAATGCCCTGGGTGTCAGGCTGGGAGAGTCTGTTCTTTCTGTAAATTATCAAAAGCCTGAGGTAGACACTAGAGTGCCAATGTATTGACTTACTGAGGGAAATGTAAACACCGTGTGGAACAGAGATACCTGCTCCAGCACTACGATGCTTTCTCTCCCGAGAGGCAAGAAGCAGAGGGAGCCAAAGCAGAAGCCACAGTATAGGATGCAATTATGGCAACATCAAACCCTAATGCAGCGGTTCTCAACCTGTAGGTCGAGACCCCTTTAGGGGTCGAACGACCCTTTCACAGGGGTCGCCCAAGACCATCGGAAAACACATATATAATTACATATTGTTTTTGTGATTAATCACTGTGCTTTAATTATGTTTAATTTGTAACAATGAAAATACATCCTGCATATCAGATATTTACATTACGATTCATAACAGTAACAAAATTACAGTTATGAAGTAGCAACAAAAATAATTTTATGGTTGGGGGTCACCACAACATGAGGAATTGTATTAAAGGGTTGCGGCATTAGGAAGGTTGAGAACCACTGCCCTAATGAGAGAAAAAACACCAAATGTTCACGGAGGGATGAATGGACAAACAAAATGTGATATATACATGCAATGGAATACTATTCAGCTTTCAAAAGGCAAAT
Source organism: Myotis brandtii (assembly GCF_000412655.1). Lineage (NCBI taxonomy): Eukaryota > Metazoa > Chordata > Mammalia > Chiroptera > Vespertilionidae > Myotis > Myotis brandtii. The sequence goes on along the minus strand of NW_005370473.1, from coordinate 363,554 downwards.
GCAATTCTATGCTACAACATGGATGGACCTTGAAAACATTATGCAGAGCAAAACAAAACAGACACAAAAGGACAAATACGGTAGAAGTGCACTTATATGAGGGATCAAGAAAGAATAGAGGTTGCCAAGGGCCGTTGGGAGCAGGAATGAGGAGTTATAGCTTAATAGGTGCAGAGTTTCAGTTTGGGATGATGGTACAGTTCTGAAGGTAGATGGTGGAGATGGCTGCACAACAGTGTGAATGTACTTAATGCTGCTGCATTGTCCACTAAAAAATGTTCAAGATGGTAAATTTTATGTTATACACATTTTACCACTAAAAAAACTCTAAAACCCAAAGCCTAACATGAGAGGCAGTGGCGCATGGTGGTAAGAGCATCACATTCTGGCTCAGCCTGTTCATCAGCCATGTGCCATTAGACAAGTTACTTACACTCACCATTATCTGTCTGCAAAGCTGGGACTCTGATAACATGCAGCGGTTCTCAACCTTCCTAATGCCGCGACCCTTTAATACAGTTCCTCATGTTGTGGTGACCCCCAACCATAAAATTATTTTCGTTGTTACTTCATAACTGTAATTTTGCTACTGTTATGAATCGTAATGTAAATATCTGATATGCTATATGTGTTTTCCAATGGTCGCGACCCACAGGTTGAGAACCGCTGATTTACAGTTCCTGGAGTTGTCGTAAGGATTAAAATGAGTAGATATATGTGGAGCACTGAGTCTTAGAACAATGCTGGCCACACAGTGAGTCCTATGTAATTGCTAGCAAAAATAAATACATACATACATACATACATACATACATACATACATACTTCCTTGGTTTCTCATGAAAGATGAGGATCAGAAATACTCCAAGTCAGTGGAACTGGGGCGTTATCTTTGTAGAGCAGATCTACAGGAGTCATTAGGTTGCTTGGCGAACATGGCACAGAAGAAAGAGTTAGAGAAATTGTGTGTCTAATAGTATCCAGCTCAGACAGCCTGATTTTATCAGAGGGATGTCTTGCCAGCAGAACTGAAAACACTCAACACCCATTCACTAAAGCTCAGTGTCTCCCAAGAGGCTACTGGTCAGAGTGGCTGGGGCTTGCTTTTGCCTCTGTCCATTGTCAGCACTTCCGAGGCTGGCCAGTTCCTCTCCAAAGCCTGTGAACACCCCACTCTCTGCCCTATTTTAATGTATTGTCTTTACAGCTTTGTTCCCTGAGAGACTTCTATTTCTCTGGAAGGAAACATGGAAAATGACAGCAGCCTGATTTATTGGTGATTGCAGAATTGTGGGTAAAATATTTTGAGTTCCATTGCTGGAGCTATAATGGCTGTGAAATTTTAAAGACCAATTTTAAATGTATCATTGTTGCCCAGTATTTTCCTGTTTGTAAGCGGTTTTCGCTTGGTGTCTGATTGTTCGGAGGGCTGTGTGCAGCATGAGTAATGAACAGGCCACTGGGTCTCACATTCATTCCAGCCTGTTACCCATCCCTGGGTTGTCTTCAGATCCTAAGCAAGTGTAATGAGGGGCTTGATGTGGTGTCTGAATGTATGATGAGCCCCATTCATTTGCTTTTACACTCTGGTAAACAGCTGTCGAACTTTTCCTGAGTGCTTTATTCTTAGCTTTCTATGGCTTGAAGTCACTTCAAAACCAGCAGTGCTCTGCACACCTGTGTGTCTGCATGTCCAAACTCCTACCCACAACCGGATCAGGAGCTGTTGCTGCTCTTAGGGTATGATTCCCAGATGTGGCTCTGTCTGAATGAATGGTGCCTTTAAGTCTTACCTTACTAAACAGGGGCTTGTCTCTGGCCACCGTTGGAGTCTGAGATGATCTCTACTTCTTGTGCTGGGCTGGTAAGGAGAGGAAGGCACAGCTGAGGCCAGGCTCCCCTAACACATGGGGTAGTGGACAGTGTCAGTCCATTATTCACATCGCTTCGGGCTGAGTCAGGGTGTATGGGCCAACCTCTCTGTGCAGGGTGTCTGAGGACTTTTCACACTGCAGCCGGCTGGAGTGCAGTGGAGTTAATCCACTGGGGAGCATCTCTCTAGCAGGGATCCTTGGTAACTGGGGCATAAATATCCAAGCACCCTCTCCCTGGTATGGGATAATTATCACACATGTTTTGTATTGTTCCCCAGGTTTTTCCTATGGGATTAAGCTCCAGTTGCCCACTGTGGTTGTTGCTCCCCCACACGTGGTCCTGGAATTATCCAAACACACCCATTGCCCTTGAATCCCTGTCTCAAGGTCTGCTTCTGAGAGAACCCACAGTCAGATGCATGCTGTTGAGAAAAGAGCACAAGGTTTAAAAGTAGAAGAGCTGGCTTCTTCCTGGCTCTGCACATGTCACATGCTTTAGGCCACCAACTTTATTCTCTCAGAGTTATTGTTCTCTTAACTATAAAAACCAGAGCAAATAAGCCCTATGTCATTCACTGGGCCATTTGTAAAGCCTGAGTGTGAACATGTAAGAGGAGGGGCTCAACAGGATAAAGGTCTTTAGAAATGTTCGTGGAATTGTTTTTGTGGTGCTGCCACTTCCCCATTGTCTGCAGAATGTCCCCCAAAGTACTTATCTACACTCTTCTTATCTGTATTCATACTAAACCTTGTGGACAACTCCAATGAATCAGCATTGTTATGAAAAACTTCAGGATTTTAGTATTTTTGTGGCCATTTCTTTATGATTTCTTATTCCTGTTTCTTAATATCAAAATTTCAAATATAAAGAAAAGTTAAAAGAATAGGCCAATAAATGCTGGAGTTTGATTCAACAATTGTAAACATTTTGCCATATTTGCATTGTCTGTTGGCCTATCTACCTATCTATCCATGTTTCTGTACTATTTGAAATTAATTTCTAGACCCCAGACACTTTACCCCTAAGTACTTTTCCCAGCTAGGCCAATATCCCACATGTACAATATGCTTCTTGTACCTAAGAATATTAGCCTGATTTCTATATCATCTAACCGTGCACCTGTATTCAAATGTTCCAATTTTGCCAGAAGGTCTATTATAGTTTATGCATTTTTTAGCCAGGATCCACTCTAGGTTCACTGCCAAATGCCTTTGCTTAGAAACAACCATCCTGGCTCTGACTGTGTGTGTGTGTGTGTGTGTGAGAGAGAGAGAGAGAGAGAGAGAGAGAGAGAGAGAGATGTCCTTGAGCATTCTTTTCCAATGAAGCCCGTGTTGTGGCTCTCTGGGCCTTGGAAGACAATGGAACAAACCTTGTCTGGACATGGATCTTGCTCAGCTTGGTGGCCTCTGCCAGCAACAGAGGGTTCCAAGCAAGTGGCACCTGCCAAGTCTGCCTGGCCATTCATGTCAGGGCGGCACTAACCACCTCTGTGGCCGTCTTCAGTGGTCACCTGCCAGACACTCCCATGGAAGTGCTGCCAACAGCATCAGCTGCCGGTGGAGGAAGAAGGCACCCTGCCCGGTGGCTCAATGAAAGGTAGATTTTATCCTTTTGGGGGAAAAATATCAAACCGCTTGGCAGGTAGAATGCCTGTTTAGACAAGTTAGTATAGGCTGTCATTGGTAACTGGGGCCCAATTGCCAATGTTCTTCTGTCCCTTCCTATCTTCACACAGATGATGAAATAAGAAAGACAAAAGATGATGGAGTTTAGAGAGCAAGCAAGCACACAGACCAGAACAACAGTAATAAATACTAATCTCACATGGAATTCATTTAAATCTTCTCTGCCAAAGCCGTCTCCTTTTTCTATACTTTACATTTTAATTCACGATAGCACCATAGAGTTACTCGAACTAGAAACCTCATATCAGGAAAGACAAACAGATTTGCATTTTACTATCAGAGCCAATCTGGTTGCAATGGGTGCCTGGTCCACCATATTGAGGAAGATTCTGAGGCCACGTCATGGCTCAGGGGAGGGAGTGTAAAGGTAGGTGATCCTTGCAGTGAGCATGGGAAGGGGACTCAGGGGGCTTGAGGGCCACGTGTTTACTAGCCAAGGCTTATAACTAGCTGAACTCTTTTCTTTTCCCTCACCTTTCAAATGCACAGAGTCCTGTTTCTCTAGCTCTGATTCCTTTCTCGCCATCCCTCCTGTCCCTTCTTAGTTCTGGTCCCCTTGTCTCTCACCCAACTCTATCACTGGGCTCCCTGCCTCCAGGCTCTCTAAGATCTAATTCATCTTGCCCACAGAGCAATTTTTCTAAGCACATTCCCACACTGCTGACAAGCTTCCATTGCCTCCCCACCACTTACAGGATAACATCTAGTAGAGTCTTCAGCAAAACATATTAGAGCCTTGGTGATCTGGTCCCTGTCCATTGTCCTATCTCATTTCTGCCACTCCATGATTTCCTCCTCAGGTAAATATTTCAGGCACATTGAGCTATTTGCAGTTCCCAATAGGCCATGCTTTCCCATGCCCTCCAGGCTTTAGCCCATGCAATTTCTCCTTGTCTGATATGCCCTTCTCTCAGCCCCCTTAACATGCTGATACTGTGCACCATCTCCTCTGGAAGCTTTTCTTACTGGCAAGTCTCTCTCTTTCACCTTCCCAACTCAGATTCTGTGGCTTCTTCTTCCCTGTGCTTCTTTAGGGTTTTGTAGATTAGGCTGTTATTACTTACTTCACTGTATTTGCACTTATACATAGTCTACTCATTTATTCATTCAGCAAATATTTATTGAGCAGCTTCTATATACCAGGCACTGTTCTAGGAGCTGGAGATAGAGTGATGAACCTTATAGGCAAAGTCCCTGCTCTCAAGAAGCTTGTATTCTTGTGAGTGTCTTATATGTGTACAATATGCAAATAAGCAAATATATAATTTAATGGCAGATGAAAGAGAGAACAGAAAGTTCTTTCTTTGGCAGATAGTGGGGTGCTGTTTTAGCTAGTTGGTCATGAAAGACATTTTTTTTGGCCAAGTAACCTTTGAGCAGAAATTTGAATGAAGTGGATGAGTGAGCCAAGCTGACATTCCAGGAAGGAGTGTTGTTGCAAGCAGAGGAAATGGTGTGCAAAGGCCCTGTGGCATTTCTGAGGGATGTATGAGGAAGAGACAGAAATGAGTGAGGCTGAAGAGGAGGGAGTGACAGGAATCATGTCAGAGTCAAGGTCAGAGAAGGAGCAGAATTGGGGGCATAACATACTGGTCCTTCGGGAGCAGAACAAGGGCTTTGGAGTCATTCTGCACGAGCAGGGAAGTGTGTGATGCATGTTGTGCCGAGGAGTGACACAATCTACTTTGTTCTTTAAAAGCATCGGAGGCATCGGCTGGCTTTTGTGTTGAGAATAGACTGTAGAGATGGGGTAGAAGCAGTGCTCCAGGCAGACATGACGGCATGACCAGGGTGGTACAGTGGTGACTGAGAGGACAGGATGAGTTTGTGACAGGTTTTCAAGGCAGAGTCACTAGGATTTTCTGACAGCTTGGATGTGGGGGTGGAGGGATGAATCAGTCAGTTAAAGGTGACTGCAGGAAACTGCATCTTAACAATCAGTTCACACGCCACTATCTCCTTCTAAATCGGTGGTTCTTGACCACCCCTCCCCCACTTCACTTTTCTTGAATTCTGGATACCTTTGAGAATCTGATCACAGCTATGGATTATTATTCCTGAAAAATTCACAGTGTGCAAACACATAAACAATTTTGTCTATAATTTCAGAGGGTCCTGTACCCACTGAGTCCCACCCGTGAGTCCTGGGGCCACAGTCCCTGCCCTGCCCTGTGAGCTCCTTGGAGCTGGCCACACCATATTCAAACAGCATACTCATCTCTGTTTCCTGAGCAGAGTAGCCTGAAGACAGTTGCTGCTCAGTAAATGCGCCGAATGACTGATAACCAGCTGCTTCTTTATTCTAACTCTTTATTTGTCCTGGCAACAAGGAAGCATGCCCTATTTACACTCCTACCAGTAACTGGAGCCATTAATGCACTATAATAATAACCAAACCAAAGCAACAAACAAAAAAAAGCTAGGGAGCGGGGAGAAGGAAAAACGAGGCAAGGGAATCACAGCAGAAAAGCATTTTTAAAAATGTTCCTTTCAAAAAGCGTTGGTGGAGATGCATAAGGGAGGAAAACATGTGAGTAAAAATGTTATCATTATACTGGTAACGTTGGGACATTTTCCACCTCCACTGCAGGCAGAGGGCATGGCTTGCTTTAGAATTTCTGCACAGGAAGAGGGAGATTCTGGGGTTCAGGTTGCAGCCAAGCCCCAGGCTGGGCTCTGGGAAGGAGGGAACAGTTTATCCTGAGTATCCTGAGCTCAAGAACCCCTGAGGGGGTAGGGGAGGCCGGGGCGGGCTGACAGAGAAAGGTCTAATGGGATTGGTGACCAACACGCAAACATGTCACCTAAACCCAGAGGCAGGGCCGTTTGAAGTGATCACCCCGATGCTGAGTCAGAAGATTAACCTGGTTGTGAGGACACTGATCACGCAAAACCAGTGGCCTCTGGAGGGTGCCAAGAGGATTTAGTCAAGACAATGGCCCTTCTCTCTTCGAGTTTAACAGGAGCCTTATTTAGAAATTGAAGAAATCCAGGAGGAAGTCTTCAAAAAATAACCACAAAAAATAAGGAAAAGCAGTTTCAAACTGTGCAAATTAGGCTTGTTATTCCTGAATCTGCCTGTGGAAGATAACTGATGACTCCAATGTAGTAGAATTCGGGAGTCTGGCCCTTCCTGTTCCATATTTCCTCTAACCCTGACAAGGATCCGTGAGGCTGTTCTTATTTCTCTTCCCTTTTATAGGTGAAGGATATGAGGCTTCGGAAGTGTTCACTGCTAGAAAGTGGTAGAGCAAGAATTGGGACCCGGATGCGGCTGCTCCGAGTTCTCTCATTCATGAGGCAGCCTTGTTAAATGCCTACATTGCTCATCCAAGAGAACAACAATTAGCATTCCCTTGTCCTGTGAGTCAGAGGGAGGTTGGAAAGGGCTTGCTGCTCACCACCTTTTCCCCAGCTTACACATCTCACAGAAGAATGCCATGGGGAGCCCCAGCCCTGTGGGAGCCAGGCTAGGAGGGCGGGGGGTCATCTGCTGGGAACTGGCGGCCTGGGTCCTGCTGTTGACATCTCTGTGCCTGTTTGACAGCTCCTGCTGGAGCAAGGCTGCTGTGTGGGGAGAAGACATGTTCTCATCTCGCCCTTTTGTGGGATGAGGCGGCTGGCCCAGTGGAGACACAGCAATCAGAACCGATTCCATTCAGATCCTGTTCATTTCACTCCTGTGCCCAAGGGCTCATGGGCTGCTTATAATTTCGGTCTTTATTTTCCAGACTTTTAAAAATTTTGCCTCAAAGTGTAAAAAGGCAGCACTAACTTTTAAAATAAGGTACGGCAAAGAGCAAGAGAAGGCGGTGGGGGCGCTCGGCAGAGAGAAAACTACCTGAGTCTCTAATGTGTCTCTTCTGAGCTTCTTACAGTGAAGAGAGAAGAGCTCCCAGACAGGGGGAAAAATCTTAAGAGGCTCTTGATAGGAAATATGCTGGCACTTGTCATCTACCCAATGGCTCCTAATCCTCTTTTATAAGCTGAAACCCCCTTGAATTGGATTATAAAATTCCTCTTGGTAGAAGGCACTTTGCTTGAAAATGCAAAGCTCTTGATTGAGAGAGAAAACAAACACTAATTTGAAATGCCTTGCCTCAGGGAAGAAGATGTGGGTGGAAGCTTGAAGGAGCCCTGCTCCTGCCTTTTGACCGCTCAGTTTCCAGTTGTTGGATGAGCACCCAGACCTGAAGACGAGGGCATCCCTTCCTCCGCCCTCTCAAGTCAATGGACATTTCCATGGGAGCTGCTACTTTGACTTGTTTTTAACAATTACTTTATGTTCAGCAATGGGAAAAGAAAGTCTTGTGCAGAAGCCAAAGAGCCTGGTTCAATGGCCCATTAATTGGATCAAAGCTCCCCTCAAAGCAGGGATAATTGCTGGTAACTGGCTAAAGTCTGTGACCTGGGATTGGATTGACAAATATCAGATGGCAACTCGGGGAGATTAGAGATAAACTGGCAACTACTGAAGACTGGGGGGCAGAGAGGAGGGCTGTTGCTAGGACATTTTCTCGCTGCCAGCAGCTCAGTTTGCTCTCTTACGGACCATAAGACCTTTTCCTAGATGCACATCTCACCTCTGATCTGTGTCCTACGTCTTCCACCATTCAATTCTGTGCTCTTTCGACTCCTGCTTGTAGTTTGGCAGTGGCATACTTTAGTTTTCTGAACACCACGCCAGGTTTGGGGCGGGGGTGGAGGGGAGCAGGCTGGGTCTCTGCTGTGCCTGGAGGTGGGACAGTTGGGTCTGGAAAGAGCTGGGCATTGGTTAGGAGCAGAAAGGGGTCCCTTAGTCCCCAGGCCCGTGCCAGGGCACCGCCTGTGGGATGCCAGTAAGCACCTCAGCACCCACCAGAGGGAATGGAGACACTGCTGATGGGTCACTTTGTGCTTAACATTGTGCAGTTCTGTAAAGGGCTGGCAATTCTGTGATCTCATTAGTCGGCTGTGTGAGGATCTGAAAAGGCGGCGGCAGTATCCATACTCTTAGGGGCCTTTTGATGATCACACAAAAAATCAGGAACGGCATCCAGGAGCAGATGGGCCAAAGGTCTCGCTTGCCCTTTTTCCTTTCAAAATCGATGCTGACTCCTGCCCAGCCTTCCCCACAGTGCTGCCAGCCCCTGACTCAGCCCAGCCCTGGCAGGGCTTCCTTGGCGAAGAGGAAATCCCAAGCTCCCAGTGACAATGCTCTCTTGCTGGATCTGGATAGGATGACAGTGTCTCCCCACTTCTCAAAAACTTACAAGTCAAGCAAACAAGATTTCTAAACAAGGTGGGCTTAAACAGGATTTTCTGTGATCGCCAGTTCTCCCAAAGCCCAGCTCAGCCCTTCTTGGGAGGAGTGTTCAGACCTGCTTGTGGGAGCCGGGAGCCAAGAGGCCATCTCCGCTGTGCCTGGAAACCACACGGCAGAGCCCTGAGATTCTGACCCAAGATTGGGAGATTTCTGAGAGTGTCCAACTCACATGGGACAACATGGATAAAGAATATAGGCTTTATTTCAATTGATTCATTTCAAAAAATCCTTTCCTTTTTAAATGAATAATTTATGCACATGATGCAAAATTTGAAAGATCCCCAAGAGTAGATAGTAAAAAAATAAGCCCCCTCCCCCTTTTTTGGGCCCTAATTAATCTTTGTGGGGACAACGGTGTCTGGGAGAGATGGGGAACAGGAGACAGGGGCCAGGCACTCAGCTCAAAGTGGGGATGTGAGGAGGAAGGGCCGCTGTGGGGAAGGGCACGGGGAGCTGGTGTGAGGTCGCTACGGAGCAGGTCTTGGGGGTTGATTGGAAGTGAGGAGTGGGGGTGGGGTGTAAAATGTCAGAAATGGGGATTCTATGAATGGAGAGTCAGTGAGGAGGGATGGGACAACACCATTCTAGGTTCTGGAAAGTGCAAAGGAGGCAGAGCAAAGTGGGGTTTGGTTTTATAGACACTGTGTGTGTGTGTGTGTGTGTGTGTGTGTGTGTGTGTGTGTGTTCTGTGTTTCTTGCTGCTGTCTGTCTACCTTAGATGAGACAGAATTTCTGCAGGGTAGGCAGGCCCGCAGAAGAAACTGTTCTTAAGTCAACTCAGCCATGCTTGGTGGCTTTTCTACCACAGACAGTAGGGCTCAGTTTAGCATATTGACAGTAACCATGTTTTTCAAACCCCAATTAGGGGCTCAGTGTCTCACTGCGCTCTGAGTCCTGCTCTGTGAATGGAGTCATGTGAATTTCTCACCAAGATATGTCGCCTGTCACTAGCCATGCTACGCATTGCCTTCACGGGAGGTACAAAGTCAGGACGCACAGGGTACAGGGACAGGCAGCGTGGCACCCCCTGAGCCAGTGGTCTTGAAGGGGAGAGGGTTGTAGACGCTGAGTGGAGTCTCTCTGCCCCACAGACGGAGCAGGCCTCAGTGACATGACATTGCTCAGATCCCTGTGGTTAATGAGCTCACCCTGGGCCGCCGGCTGGTCTGCTGTGAGCCAGCTGCCAGCCTCTTGGGCTGTGAGTCAGTCATGGGCTGTCCTTGATCCAGAACCTCCGCGTCTCCCAGACCCAGCGCTGCTGTGCTGCCTGCAGCGGGAGTGTGGCAGGAGGCTGCCCTGCCAGGCCACCTGCGGACTCCCTTCTCCCAGTGCCAGCCAGGAGCAGCGCAGTTGTTTAGACCTCAGGGCATTGTTGAGGAGCCCTTCTTCACGCTCACAGCTTCCTGTCCCGGCCCGAGGAGCCAGCCCAGCTCTGAAAGAGCACACTGCACAGTGTTTCTTTGAAGCCCTCCAGAGATTTCACTGCATTAATCTCCTTTGTCCTTCACATAATTCCAGGGGCATTAGTCAGTTTTCATGGGCAGCATCTCAGCCTACTTCCCTTTTCACTGGAAGCATACCCACTGGCTTCTCCCTCCAAACCCTTGTGTTTCAGCTCCTGGTTGGTGGCTCTTCCGAAGGTGCTGTTAACCCTTACACAGCCACACTGGACAAAGAGGGGGAGGGAAGGCGTATGCATTGACATTTACTGAGGCAGCCGCCGTAGCAGGAGCGCTGGCATGTTCCATCCTGCTGAATCCTCACCTAGGCCTCCAAGGTAGGAATTACCATCCATTTCATAAAGAAGCTGAAGGTCACACAAGCTATACTCAAAGTCAACAGCTAGTGAGGGGCAGAGCGTGGATTCAAATTGGAGTCCATGTGATTCCTGAAGCCCTGCTAATTCTACTAACCAGCAAAGCAGCCAAGCTGTTCGAAGAAATCTCTATTCCCCACATTATTATTTATTTATTTTGCAAAAAAAAAAAAATCCTCCCAAAGTTTCTCACTTTAGGAAAACTTCTCACTGACTGCACAACCCTGTTCTCAGTCGTGGGCTGGTGTTTGGCAATGTGATGACACAATGTCGCAAAGCAGACAGGGTACGGTCTCCGCTTGTCCAGGCCCTGCACCGGCCTTAGTGATACAGAGATCCATCCGACAGAGCGGGAGATCAGGCAGTGGCCTTTCTTTCAATCCTTTGAGTTCAGAGGATAGTCACTTACCGAGCCTATGCGCCTACCTGCTCCTCTGCTCCCCAACCCAACCTCCCCACTCTCCTAGCCTGGCCTTCAGGTTCTCCGCTCTGGGCTCTTTCTTCCACACTCGTCCAACTGGAATTTTCTAAACAACGGTTCATATAGCATCATCTTCTGTTTATAAACTGCCAGATGAACCAGCAATCTCACTCTGAGTATGGAGCCAAAGGAAATGAAATCAGGATCTCGAAGAGATATCTGCACTCCCATGTTCATTGCAGCAATAGTCACAATGGCCAAGGCATGGAAACAACCTAAATGTCCACTGATGGGTGAATGGATAAAGATGTGGTGCACACGTACAATGGAATATTATTCAGCCTTAAGAAAGAAGGGAATTCTGTCATTTGCAATAACCTGAATAAAACTGGAGGACATTGTGATATGCGAAATAAGCCAGACAGAAAGACAAATACTGCATGGTGTCACTTACATATGAAAGCTAAAATAGTTGAAGTCACAGAGTAGAATGATGGTTGCCAGAGTTTTGGCATTGGGGGGCAGGTGGGTGAAGTGGGGAGATGTTGGTCAAAGGGTAGAAAAATCTCAGTTATGCACAGTGACTGTAGTTAACAATACTGTGGTGTATACTTGAAGTTTGCTAAGACGGTAGATCTTACGTGTGCTTCACCAAAGGAAAACTATGTGAGGTGATGGGTATGTTGTCTGGCCTGACTGTGGTAATCATTTCACAATGTATATGTATATCAAGACATCGCACGGTGCATCTTAATGATACACAATTTTTATTTGCCAATTATACCTCAGTGTAGATGGAAAGAACCCCAAACTCCCATGGTTCCCACACCTATGGGGAAAAGTCAGAATCCCTCAGGCAGTCATGCAGGGCTCCTTTCCAAGCCCGTCTCCTACATGTCCACATGTGCACCAGGATTAAGCCACTGGGGAACACGCACTGTACCTGATTGGGCAGCATTTTCCTGTCCTCCAAGCCTTTGATGGTGCTCATCCTTCGACCTGGATGGCCTTTACTCCTGCTCTGAATGGCAGCCCCCTACCCTCAAAAGCCAGCTCTAATGTCACTTCTGCTGAGAAGATGAACGCTTTATGCAACCAGCTGTGGGGGCCAACCATGCCCCTGTCTCCCTGAATTAGTGTCTGTCATTCACAGGAGCCCAGCAGCCCACAACAGCAGTGGCAGGGTTCACTGGCACGTAGCAAGTAATTTACATTATTAATAGTAAAAGCACCAAAGTTTTCGGATGAGCTGTTTTTGTTATAAATGGGAGCAGATTCAATGATATTCTTATAATAATGTCATTTTCACTTATTTGCATGTTTTCCTGAGTAGGCAAGAAAGGGGTGGGGTTGCAGCCAGCTTGCTGATAACTGTTCCAAGTGTTAAAGAAAAAAGATTAAGAAGGGATTGACAGATCTTGAGATGCATCGGTAGCCTGGGGCTAATCTGTGATGCAGGCAGGGGTGCATGTCTGCATGAAGAATCTAGCGCGCGCGCACACGTGCACGTGCGTGTGTGTGTGTGTGTGTGTGTGTGTGAGAGAGAGAGAGAGAGAGAGAGAGAGAGAGAGAGAGAATGAATGTACATGTGCTGGGGCAGGGTGCTTTATGTATTCACTGTATTCACGTTAAAACAAAATACTCCCGGGTAAGAGCAACAATTATTTCCACCATATTGAAAGTTAACTGTGATAAACATAGAACAATGTGGAAAATAATTGATGTAATGTTAAGGGGGGAAAAAGAAAAAATCTCAAACTCCGTGTACATTATAAGTACAAAAAAGGTCGATGTGATCTGGAAGGAAGGCAGGAAAAGAACAGAAAAGCTCTCACTTGTCAGATGGTGAGGTTTTACTAATGGCTGGACCCTGTAGTGGGTGTCCTGCAGCTATTACCAGACCATCTGTCCAGCTTGGTGTCCTAGAACTTAAGGGGTAGCAGACAACCCCACCTGCAGCCAGTAGACCTGGTGCCCACCAGCCACAAAGGGATAGCTGAAACGAAATCCTCTGTGCTGGTCCTCCCTGTCTCAGTCAGTCAGTAACCCAAGTCTGAGTCATCCCAGACATCCCTTTGCTAACGTTCCATCCTTCCATCATGCCCTGGACTGTCTTGCTTTTGACATGGCCCCTATCTCCCACACTCTACGACTGAGCCCTCTGGAATTGCTTATTCCCCAACCACCAAACCACCAGAGATCTATAACTTTTTCTCTGCATGCCCCTTCCCACTCCCTCCTCATAATAAAGGCGGGCTTGCCCTGAGGGCACCTGGCACCCTCAGCCCTCTCCAGTCTCAGCTGCTCATCCTCCACACCCCACAGCCTCAGGGTTGGAAAGTGTCATCACCGTCCTTGTTCCCAAACACTGCTTCCACAGTATTGCTCCTCTACCCTCTGAGGGTCATGCTGCTCAGCCCACTGCTTTCTTCCCTACCATGTAGCCATCCTTTTCCAGCCACCATCCCGGCCGTCCATTCTCTGAAGACTCAAGCACTTGGCTTATCATTTTCCTCTACACTCTCATCTCTGCTTTCAACCTGGTTGGCTGGTTTCTGCGTGAATGTCTCACCCAACTCCATGGCCCCATCTATTTCTTTCTTTTTCTTCCCAGTTCCTCCAAAGAGTTGTCTCTACTTACTGTCTCTATTTTCCTTGCTCCCTTATCTTCCCCTCAGCCACTCTAAGCAGAATGCTAGTCCTGTGTGCCACCAACACGGCTCCAATTTAGGTCACTGATATCCTCCATGTCACCAAATCTAAGGGACATTTTCCCAGGCTCACCTTACTTGCCCTCACAACAGCAACTGACACTGTTGACCATTCACTCTTTCTAAACAGATTTTTCTCTTGGCATTTAAGATGGAATATTTTCCTGGTTTCTTGCCTAACTTTCCTGTATGCTTTGCAGACTTACCCTTCTCATTGTCATCATCAAATGTTGCTATCCCTCTCTCCTTCTCATTCTATAATCTCTTCCTATGTGATCACATCCTTGTCCCCAGCTTCAGTTCTCTATAGAGAACATGGAAATTTTGTATCTCTAGATTCAACCTCTTCTTTGTGTTCCAGACCCATAGATCCAACTCTTGACTTGATATTTCCATGTGGAAGCCTCAAAGGTAGCTCAAACTCAGCAGGCCCTAAACCAGTGATGGCGAACCTATGACATGCGTGTCAGAGGTGACACATGAACTCATTTTTTTGGTTGATTTTTCTTTGTTAAATGGCATTTAAATATATGAAATAAATATCAAAAATATAAATCTTTGTTTTACTATGGTTGCAAATATCAAAAAATTTCTACATGTGACACGGCACCAGAGTTAAGTTAGGGTTTTTCAAAATGCTGACACGCCGAGCTCAAAAGGTTCACCATCACTGCCCTAAACCAATCCTCCCCCAAACTGCTGGTCCTCTTCCAGTGTTCTCTGTCTTCAAGGATAGCACCTTGTCCATCTAGTTGCACAAGCCAGAAATCTAAGGGTCATTTTTAGTATATCCTTATCATGCACATCCTATCTGCAATTTATTACCAAGGAATAGTTCTTTTCCTTCCCAAAAGTTTCTCAACTCCATCTACTGCTCTTGATTCCCAACTCAGTACCCTACCTAATCCAACATTATCATTTGCAAAGACTACTGCTATAGTTTGGGCAAGCCCACATTTAATCTGAGTCTCTCCAATCCAATATTCTTTTTGAAGAAGTCATCTAATTATGTCATCTTATGCTTAAAGCCTATGATGACTCTCATTTTTTCCCCTTATCTCATTCTCTCCTCTCTAGCCTCTTTTCCTTCTTTTCCCCTTGCCCCAGGGCCTTTGCGCAGCAGTTCCCTCTGTCCAGAATATTCTCCATATTCTTGGCATAGTTATCTTCTACTTATGCTTCACATTATCAGGGCAAGCATTACTTTCTCAGGGAAATCTTTACTGACCTCCCCTAAAAGGTCAAATTTTCCTTTAATAAGGTTTTACGACACCATGCATGTACTTTATCGTGGCACTAATAGAATAGACAGTTAAATGTTTCATCACTTGAGTAGAGGCTTTCTCTTCCACTGACATTAGAGTTCCATGAGGGACAGGTATCATATTTGATTTTGATCAGCACTGAATCTCAGCACATAATATAGTACTTGAGCTCCCAATTTAAAATAACTGCCTCCATCACTCTATTTCTTACAGTTTTATTGTTTTTCATATTAGTTGTAACCACTTGCCATATATATATGTATTGTTTATTTCTTTATCTGTCTCACTAGACTGAAAGTTTCATGGGGAAGATCAGTTTATTGTCACCAATGTATTTTATTCACAGTCTCTAAATAGTAGCACCTAAAACTACTCTATAACTAGTTTTTGCACAGTGTTTAATAAATATTTATTGTTGAAAGAAAAAATGCATTTTGCATAACAACAAAAACAACTCTCCCCAGTAACAGTACATTATTTAATTAGGCCATATAGCTATCAAATAAGTATGTACTTACATGCCTGTATTTGCCATAAAAAATCTACTATATAAAGTTATGACAGTAACTGCCAAATTTACCAAAATGATTACCTTACCCTAATCCTATATAATAAAAGGCTAATATGCAAATTGTCCCCTTGGGAGTTTGACTGCTCGCTATGACATGCGCCGACCACTGGGGGTGGCATGGAATGAAGGAAGGCCCCAGCCAGCCCTGATCACTGGACAGACATAGGGACCCAACCCATGCACGAATTTCATGCACCAGGCCTTTAGTTAATATATAAAATAGATATCCTTGGTGCTATCTTTGAAGACAGACTTGTTTGTTTGCTTATTTACCATTAAAATAATTCACTAATTGCTCCCAAAAAAGGAAATTCAATAATTATACCCATAATTACAGTGCTATCTTTTAAGTAACTCTTGAGTTATTGTTTGTCACCTCCAGGCTAAGTGTCCTCCTTTTTTCATAGGTACTGCTGAATTGTCCTTCAAAGGGGTTTTACTAATATTCATAGCCACTGGTGGAAATGGAAATGCTCATTTTCCCCACAGGAAGGAGGGTTTTCAAAGAACAAACTGGCCATAGTGAGGGTGGATTGAGGAGGTTGGAGAACAGAGGCCGGAAAGCCAGATATCAAGGAGTTGAAATCATAGGGAAGAATACTGATACCTGCCGTTATGTCTTATACCAATAGGACAGGGAAAAGAGGCTCAGGATGATGCTACAATCCCGCCCCCCCCGCCCCCCTCTTTTCCCAAACCTTACCTTGTGACTTCTGAGGTGATGCCTGAAGAAATCTAGGTCACTTGCGCCACCTGCTGTCCAGATTGGAGAATGGCTGCTGACATCAATGCCTCCAGATTTTTGTTTCAAGAGATTTTTACTCAGCTCTCTCCCTTATCTGTGAGTTTCTTCTCCTTTTCTCCCTACAGCACACCGTACGAGCTATGAATGGACACAAAGGCACAGTTTGAGAGAGTGGCTTTGGGAAAAATGGGGCTCAGAGCTTCCACCTGTTCTTATTTCTGGCAATGTTTTAGCCACTTATTTCAATTCAGTGTACCATCAGGCCCCGAGTAGGCCCCGGAGTAACAAAAATTAATGAGATATGAGTCTTCTCCCCAAGGATCTCATAGGCTAGTAGGGAAGTCAGACAAATAATTTCATGCCGATGTCATGATAGAAGCAATAGAGACCTGGAGGGAAACGAGAAGTCCACCGGTGGGAACCCAGAGGGCTTCAGAGAGCTATTTCCCTAGGCTCTGAGGGACCAGCAGGGCTCACAGGTGGAAAGGAGGATTCATACTTTAGGCAGATGGAAGGGCATATACAAAAGCAGGGCAGTGAAAACAGTTACAGCCTATTCTGGGAGCAAAAAGTTGGTAACTACTGCTAACAATCTGTTCTAGATCCTTTCATGCTTTTGAGATGCATTTTTCAAATGTGAATATCTGAGGGCAGATGTATGTGTCTGTGACTTCCTTTCATTTTTACTGCACAGTTTTGAAATTTCTCCATGTTGGTGAATCAAGACTTGTCTCATTCTTTTAACTTCTGCACAGTGTTGATCTATCATAGTCGCTCTTTAATGGACATTTTAGGCGGTTTCCCATTTTTCACCTCGTATGCCTATCTTTATAAACATGTGCAGGTGTTTCCTAGAAGGGAAATTGCTGTGTCATTTAAATTTTGCTAAATGTTGCAAAAATCTTGCAGAAATATTGCCATATTTAAGTTTTGATTGATATTTCTTAATGACCTTCTACCCATTAACATTCCTTACGGAGTAGCTAACAAAAGTCATGTAAGCTAGTAAGTTTTCTAAATTTTTCCCTTTCTGGTTTAATCCATGTGCATAATGTTTTTCTCCCTAAGATAATAATTCTGACAGGAATCCTACATGTACTGAATGATTCATTTTTTAGTCATTGCAACAACTGTCTAAGACTGTTGGTGTTATCCCCATTTTACAGATGACAATAAACTGAGGCTCAGAGGAGCTGGGTCTTATTCACAGTGCCCCAGGTAGTCAGAACCAAAACTAGAACTCAGGCCTTCTGAAAGCTCTTTCTACTATTCTGTTGCTAGGCAACACTTCTCCCTTTTGATTCTTGTGCCAGTGCTACTTGTTGCCATGGTACTGCTGGGACAAGGAGCAGTAAGTTGTAATTAAGCAGTGAGCTAGAATCTTTGCTCTTAGCAGAAAAGGATCTTTATGCCTGTATGTGTACTTAGACAGAGAGGGACAGCTGGTTGAGATGGCTGATTATCATTTGAGTTTCACGTGGGGGCAGATATTTGTCTTCACCTTTGCCCCCTTGAAACCACTGCCCAGGAGTGCCCAGGCAGGAGTGCTGTGTGGGGTCCCTGCACTCACACTGTCTTGTCGAAAATCAGCCTCCAAATTCAGCGTGTGCCTTCTCTACTCAGTCTAGAAGAAATAGGGGCATTGTTGTAAACAGCACCATTTTGGAATTAGACAGACCTAAGTTCAAATCCCATCTCTGCCACTTTCCTGCAAATTACCTATACCTTCTGACTCCCAGTTTTCTCATCTGAATGAAGACAATCATGCTCATCTCATAAGGTTCTAAATGTGGACTGAGTGAGATAAGGGACACCAGTCACATAGCCAAATGTCCAACATTCACTACCATTTTTTTAAAGCACTCAGTACATGTAGCCAATGCCAGAATGGCTATTTTATGTCTCACCCACCCATTGTTCTTTGGATGCTTTGCAGTAATCAGAGAGGTTCCAAAACATCTTTAGCGTCCCATCACTCAACACTGAGCTGAGGGATTACACAAGCTCGTCGTGTTTTTGTCATTGGAAAAAAACACTCATAAACAAATTTTCAAAAGATTGGATGTAGTGAAGTTCTGTACTTAGAAATGCATTGTCTACTCCAGGAATGAGTCATCTGTAGTAGGAGGAAAAGTGAAACTGTTTTTCAAAACAGCACAATGGAAATCGCACAATTCAAATTACTGCAATTGCCTTTTCAGCTGAATCCAAGGAATTTTTTAAAAAATTCATTCACTTGACTTTTTGAACGCCTATTATGTCAAGCCCCATGCGAGGGGTGGAAAGATGAATAGAATATGGCCCTTGCCCCAGGGAGCTCGCAGATTAGCAGCAGACAGGCATTTAAAATAATTACAGCAATGTGATAGCTGTTGTAATGAGGTCTGTAGATGGTATTCTAGGGACAGAGCAGGGGCAGGGGTAGTATAGGAAACACTTCACAGAGCTGGAGCCAGCTGAGCAGGAAGACAAGGCAAAGGCACTTAGAGAGGGGGGGGGCGGGGAGCAGGAGCGAGCATGTGTGTTCAGACTGGAGCGCAGGCTGCACGCAGGGAGGGGTGAGGAAGGAGACTGAAAAGGCAAGTTTCTGCACCCACATACCTCTCCCATGGCCAGGCCTGGCCGTGCACCGCAGAACTCACCCCTCTTAGGAGCACTCCCTGCCTGCTCTCAGCTATAGACAGGCCTGAACCTCCTGTTTGCCCTACGTCTGCTCCCCATCTTGCTCCAAATCCCTGTCTTCTTACCCCATGATTCATTTCTTTTCCTTCCTCTGATACTCAGACCCATATCTTCTGTAAAGATATTCTGCCTCTGGACTCTTGGCACAAAAAATACCACTTGGTCTGGTCTTTGAGGCAACCCTCTGTAGGCACAGACCCTAATACTGGTTTTGCCCCATCAAGTTATGCATCTCACTCCAGGGCAGCCAGGAGTTGCCTCTACTGGCAACAGCACTGATTCCCCTTCTGAGGCTGTGTCCCGGGGACATGGCTCAGCTTTGAGACCTCTGAGGTAGGAAGGGCCTCATGTTGTCAGGTGGGGCAGAGCCACTGCTATTTCCGGCCTATCACTGACCTGGGAGGGAAAGACATAGGCCAGTGGTCGGCAAACCTCGGCTCACGAGCCACATGCGGCTCTTTGGCCCCTTGAGTGTGGCTCTTCCACAAAATACCATGTGCAGGTGCGCACGTACAGTGCGATTGAAACTTCGTGGCCCATGCGCAGAAGTCGGTTTTCGGCCTGGGCAAGTCTATTTTGAAGAAGTGGCATTAGAAGAAGTGGGGGGTGTCAGTCAGTCTGGCGACGGGAGACGCGGTGCAGGTGGGCCGCGGGATACACAGTGCAGCGGGGTGGGGGGGTAGGGGGGGGCGTGATTCATGGAGTTGAGTGAGCCAGTCAGTCAGCAGTCTCATTGTGCAGTGGTTAGTGCTAGTCGTGTCCGCAAATCGCACGCAGTTGACGAAAGTAAAGTTTATTAAGTTAATTTTAGGGAACGTTGTGGAGTGAAAGAAGATGTAGTGTCGAGATTGAGAAAGGTATGTTGAGATGGTTTGGACATAGAGAGAGGATGAACAAAAGGAGATAAATGAAACAAGTATACAAGACGAGTGTGGATGGGAGAGTTGGAAGGGGTCAACCTCAGCAAATGTACCTCAATCAGATTGAGGACGTTTTTAGCAAAGGCCAGCTTAGGAGTACCCTAATTAAGTTAGTAACAATGTACCTACCTATATAGTTTAAGTTTAAAAAATTCGACTCTCCAAAGAAATTTCAATCGTTGTACTGTTGATATTTGGCTCTGTTGACTAATGAGTTTGCCGACCACTGACATAGGCCATCCCATGGGGACCATGGACCCAGCTGTGCCTGAGGATGCGACTTTTTGTTCTTCCACTTCTGATTAGTAGGGGAACACCAATCAGAGGTGCTCTCATCATTTCTCCGGGAACATTGAATCAGTCAGCTATTCCTCCATGGCGTTCTTTCTTGAATGGAATTGTCTGCTCTGTGAGTGCAGTTCTGGGAAGGACGATGAACCCGTCCATGATGAACTGTCTCAGAAACTGAGGACAGATGCCTGTGTGTGGCTGCTGGTCTGAATGCCTCACTGAATGAACCTACACTGGCAGGGCCAGGCTTCGGACTGCATGACTCACGGTGACGCCATGCACGTGGACTAGGATGTGAATGTCACCTCCCAGAGCTGTGCAATGCAGGGTCCTCTATTCCAAGATCTGGGGCAGGCCCCCTTCAAGGCTGAGAGGGTACAGATGTGTGTGCACGTGGGTGAAGAGGGGAGAGGAGCAAGGGAATACAGCGGCACCACAGGCACCCTCGTGATGGAGCCTGAGTGGGCAATGGGAGGTGTTGGGCATCAAGGACTGGGTTCATGAAACTCCATGACCCGACACCTCCCTTTCCAGCCCACTAGGACTCCCTCTCAAATACTGTTGTCTGGATGGACTCAAGGGCATGAAATTTATCACAATGGTCTTAGTGCTTAACCTTGGCTGCTTGGAGGCTAGGTTCTTGTCTACTTCCTGGAGCTCCTAGTCCAGATTAAGATACAGTGCATTTATGAATCACCCATTCCTCACAACACACACAAATGCATCTCACTGCTGGTGGCCTATCATTAATCTTTTCCCTGAGTGTATTACTGGATAGTGTCAGTGAACATTGACTTCCTGACGAGTAGAAAATGCTTGACTTAAAACTTTGGTTTTTTTCCTGCATTATCGAGTGTTCACTGAAGTAGCCTAGGCAAATTAATCATCCTTGAGTCTTATTTATGGCCCAGTGACCCAAAACTGTTATTTCCAGGAAATAAAATGGAAAGAAGAGGTCTTCCTGCCCAAATATATATACCTTTGCTTCCTATCAATTTAAAGATTCTTTGAAAAATGTAAATACCCACCAGGAAACTGAGCCCCATGAATTACTCTGGAATGCCCCATCAGGCCAAGTGGGGGAGCGAAAAAAATCAAAGCCTGTGGCACAAACTAGAAGAAGCTCCAAAGTGGTTTTTCTGCCACTTGCTGTAGGATCTTAGACAAATTGCTAAAGTCTCCATTTTCTCAAACAGGTTTAACGATAGTGCCCACCTTAGGGCTGTTTCCAAAATTAATTAGATAAATCAGAGGTAAAATAATTAGCACTGGCCTGGCACAAGGAAACTCTCAGGAGTATTAGCTATGGCGCTTTTGTTGCATCAGAGTATTTCTCATAAGGGATAAAAGATAAACGGACAATTTGGGGTGGTGGCCCACATGACTGTGTACAACCTGGGCTGTGCACTGACTCACCTGACATATCCCATCCCATTTCTGATTTTAAAAAGTGCAAGTTCAAAGGGACAGCCAATTGTTCAAATTAAGCCAGGAGTGGGGTCACTGTGGTTGGCATTTCTCAACGGCCTGAGAGGCATATCCCTGCTTTTCCATTCAAGTCCCGAGTTGATGGCAGTGACCCTGTCATGACTGGCCAGCCAGGATGGGTACGGAGAAGTCTGCCTTTGTAGCCACTCTTTTCTGCATGAGAAGACTCCAAAGCATGGCAGTCCTTACCACCAGCCTACCCTTGCACTCATAGGAGGGGAAGCAAATGAAAGGGGATACCATAATCCCTGTCTGAGACCTGGATCCAAGTAAACGGTTCTCATTGTCAGGTACTGAATGTCAAGAAAGCTTTCCCATGCCCTGGCTGGCTTGGCTCAGTGGATAGAGCATTGGCCTGCGGACTGAAGGGTCCCAGGTTCGATTCCAGCCAAGGGCACATGGCTGGGTTGCGGGCTTGATCTCCAGAAGGTGTGCAGGAGGACGCAGCCAATCAATGATTCTCTCTCATCATTGATGTTTCTATCTCTCTCTCTCTCCTTCTCCCTTCCTCTCTGAAATCAATAAAGAAAAAAAATATATATATTTTTTAAAGAAAGCTTTCCTTGAACTACGCTAGGAAAACAGTAGCTGGAGAGGTTGGAGATGAGTTCTTCCTACAGCCAAGACAGTAATGGTAGACTGTCTACTGGTAGCTCAACACCATTCCCTGTCTTATCTACTCTCCCCCAAACTGTGAGGGCTGGAAGCCTGCATGGGGACTGGGATATCCCAGCATTCCCTTGCCAGGGTTCCGTGTGAGAATCAGAGATACCTGCACAGGATTTGGAATGTGGCGAACAGGTGGACACCACTGTCTGGCTCCTCAGCTGAGGGGAGCAGATGTGTGGCTTTGGCAGATGGAGGCAGCGGAGAGGTCTGCACTGTCCCTGGTGAACCAGCAGCCCTGGCTCAGCCAGCGTGAGCTGGCTCGCTTCCTCTGGCTGCTGTGACTTCCTGCCCTGAGACCTGGAAGTGAGCCCGGGAGCCAGCAGCCATGGCTTCCCCGGACTTTTGCTCCTCCAGCCCCTTTAAATTGTGCAGTCAGTATAGAATATCCTCGATTAAACCCCTTCTGCTTAAAAGACCTAGCAAGGTATTTCTATTTTCCCAGCCAGCAGAAAATGCTTGGCTTAGAACTTTGACTTTTTCCTGAATTGCTGGATGTTCACTGAAGCAGTCCAGGCACATTAATGATCCTCGAGTCTTATTTCTGGCTGTTCTTGAGTTCCAGAGAGAACACATCTCAAAATATATACAATACCTGTGCTTCCTATCAATTTAAAACAGTTTTTAAAGATAGAAGTACCCACTAGGAAACTATGCCCCATGAATTGCTTTGATTTGATAATCACCTCATGTAACCCATAACTAATACCATCTAGGGAAAAAAAAGCTGAATTTCATTTTATGCATAAAGAGCGCTATAGATGCATTCACAGTTGTGAAATGAAAGGAAAAGCACAGCCATATTTTAAGCATCTTGACAAATCGGTTTTTCTCATTGCCTGCTGGCCTTATCCACTGCAGATGTAATTTTCCATGGTGCGAACTATTGTGAACACACATTTTTATAGTTTTCTCTTTGCACTTCATAGCACATTAATGAAATCCACATCTTGCTATAGAGACATCCTGACTGTCATATTTAGTTACTTCATAGTATGTACTTGATTCACTTGCTCCTAGCTTCCTAGCCTTTCACCCGGGGCTGGATCCTGAGGCAGGTCCTAAACATTGTTACTGTGAGTAATGCCTCCTCGAGCATCCCGTAGCTCTGCCCATCGGTCTCCTCGGGAGAAGGGCCCCGAGGAGAGAAGTGCTGGCCAGGAAGTCTAACTGCCACCCCCGGAAGGAGTTCCCCACTCATCGCACCGAACCCCTCGGTTTCCGCTCCGAGGGGTCGGAAGGGAAAGGGAGACGCCATCAGCCATCCTGGGGTTCTGCCGAGTGGAGCTGACACGGGCAGGGGAGACGCTGGCCCCCAACAGCTGTGTGAGGAGAGCCAGCCGAGAGAGCGGGAGAGGATCCCACGATCAGGAAAGACCCCGGGTAACCCGTCTCCGAGTCCGTCAGGGCAGGTTGGCGGGGGCGACACGGAGCCCGCCTTGAAACCTGCTGCACTCGCGTGTTTCTTACCGGGTGGCGGGCCCGACCGCCGAGGCACTCAGGCCTCAGGCTACTTCTTCCAGCGGCGCCGTGCAGCTGCAGATGGAGACAGCGAGTGAGTGTGGCGCCCCCCGCCCCTTCTTCCACGTTGTACCTTCTGCCGTCTCAGTTACCTGTGCTCAGCCGCAGTTCAAAAAGATTACATGGAAAATTCCAGAAACAGTGAGCTTGAAGTTGCGCACTGTTCTGAGGAGCAGGAGGAAATCTCGCGAGTCCTGCTCCGTGGGGCCGACGATGGGAACATCTCATTGTCCGGCGTAGCCACGCGAGACCCGTCCGCTCTGGTCGCCTAGAAGCCGACTGGGATGTCAGGTTGACTGTGTCCTGTACCGCAGTGTTTGTGTTCAGATAACTTATTTTATTTAATCATGGCCTCAAAGCATGAGAATAGTGATGCTTGCCATTCGGATAGGCCCGTGGTCAGCAAACTGCGGCTCACGAGCCACATGCGGCTCTTTGGCCCCTTGAGTGTGGCTCTTCCTAAGCCTTAGGAGTACCCTAATTAAGTTAGTAACAATGTACCTACCTATTTAGTTTAAGTTTAAAAAATTTGGCTCTCAAAAGAAATTTCAATCGTTGTACTGTTGATATTTGGCTCTGTTGACTAATGAGTTTGCCGACCACTGGGATAGGCCAGAGAGAGGCCTAAAGAGCTTGTTCTGTATCATCAGTCGCCTAAGGCTACGTCTCCATGCCTCTGTCATTCATTCAACTCCTTCGTCACATCCCATAGGCATTGTGTCATCTCACATCATCGAAAGGAGGGCGATGCAGCACAATAAGATATTTTGAGAGAGGCGTTGATATGATTGGCCAAGGAAGAGTGGCTCTCTTTTCCTCCCTGGCTGCGTGAAGATCAACCTTCATCATGAATGACACGGTAACTATCTGGACCAGGAAGTTCATGACCAACAGACTACTTCAGCGGGAACAAATGGTCATTGATGTCCTTCACCCTGGGAAGGCAACAGTACCCAAGACAGAAACCCGGGAAAAACTAGCCAAAATGTATAAAACCACACCTGATGTCATCTTTGTGTTTGGATTCAGAACGCACTTTGGTGGTGGCAAGACCACTGGCTTTGGCATTATTTATGATTCCTTGGATTACGCAAAGAAAAACGAACCCAAACACAGACTTGCAAGACATGGCCTATTTAAAGAAAACAGAAAGGAATGCAAGAACAGAATGAAGAAAGTCAACTCAGCCATGCTTGGTTGTTACTCTCTAACAACTTTTGCATGTACCATACAGCAGTGTAAGCTATAGTCTCTTCATGAGAGGATTAATAAACTATAAACTTAAAAAAAAAGATATTTTGAGAGAGTGAGAAACCACAGTCACATAACTTTTTATTATGGTATATTGTTATACTTGTTTATCATTACTTATTGTTGGTGTTCTCTTACTGTACCAAATTTACTTTATCATAGGTATGTGTGTATAGGAAAAACATAGTATATAGAGGTTCAGTACTATCCATGGATTCAGACATCCACTGGGGGTCGTAGAATGCATCCCCTGTGAATAAGGAGTGACCACTGTATCACGTCGGGGCGTTTTTATGGGTCAGATGTGTTAAGTGGTCTCCATCACTTCTGCTTATATTCCATTGTCCAGAGCCCAAGTCACAAGTCGCCACTTAACTGCAAGGGAAGCATAGTTCAGGCGCAGGCTCGGGAGGCAGAGGGGACTCTGGATGCTGGTGTGCACTAGCAAATCCCTCCCAGAGTCTTTTCCCCAGTTTAGCCAATCAAGCCTGAGAACAGGGAGGGCTGGGCAGGGGGAGATGTGGAACGCTGCTGCTTGCACACACTGTGCATGCAAAGTAATGCACATAGAATGTGCCTTTCCAGGTTCAGGCAGTTTTAAGCACTAGCTGCAGAGTCACACAGTTCCTGAGACCTCCTCTCCCCCAGTCACCACAGGAAGAGGGACAAAAGGAGTCACTTTTTACTTTTTCCTGGATTCCAGGGGCGGTGGAGACTAGTAATATTGCTTACTAGCCCCTCCCCTTTATAGCCTGGTTCCTTCCATTCTTAAGCTTCAGATCTTTTCTTCTTCTTTTTATTTATTTATTTACTAGAGGCCCGGTGCACAAAAATTTGTGCACTCGGGGGGGGGGGGGCCCCCCGCCCGGCCTGTGCCCTCTTGCAGTCTGGGACCCCTCAGGAGATAACGACCTGCTGGCTTAGGCCTGCTCCTGGGTGGCAGAGGGCAGGCCC
>NW_005370473.1:332314-336198 GCF_000412655.1 Myotis brandtii | reverse complement strand
GGAGCAAGCAAGCCTCCCTGCTCGCTTCAGTGCATGGCTGCCTGCCGCCATCTTGGCTGACAGTTAATTTGCATAAGGATATGCTGATTAGCCAATGGGAAGGGTAGCGGTCGTACGCTAATTACCATGTTTCTCTTTTATTAGTGTAGATTTTATTGAGAAAGAATCGATATTCATCACTATATAAGTTGAAGGTGTATAGCATGATGGTTTGATTTACATATATTGTGAAATGATAGCAATAGGTTCAGCTAACAACCATCTTCTCATATAGATACAATTAAAAGAAAAAGAAAGAAAATTCTTGTGATGAGAACTCTTAGGAGTTACTTTCTAACAACTTTGGCATGTACCATACAGCAGTGTTAGCTATAGTCTTTGTGTGGTACATCACATCCCTGGTCCTTAGCTTGTAACCGTGGTTTGTACCTTTGGACCATCTTTCTCTAATTCAGCGGTTCTCAACCTGTGGGTCACGACCCCTTTGGGGGTCGAACGACCCTTTCACAGGGGTCGCCTAAGACCATCGGAAAACACATATATAATTACATATTGCTTTTGTGATTAATCACTATGCTTTAATTATGTTCAATTTGTAACAATGAAATTGGGGTTCATCACAACATGAGGAACTGTATTAAAGGGTCGCGGCATTAGGAAGGCTGAGAACCACTGCTCTAATTCCTCCTTTCCCCACCTCTGGTAATCACAAGTCTGATCTTTTTTTCTATGAGTTTGGTGTGTTTTTTGTTTGCTTGCTTGTTTTAGAGTCCATATATGAGCGTACACAGTAGTTATCTTTGTCTGACTTATTTCACTTACTGTTTCCATGGTGGCTGCACCTGGCTCCAGATCTTTAGTCTTATTTTTCCAGTTTCCTGATATCAAGTCTTCCTTCCTTATTTATTAGATATTTATTATGTGCTAGTCATCGTGTTAAGAACTTTATACCTGTCATGGAAAGAAAAAGAAATATTGCTGCAGTTTGAGCTTGTTAACCTACAAAGATGGTAGAAATTCATGAATGGTGAAAACTGTCTTTTTTTAGGGACACACCTCAACAGACATAGCAGGCTATAAAAGTGGAGGCTTTCCTGAGCAGAACCAAACAGGAAGAAGTTTAGCAAATAAACAAACAAACATGAACTGGCTATGTCCCTGGGCTGCAGAGCTCCAGTCCAATGTGCCTTTTCTGCAGCTATTGTCTCCGGGTCCTGGGACCCTCCTCCTTCCCTTATTCCTTCAGGCCTAGACATACCAAAGACAATGAGATGTCCTTCTTTACTAGGTGAACACATGTAATCCATGTGCTCTTTTAACCAGGGGTGGGGAACATCGGCCTATGGGCGGTATAAGGACTGTGAAATCATCCGGTCTCGCCCTGCCAAGGCAGTAGGGGTGAGTTAATCAAATGTTTGGCCAAATATAGCAGGCTAATTTTTAAGTTGATAATTTTGTATGACCCATGAATGATGTTATAAATATTCAAATGGCCCTTGGCAAATAAAAGGTCCCCATTTTACACCAATGCAAAGCAGGAACCTCGTAGTTCCTACATTGCATAAAAGCTGCCCCTGCTCTTCACTCTCTCCTTCCCTTTTGAGGAGACCTCCCCGCTGCTCTGTTTGGCAGCCCAGTGGGACTGGAGTAAATAATTTGGGGAACCCACTGGACTCTCAGTGGCAGGCACACATCAGTCAAATGGTTACCCCCTCCCTGTGCAGAGCGGTGGCCTGGAAGTCACTGTCAGATGTCTCCGGTTCTCCTTTGACAATCTAGCAGCAGCTGGAAACAAATCGCCTGGAGTGAGATTGCTTGGTTTTGGTCTTCCGCTGCTGTGCTGAACTCCTCCAGCAATACCAGTTCCCCGTACTTAAGCATCCACACCCTGTGGAGCCATATAATCCTCAGAAATGGCACCAACCCTGAAATGCATTTCTTTGGGAGCCCTTAGATGCTGTGGCCTGACCGTGCACTTGACCAGGGAGAAGTATATGTGACTAGAAAGCACGTTCACATCATTTGAACGCTTCCTTGAGTTGGCATTTGAATGGTTGTTTTGTCCTTAGTATGGGTTGTGATCAATTTTGTGTTTGAATGTGTCTGAAATGGCTCTCTGAAATGATCATGGATATCAATAAGTATATGGATGTATCTATCTGCTTAATAAACTGTAAGATTATAACCAAGTTGGAGGCAATGTGACATTTAAAAAAAACAACATGAGGTTTAGCATTCCATAAACCAGAGTTACAATTCAGGAACTTTTCTTATCAGCTAATTTTGTATGGCCCATGGATGATGTTGTAAATATTCAAATGGCCCTTGGCAAATAAAAGGTCCCCATTTTACACCAATGCAAAGCAGGAACCTCGTAGTTCCTACATTGCATAAAAGCTGCCCCTGCTCTTCACTCTCTCCTTCCCTTTTGAGGAGACCTCCCCGCTGCTCTGTTTGGCAGCCCAGTGGGACTGGAGTAAATAATTTGGGAACCCACTGGACTCTCAGTGGCAGGCACACATCAGTCAAATGGTTACCCCCTCCCTGTGCAGAGCGGTGGCCTGGAAGTCACTGTCAGATGTCTCCGGTTCTCCTTTGACAATCTAGCAGCAGCTGGAAACAAATCGCCTGGAGTGAGATTGCTTGGTTTTGGTCTTCCGCTGCTGTGCTGAACTCCTCCAGCAATACCAGTTCCCCGTACTTAAGCATCCACACCCTGTGGAGCCATATAATCCTCAGAAATGGCACCAACCCTGAAATGCATTTCTTTGGGAGCCCTTAGATGCTGTGGCCTGACCGTGCACTTGACCAGGGAGAAGTATATGTGACTAGAAAGCACGTTCACATCATTTGAACGCTTCCTTGAGTTAGCATTTGAATGGTTGTCTTCTCCTTAGTGTGGGTTGTGATCAATTTTGTGTTTGAATATGTCTGAAATGGCTCTCTGAAATGATCATGGATATCAGTAAGTATATGGATGTATCTATCTGCTTAATAAATTGTACGATTATAACCAAGTTGGAGGCAATGTGACATTTAAAAAAAACAACATGAGGTTTAGCATTCCATAAACCAGAGTTACAATTCAGGAACTTTTCTTATCAGCTGTGTGTCCTCAGCAAGGATACATAACCTCTCTGAGCATTTTCCCTTGAATGTGAAATAAGAATAATAGCACTTTACTTATCTCACATGGCTGTAGTAAGTATTCAATGGGTCAAGCATGTAAAGCATCTACTCATTGCCTGTCAAATTTGAAGCTACTCAGTAAAAACATATTATAGGAGCTCATGTCCAACAAAAGAAATCTATGGCTATTGGCTGCATTTACAATGATGAACAGTAGAGGGCAGAATTTACAAAGTTATTTGAAAGATGTCTCAAATCATCTTCTAAGAGGAAAGCCCAAATTCCAGAAATGACTTTCTTAAGTGCTTTGGCTGAAAGATGCCTCTATCACTACTTTTAATTTCTTCACAGAAACTGGGGCTTTCCAGTTTTGCAAGAATTTCAAAGGAGGTATTGGGCAATGTTTAACTGACAACTTTAGTCACCATGACGTGTGTGCCCAGTCCCCAGATTATGGTAGGGCATTTTTGACGGAATTCTCTGACCACCTTCCTGCCCGCTGTAGATTTGATGACAAATAGAGGAAATAAAAGATGCCAAACTCTCTTGACATCATTTCAAATTGCATCATTGCATCAAGTTTGTGACAGGAAGCATGTGGAATACAGAAAGTCAACTTGCTGGACTGGAGATCAGATACATTTATTTAGTTAATGATTAGAATGATAGTGGGTGCAAATTCCATTCCATGACAAAGAATAAAGGGGCATTTAGTAAATATTTGTGGAAATCTGAAGAGGCTCTGAAGTGTAAAC
>NW_005370473.1:298533-332237 GCF_000412655.1 Myotis brandtii | reverse complement strand
TGTCTGAAATGGCTCTCTGAAATGATCATGGATATCAATAAGTATATGGATGTATCTATCTGCTTAATAAACTGTAAGATTATAACCAAGTTGGAGGCAATGTGACATTTAAAAAAAACAACATGAGGTTTAGCATTCCATAAACCAGAGTTACAATTCAGGAACTTTTCTTATCAGCTGTGTGTCCTCAGCAAGGATACATAACCTCTCTGAGCATTTTCCCTTGAATGTGAAATAGGAATAATAGCACTTTACTTATCTCACACGGCTGTAGTAAGTATTCAATGGGTCAAGCATGTAAACCATCTATTCATTGCCTGTCAAATTTGAAGCTACTCAGTAAAAACATATACAGGATCTCATGTCCAACAAAAGAAATCTATGGCTATCGGCTGCATTTACAATGATGAACAGTAGAGAGCAGAATTTACAAAGTTATTTGAAAGATGTCTCAAATCATCTTCCAAGAGGAAAGCCCAAATTCCAGAAATGACTTTAAGTGCTTTGGCTGAAAGATGCCTCTATCATTACTTTTAATTTCTTCACAGAAACTGGGGCTTTCCAGTTTTGCAAGAATTTCAAAGGAGGTATTGGGCAATGTTTAACTGACAACTTTAGTCACCATGACGTGTGTGCCCAGTCCCCAGATTATGGTAGGGCATTTTTGACGGAATTCTCTGACCACCTTCCTGCCCGCTGTAGATTTGATGACAAATAGAGGAAATAAAAGATGCCAAACTCTCTTGACATCATTTCAAATTGCATCATTGCATCAAGTTTGTGACAGGAAGCATGTGGAATACAGAAAGTCAACTTGCTGGACTGGAGATCAGATACATTTATTTAGTTAATGATTAGAATGATAGTGGGTGCAAATTCCATTCCATGACAAAGAATAAAGGGGCATTTAGTAAATATTTGTGGAAATCTGAAGAGGCTCTGAAGTGTAAACATGTGTTCCAGTTGACACCGCCATCCTCGGTTTCCATGGGAACCAGCTGCACCTGCTCTGTACAGCGTTATGTGATAGCACTGCTTGACATTTCCAGTAACTTAGAAATGAAAAAAAAATGGTACCTCTAGTCTCTTACAATTGGCCTCTCAGGTTACTAAAGATGGAAATTTTTTTCCCTCTGTGAATTTGAGGATTATTTCTTCTTTTATGAATGGCCTGACCATATCTTTGTCTTATTCTTCTCTTTGAGTCCTGATGATTTCCCCCCTTAACTTCTGCAACGGGTTCATTGTCAATCATTGATATTATCCTTGGAAAACATAAGCCATCCAGTTCTATCAGTCTGCAATTTTCCTAGCATATCACATAGCATATGGTTAGCACTCAAAATGTTTTCTGAATTTAAAAATATTTTATATTAAAAATACAGCCTTTAAGTATAAAGAAAATATGTACTCATGCAATTTTCCTAGCATATCACATAGCATATGGTTAGCAATAAAAATATTTTCTGAATTTAAAAGTATTTTATATTAAAAATAGCTTTTAAGTATAAAGAAAATATATACTCACTATTTTTTAAAATATTGAATATATAAACAAAGTAGAAAGATCACCAGCCAAAGGCAAACACTGTAGTTTTACTAGGCACTTTTTATTTTAATGGCTAACTACTATTCCATCAAGATATATTCTCATTTACCTGTTATCTAACTCTTTCTCAGTTTGTTTTTACTTTTGTTCTATGACAAATAGTGTTGAAATTGAAATTATATTTAAAATGCCTGACATAATAAGCACCCAATCACGCTGCTGAGTGCCAAGTGCCTCCATGAAAGTAATGAGGAGCAATGGGACCATGTCATTGTTCCACTTGGAAACAGACAAATCCTTGAATGTCAGACCTATCATGATCTAATTTAGGTTGACGTTCCCGAATGGGGCCACTTAGAACTGTCTCATCGACTCTGTCAACAGATACCAGACACAGAAATACCAAGTCAAAGGACAGAGGGTAAAGACCACACCTGCCCTACCCCCTTGCACACACAGCTGATGAACATTTAGACTAGAAATGCTGGGTAGACTGTTTATCTGCCTGATTTTGGAGGTTGATCTGATATGGTCATGTGATCACAGGTACCACCTGTTGGGGAGACAAGACTCATCTTTAATCCATGATTGCTGGACAAATGAAAAAATGGGGCATTGTTGAGGGAGGGAAGTGATTACCACCCGTATGCCTTGCCCATCTGGCTGAGTTAAAACACGTGTACACCCTGACATATGGTCTCTAGCTGGAGAGAAGGGGGAGGATTACAAGATACAAATGATAAATGGACACCACAGCTTTCCTTTGAGGGCAATACAGGAGGATATTATTTTTAAATTTTCTTAAAACATTCATGAAGAAAAGGGTCTTTTACCTTTAGTCCCAGTTCTGTTATTGGGACATGTTAAGGTTCTAGTCAAACATGCCACCTCTCCATTCTCTCAAACAGAAATGGTAAATATTTCTAACCATTTACTTTATTTAAATGTGTTTATAGTAACTGATGCTTGATGATGGTTGGGGGATTTACAGAAGAAATGTCATATATGTGAATGAGCCATTCTTATTGTGTTATTGTAATTTCTATGATATTGCTTATTTGGTATAAGGGCAATATCTAATGTCAACTGACATTTGCTAGGTTATTATATGTAAGGCATTTTAAATGCACTATACGTGTTAACTCATTGAGATCTTACAAACCCTTCAATATGGAAACTATTTACCATCCCTATTCCACAGAGGAAGAAACTGAGGCAAAGAGTGATTAAGGGACTTGTCCAAGGGCAGACAGCTAATAAATGTGGAGTGAGCCTACCTGACTATCTGATGTCAGAACCTGTGTTCTTTCCCATTTCGCTTTTCCGTAGATAACATGAAAAGAACATTAGATAAGGAGAATATCCCATGGACTTTTTTTCACTCAACAGTATCCAAAATAAAGAGCTTATCAGATACATTTTTATCTTGAGTGTCCATGACTCTAAGTATCTCTGTTTTCATCCTCCTCAGAGAAGAGTGAGGTAGGGGTAAGACCATTTGTTCTGGAGTTGGATGATCTGGGTCTAGACCCGGTCTCTATCCAATTAGCTTCACCTCCTTGACCTACATTATCCTCCTGTTCAAAATGGGAATGATGATCTACCTCTCCCAGAAAGACTGTAGGAATTAACAAGAGGATGTGTATGAGTAGTACTTTGCAAACCACGAAGTACTTTGCAAATGTTGGCAATTATTAGACTATAAGGACTCTACCCCATCCATTCGTGGGTTTCTTTCCCACAAAGTTTTCAGCCTCTGTGATGGAAAGGGTGACCTCTATAGAGGCACTAAAGATCCAGTACCCACTTATAACAAAGGAGAAGAGAGGATTGTTATTTAGCACTAATACGTAATTAGTAGTTGGAAATAAGATTAATTGTGCAGGCCTTTGTTCCACTAAATGGTACCTCTGTGGCTTTCCAAACTTATACGCGGCAGTGTAGTCAAAGGGGAACAATTGGCCCTTCTCTGGTTGAGCTGTGTTATATAATTGCCTGTTAAGTGATAGTAATTGAAAGAAAGCTGAGTTTGCAACGAAGCTAAAGGGCTGGGCCACTTTAGCAGTGCAACTGATTCTTATAGGCTGGGACCTAAAAGAGGAATTTAGTTCAGTTCAATTCAACTCGATTCAATAAAAAGAGGTTTGCAGGGCATTAAGCCACATGCAATGGATACAGAAATGCGCATGACACAGCATCTGCCTTCCTGGAACTCGCAGCTACAGGAAGGAGACAGACATAAACTCTTAAGTTACAGTGTGGAAAGAGTTAGGCCAGAGGAAATCCTAGAGGGGAGCAAAGACAAGGTTCTTCTTCATGGGCTGATACTCACTTCAGGAGCATGGGAGTGGGCGAGATTCATGAGATGACGAGGAGTAGGCTGTCTTTTTGCTGTGGTTTTTTAAAAGAGAGGTTGACTACCAGCAGGGATTCCGACATCAGCAGATGTCTATAGAGTTGTTTTTTTCTCAATATGTCCCCACATTTATTAAAAAATAATTTTTTTATTTCAGAGAGGAAGGGAGAGGGGGAGTGAGATAGAAACATCAATGATGAGAGAGAATCATTGACCAGCTGCCTCCTGCACGTCCCACACTAGGGATCAAGCCCACAACCCAGGCATATGTCCTGACTGGGAATGGAGCTGTGACTTCCTGGTTCATAGGTCGACACTCAACCACTAAGCTACGGTGGCCAGGCATCCCCACCTTTTTAATTATTATTTTTGTTCCTTCACTTGAGATGCTGGCCTGATTTTGACATTTATTTTTAACAGCTTCATAAATGGGAGTTTTATGAGTTTAGTTTTGCTGATGATTTCTTTGTTTGGAAAGTGGCAAAAAACAAGAAGGTTTTGTTGTTCAGGATTAGCTTCTGTCAAGAAAAGTTGTTGAAATGCTTTGAAATTAAAAAAAAAGAAAAAAAGGATTACTGGGTGTCCTGTCTGGTGCATCCTGTGGGTTCTCTTTCTCTCATGTATGAGAGCCAGTGGACAGAAAAGAGTACGAATGATTCTTATCATTAAAATGACCAGTGTAGGGGTGGGGGTGGGCAAAAAAAATAAATAAATAAAATGACCAGTGTCCTTACAAAAAGGGGGAATTTGGAGGCACCACTACACAGAGACCCCACCAGGTAACATGAAGGCAGAGACCTGGGTGATGGATGGTCAAATGTAAACCAAAAATTGCCAAACATTGCCAGCCAACACCAGCAGCAAGGAGAGAGGCAGGGAACAGGTTCCCCCACAGCCTCAGAAGAAAACTGCTGACACTTTGACCTTTCCCTTTCAGACTCTTCAACTGTGAGACAAAAATTTCTACTGTTTTAAGCCACTCAGCCCTAGGGACCATCCAATGCAAGTAAAGCCCATTTCTCAGCCGAACCCCATTGTCAGCTCACAAGCTCACAGTGAGATCCCAGTCAAGTCAGCAGCCCGAGCATCCAAGAGTTATCTCAACCTCAGGCAAGGGGATGTGCAAGCAGGGGGTTGCTGTGTGTGCCACCTAGATGAAGGTCCAAACACCAGGGATATATCACCTCCCTCTCATCAGATTCAGGCGACAGGAAAACTAGCCCCATCTCCCAGTTAGCACAGCTCATGGAACTCATCGTCCTCTGCTGTTAAGTTCAGTGGCATTTGTGACATGAAATGAAATGGCACAACTTTTTCCTCCTGGAATGACCCCAAATAAATTATACCATAAAAAGGAGTTGAGATTTCATTGTAAGGGTTTCAGGGAAGTAGTGGAGAGTTTGAGCAGCAGAGGCTCTGAGCTAGTAGATGTTTGTAAAGGGCTACTCTGGCTGCTGAGCAGAGAATGGAGGGGTAGCGGGGAAGTGGAAGTGGGGAGACCACGATGGAGGCTGTTACTGAGACTAAGAGAGAAAGGATGCTGGCAGCAAGAGGAATGTTAAGAAATAATCAGGCTCAGGATATTTGGAGGGAGAATGGGGAGAATGTCGGAGAATTGAATGTGGCAGGTACTAAAAAGAGAAAAATCAAGGATGTCTCCACTGTCACTTTTCTTTCCCTGATAAACTGGATGGGTAGCCAATTAACCAGGAAGGGAAAGGCTTGGGGAAGGCTTAGTTTTTGTGCCTACCGTGGAGGTACATGCTGGGAAGGGAAAGATTTGTGCTCTGGTCTCTCAGAAAGCAGATTCATAGAACTTCATAGAAGCCCAAGTGCTTTTCCTTCCTTCAGATAAACAACGTTAATTATATGCTTCCTGCGACAAAGTGCCATGTAGGCTGCCAAGGAAGCTGCCAGTCTCCTAGACACAGACTGAGCAACAGGGGCCTGGAGGAGAGGGCGATGTGGATCCTGAGAGGAAAGGAGATCCTTCAGCATGCCTGCCCACCCAGAAGTGTTATGGATGCAGATGCAGAGGCAGGTTGGGAGGAAGCTTTCAGCCAGTGGAAGCACTGGGTTAAAGACAGCTACTAGCTGCCTCTGGTCAGGAAGCTCCAGGCTTGGAACCCCAAGGACGGAGACCTCATCCTGACACCTGTCTCTGTGGGGAATCCCGTTCCCAACTGGATCTCCTGCCAACACCTTACCCCACTGCAAGCTTCACTCTTCTATCCCCAGGGTCTGCACAATGTGTCGCATAGGAGACCCTCAATACACCTTGTTGAGTAAATGAAGAATTTATGTTATGGGTGTAATAATTTCCTTTTCTAAGCAGGTTAAGAGGTTGGCGAATAAGTGGATACTGTACAGATGGTTTACCTTGATTTCAACAACACATTTGAGAGAACTCTCCTAATATTTTGAGATTATTATGGAAATATCTGGAAATAAATATGGATTGGATGATAATACACTTAGAAGAGCTCATTACTGTTGACTCATTACACAAAAAGGAAGCTGATATGTGAATTACTCTCTCACATGGGGGAGGATCGAGCAACCTCCACATGACTCAGTGTTAGCCCCTGTCCTGTATTTTAATTGATGACTTTGATGACTATGTAGAAAGTTAAAAATCATTAAGTATGCAGCTATTTTAAAATCACTAAATATGCAGCTATTTTAAATGCTAAAGAAATTAAGATTCAAAAATTTTTTAAGTGGAATTGTATTTTGTACCACAACTAATAAGGTTGTATATAACAAGAAAAACATTTTAAATGTAATAAATAAATGTGAAGAAGAAGAGCATAGGGGAATCTTGTTTTTTCAGCAGTACATGTGGAAAAAGCCTAGGTTTTTACTGAACATAAATTCAATATGAGCTCACATATTAACCAGGATGTTTAAAAAAATCAAATGTAGAGTTAGAATACCTTCTTAGAATTAAAATACCTAGAACATAGGAGATGAAATTCTCAGCACTCTGCACTTTTTTAAGTACCCATAAAGTACTGTCCACATTCCCAGAGGGCATATTGGGAAACCAGGATTTGTTAATCCTATTTTTACTGCTTTCTGACTACTCCCAGGTCCCAGGTGCCTGCTGGCGGCTGGAGGAAAGCCGGTGCTGGCAGCCAGGGGAAGGAAGGCCTACTCTTGCATGAATTTCGTGCATCAGGCCTCTAGTGAAAATATAAAAATCACCCAGAATCTATGATCCAGGGACAATATTTCTTTCTAGTTTTTTTCCCATGTATATATTTTTCACTATTGATATTGTACCCTATATATAATTTTGTATCCTGCCTTATATTTCTTTATATAAATAACATTATACCAAACAATTTATCACAAATGAGTAAGCATTTTGGCTCAGAATCAGGCAAGTTGAAATTAGAATCTTGGTTCCACCACTTACCTAGCCAATTTGATCTAAGATAAGTCACTTCACCTACCTTTCTACATCTACAAAGTGGGAATAATAACAGCACCATTTCACAGTTTTCTAGTCATGTTTACTATATCGTCATCATCATCATCATCATAAACTACTCTTTGAATTTCTATTTGAAATCAGAACTTTCTTTTTCCCCAAAATTCATTTCTAGTTTAATGCAATGACAAATTTACTTTAAGACAAAAAAAACTCTTTTAAAGTGAATCTTTTTGAAAGTATATAAAGAAAAATAATTGTTTAGTATTTCATATAACAAATCTTATTAGTTTTGTGTGTATCAGTTTGAATTTTATCTCTATCATTTTATAGAAGCAAATACATTCAAAAGGCTTTCATTCCTGAAATCCTAAGAGAAATGTACAGCAAGTAGATGAAAAGCTCCAAGAACAAGCAGAACTTTTCCAGTCTCCCCATCAGAACCTGGCAAGGGGACCAGTCAGTACTTGATGATGGGACAAGACACCATAGGATGGTGTCCCTGAAACTAAAATAGGTGAAAACACTCCCCCATCTTTACCTTTGACGATATTGCCAAGGAAGAGGGTAGATAGGAAGAAAGAAGTGAGGACATTTCTGGTCCTGCAGGAATTCCTGGCCATCCTTCTGTTTCTCCCCAAAGACCACCCACTCTCCCATTTCCAAAAGCCCGTGGACCTCCCAACAGAGAATGCCCCCAGCCCAGCAAAGGTGATGGGGGGAGGCACATTCAGAATAAGCTTGCCCACACACTCCTTTTTGCCTGAGAAACCCAGGGCCCACTACCCCAAACATCTTGCCCTCCTCTCCACCTTCAGAGAAAACATCCTCAATGCCTCTGTAAAGGTTAATGGCTTCTTGGGAGCCCAACACTCTTTAAGTCTTTGCCAGAATAAAGCTCCCACAATTATCACCTCCTTTTTAGTCATCTCAATCCTTCTTCCCTTAACCATCAAGAAACCCTTAAGGTTCATTTGTGTAAATATTTGCTGACATGTGCTAATGATTGTAGCAATCTGTTGGAATAGATCAATGGGCACTGTATAGGCCAAGAGTGCATTGTGTCAATTTCTTTGGATGCCAACTTCCCTATGTCCAATTTCTACTTCAAACTCACTCATCAAATGCCAAACCTTACACTGCAGGTTGGAGGTGGTCTTGAGCTAGACCTCCTCCCATAGTTCCAACTCTACTGGAATCTAGTGATTGTCTCAATACTCGTTGGCCACATTGGTCTCCTCTGTCTTCTTACATTCACAGACTTTTCCCTGGCCGGTCCCCAGTTACTGGGAGACAGACACAAGAAGAGCCATATATAATTTAGGTAAGAGCAGCCCAGTCCTAGAATGTACAAGGCACACAGTAAAATTTTGTAGCATTAAAAATGAAAACGGTTTTCTTAAGGCAACCACAGGAATTCTAGCCACAGATCCCAGGCAAAGATTGAGAGAAGAGACAGAGATCTAGGAGATTTGGGCTTTTGAGGACTAACGGAAGAAAGCCAAAGTTCCTCCTGCCCTTCTCTGACAAGGAGCAGTGAATGTTTTAGTGAAGAGTTTGTAGGTGATTCTGAAGGCAGAGGAACCAGCAAAATAGAGTAAAAAAAAAAAGGCACAATGCACTGTCAGTGGGAGCAGATGTTATATTTGTTAGTTGGTTTTTCTTTTTTAGTTGACTCCCTCTGTCTCTTTCTTCCTCTTCTTTTATCCACATAACCCTATGACTACTGTGGCCCCATAATCCAGGTCCATCTGGTATTTATTCTACATTCTTATAACACATATAATCATATTCAAATCCACATACATACATAAAATGCAGAGCATTTTTGCTCGTTCTTTCTTATACAAGAATGAAATCAGTATTACACATGTGCCTGATTTTCTTGCTTAAAACACCTTATGGAAGTTCCTCCAAGTCCAGATATACAGGTTGGTATAGCTTCAAATCATTCTTTATATGGCTGCATGTATTCTATGGCGAGGACATACCATTGCTTAGTCAACCATTCTATTGATAGGTGCTCATTTAAATTTTTTTATTGTGGAAATTTTTAAGCATATGCAAATGTAGGAAGACTAGAATAATAGATCCCATTACCCAGTTTTCATGACAACCAATTCAGGGCTTACTTTGGTTTGGTTCTGTGCCCCTCCCCTCCCTGCCCCATCCACTTCATTGTCTCCACCCCCTTGAAATATTTTGAAGCAAATTCCAAATATTGTATCTTCTTATGATGGGCATTCATCTTACCTATGGACTTCTGCAACACTGCGTTAAAGATCCTTATGTATCTATTCCAAGATACTGGCCACTTTATTTCTATGGGATAGATTTCTAAGAGTGGGTTTGCTGGATTGAAGAGGATATTTTTAATTTTATTGACATGGCAGGTTCTTTCCTCAATATTCTAGAATTTGTTAATGCATGTGTCTAAATTTACCAAGTCTACTGCAACCAACTAAGGGCAAGACTGCATTTTATGCTTCTTGGTATCCCTAGTACATAGCATAAAACTTGGCAAACTGAGGCAAATGGCATTATCCTCTTTTCTTTATTTTTTTCTCTCTCTCTTTTTCTGAGCACATCACAAAAATCTTTCAATGAAAATGCAATAATCACTTGTGCAACATTGGGCAAAGTGACTTCATGCTTTTGAGGATATTTCTTTCCCTATCTATAAAATGTGGAATAATATATGTAAGAGAACGTTGAAAGCCAGAATATGCTATGTGAATATGCTGGGCTTTTCTGTTGGTGTTGTCATTGATGATGACTACATTTTAAAGGATTTTTCTAGGGGCATTTGCTTGGCATGAGCTTCTTAACAAATAACATTTCCACACAGGTAAGATTTTTCTGCCCAGAGTCCTCTTAGCTCCATGGGTGTGTGTTCTCAGCTCACACTCCTGGCATACAGCCTGGCTGCGCTCCTAGTGAGGTTAAGGAAATTGGGCAACTCAGCAGCTTGGAGCCTCACCTACTGGTGTGGGCTTTGTTTTAAGGTTCTCAATTCTTCTAACCATCTCTTTAGTCCTAGTGACTGAATCACAGCCTTTGGAAGGCCTTAGATATTGGAAAACCCACTGAAGTCCAGGGAAGCGGGGAAGGGATAAGGTCAAATAGAAAGATCAGTGGGCAAAGAGTCAGATCGAAGATAATTCTAGTCCTTACTTTACCCATGTGCCCATGTTCAGGTCATCCTCTGAGCCCCAGTTTCTACTTTTGTGAATCAAGAATATTTTTTCTGCTTGCAGAGCAGTGGGACACTAGTCACACTGTGTTCTATATGGATGATGCCTTCTATATATATACTAGGAGCCCAATGCATGAATTCGTGCACCTTGAAAGGAACTGTGGGCCATGAGGTTGTGTCTTGGCCCATCCTCAGTGCCCCCACCCAGCCCCTCCTGCTGCCCCTGGTCCCCTGTCTGCCAGCAGCCCCGCTCCCGCTGCCACCTCTCCCATGCACTGATGGTGCCGGCCCCGCTTGCACCCGCTGATGGCACCAAGCAATTGGGGCTGGTGCCAGCAGCACATGCACTGATGGTGCCGGCCCCGCTTGCACCTGCTGATGGCACCAAGCAATTGGGGCTGGCGCCAGCAGCAGGTGTGAGCAGCAGCTGCTGCCCCTATCACCCCTCAGGAGCATGGGGAAGTGAAGAAGCCCTCAGGGGCAATCGGGCAAGCAGCTGCTGCTCACACCTGCTGATGATGCCGAGTGATTGGGACTGGCATCGGGCACCAGCAGTGGGTGTGAACACCGGGCAGGACCACGGTGTGCAGGAGCAAAGAATTTTCAGTAACCACCAGAGGCTTGCCCTGATGACAGCGACTGTTGCCCCACCTTGGTCTGGAGCCCCTACTCATCTGCACCATCCTGCCCTGCCATGGCCGACGCCTGCCATGTTCTGCATGCACCCCCTGGTGGTCAGCGCACATCATAGCGACCAGTTGCTCAGTTGTTCGGTTGGTCTGCCATTTGGTCTATTTGCATACTAGGGTTTTATATATATAGATGACTTGGATTTGTACAAGACCTGCTTGTAGGTCCCTCCCCCTCCCCGAGAATTGAAATGTGATATATACAGAGGTTTGTATAAATGGTAATCCTTACATACTTAGATGGGTTTCCTCATTGTCAAGTAAACCTTTTTATAGAACATTTAAACTTAGAGTATTATCATGGGAAGGATGGACTCAGGTGGAATTTGGATTCCTCATGCTCACAGCCAGAATTGGAAGGCCAGGAGGTGCCCCTGCTTTAGAGAATGACAGAGTGTTCAGGTCACCCATTCTTTCTTTGCAGAAGCTTCTCAAGGCTCAAGTTCATGACAGTGTCTGGCCTCCTTTGTAGTTCTCTTGCTCTGGCGACATTCCAGATGCCCACAGCTGGTGTTTTATCAACCACAGGGCAGGATAAGCCATGGTTCACTCAAAAACCTGGTGTAATTCCTTGGCAGTGAGGTCCAGAGCCCTGGTGTCTGGACACACCTTCTCTGCCAGGCTCACTTCTGCTGTGACTGACCTTTAAGAAAGACTCTCAGAGCCCTGGCTGGTATGGCTCAGTTGGTTGAGTGTGGCCCCATGCACCATAAGGTTGAGGGTTCAATTCCTAGTGAAGGCACACACCTGGGTTTCAGACTCGATCCCCAGCAGAGGGTGTGCAGGAGGCAGCTGATGGATGTTTCTCTCTCTCTCCCTCTCCTTTGCACTTTCTCTAAAAATAAATTTTAAAATAAAATTAAATAAAAAAGAAAGACTCTCAGAGGCAGACTGACTTTTGCAGTGATAGCTGAAGCTTTTTCCTTTCCTTTTTTTAAAAAAATATTTTATTGATTTTTTACAGAGAGGAAGAGAGAGGGATAGAGAGTTAGAAACATCGATGAGAGAGAAACATTGATCAGCTGCCTTCCGCACACCCCCTACTGGGGATGTGCCCGCAACTAAGGTACATGCCCTTGACTGGAATCGAACCTGGGATCCTTCAGTCGCAGGCCAACGCTCTATCCACTGAACCAAACCGGTCAGGGTTTTCCTTTCCTTTTTTTTTTTTTTAAAAAAAATGTGTATTTATTGATTTCAGAGAGAAAGGGAGAGGGAGAGAGATAGAAACATCAATGATGAGAGGGAATCACTGATCCGCTGCCTCCTACACACCCCCTACTGGGGATCTAGCTCACAACCCAGGCATGTGCCCTTGACTGGAATCGAACCTGGGACCCTTCAGTCCGCAGGCCAATGCTCTATCCACTGGGCCAAACCAGCTAGGGCTGAAGCTTTTTTCTTTCAATCAGACCCTTCCCAGCACAGATAAAAACAGCCCCCTCAAGGAGCATGGGGGAAATCACCTAAGTGACAGCCCCATGCAGGTGTGCAAAGTTTACGTATTAGTCACTTTGCATTTATAAAAGCAAGCATGCCTGCTCTGAGAGAAGGAAACTGGAAGAACTGCTGCAACTTCCCCCCGAGATTAATGGCTGTGAGATGTTGCAACAAACCCCAACTCCTTCTGGGAATGGGTGCACTGTTTATCTTTGGAGCCTGCCAGCATGGTGGTGAATGCTAAGGAAGTGCTCCACACCCTTTCTGCTGCGCTCCAGTCCAACGTGCAGCCTCTAGCTGCAGCATCAGGTTCCAGCCTGCAGAGCCAGTGGACTGCCTGACAGAAAGCAATGGTACTTTTCATGTGGTCAGCGTGGGCTTCTGTCCCACAGGGGAACACTGTACGTCCTTTGAGGCTTGGTTCTTTCGTCTTTGCAGCTGAGCCAAATGGCGGTGCCAGGGAGAAGGCGCTGCCCTCTGGTGTGTGGATGCTCTTGTCAGTCAGGGCCAAAGAGACTCCAGCTCCCGAGTGTCATGAAAGGCTTTCAGCCCTGGGCCTTTACATTCCCAATGCAGCTCAGGTCTGACAGGAGAGGGCTCCCTTTGCAGTTGGAGCAAAATCTCACGCTTACCAGCACTATGGGGGGTTGGGTTGGCAATGAGGGTGAAACTCAGTTATGTGTATTCTATTCCCACTCAGAAAGGGGTGACTCATCAATGGGACCCTTTCTTGGAATTCCCTCTTCTCATCACAAGATTTGAATAAATGTGAACAGAAAAGAAAAAGTAAAATAAAATTAAAAAAGAAAAACAGTACTTTGGACAGTCTCTTCTTTGGGAAGTTAG
Organism: Myotis brandtii; assembly: GCF_000412655.1. Taxonomy (NCBI): domain Eukaryota; kingdom Metazoa; phylum Chordata; class Mammalia; order Chiroptera; family Vespertilionidae; genus Myotis; species Myotis brandtii. Next base: position 318,725 of record NW_005370473.1, on the reverse strand, counting down.
CTCTAGTTACACACACCAGAAAGCTCTGTCTACATGGTGCCAACACAATGGGCTGAAAATGAACCAAACAGCCAAGTCAGAGTGTGTGTGTGTGTGTGTGTGTGTGTGTGTGTGTGTGTGTGTGTCTCATTCTCTCTTTGAATGAATGAGTTCCAGTGGGTGAATAGTCAGTTTTGTTTTGCTGCTTTAGTAAAAAGAAGAGAAAGTGTCTGATATGCAAAGCTAAATTAACCATAAATGCCTTAGCTATTCCTGAATACAGATTTCAAACCAGAAAGGAATGGATTAAAATTCCACTGGAGAAAGTTGGCAGTTCCGTGACTTTGGCTAATTAACACAATCAACTTGAAGATCAGGTGAGACTTTCTCACCTTTAACATTGTACTTACAAGACTTGTTCATAGTTGATGGTGATGATGAGATGAGATAGCATATGTAAGAGTACCCCAGCTCGGTGAAGTCACAAGGGGAAGTAAGTCTAGTGAGAGAGTCAGGGACTGAGCCTGGCAGCCTTGGCTCAGTTTTTATCCTAAAAGCAGTGGGAGATAAAAGAAGGTTTCAAACAAGGTCGTGATTAATGGCTGTGGCATGGAGAAGGCATTGTCAGAAGGGGGAAAGGGTCAAGATGAGAGACAGGGAGAGCAGTTGGCTGTGGCAGCAGTCCACGTGACTCCCCACATGGCCCTCTGTGATTTCCTGGCTTTGGGCACTGCACCCACCTCTAATTCCATGAAAATGCTTTGACCTCGGGTTCCTAATGGTGGGCACACCATTGTTAATGTAAGAAACATTCAAACCTGTGAAGAATTTTTTTGTGAGTTTATTTGAGCCAAACTATTGACAGTTGCTGGGAAGCAGAATCTCAATGGATTGAGATAATGCTCCGGAGAACGGCAGTTTTGCACCTAGGTTTATACATTACAATCAAAAGAGGAGATGTAAGTGGGTTACATGAAACCCGTTAGTGATAGATTAGAGAGGTGGGAAAAAGCAAAGCGGGGAAACCTCTGGGATTGGATAAAAAATAAAATGATAGACACATACTTTTTTTACTTAGATGGGTGCAGGATAGTCAGCAGTCAACAACTTAACTCAATAACAATGAAGGGATTTGTGGTCTCCGTAGAGTGGTTTTGACGGGTTCGGTAAAAGAAAATTACTTGGACATTCCAACGATATGTTATTGTAGATGCAAAAAGACAATAGACTCAGTCCTGGTAAAGACTAACCTTTGACAGGGAAGATACCGGCATAGGACATGACTACCCACCATAAATTGCTTTTTAGTTTAAAAAGTTTTAATTTAAGACCATCCTTTGTGCTTACTTTAGGTCTCTGAGTTTGCAAGGCTGCCACATAGGCCTTCCCTGAGCTAGTCAGGTTAGCATGTGGCCTCTTTTCATCCACGTCGTTACTAAGTTCACTCCTTGGGCCAAATGTAGTTTTGATTTTGTTTTGTTAAATCAATATATATTAAATACTTAGTATGTGCTGAAACTCTACTGGCTGAATAGAGAGTTTAATGCACAGATGACAAATAGGGTTCAACTACTCACCAGTACAGCTTGTGTTGAAAGGATTCCAGGGCCCCACAGTTTAGAGGGCCAGGATTGATTAGTTATGTCTGCTGTGGGTGAGGAAGTGTTGGCAGCATGTGTTTCTCATATTTCCCACCTCTGGCTCTGTGGCTCCCAGCTCCTATATTCTACCCTAGCTTGATCCTGGTTCTGCCTGGACCGTATTACATTCAGATAGCTCCCGTTAGTCTAGATACAGTATTAGACACCTGTAGTTGTTTCCTGCCTAGAAACAGTTGGAAATGAGCCTTTTTTTCTTTTGTTACCATTGGAACAGCTATGCTAGCAGTATGTTAGCTGACAGGGCCCTCCATGTAGAGAGAACATGCCTGATAATGAACACAGAGGAAAGTGGAGTTGAGCGATAAAGAGGCTGAACAGAGTAATAGTTTGAAGCCTGGGATCTATCTGGAGGCTCTCATCCAGGTAGAGGCATCCTCTGGGGGTCTTGAAACATAACTCCCATAGATAAGAGGAGATAAGTGTAAATGCAAAAATCGGGATAAATTATTTCTGCAAGTTGAGGAAATTTTGCAAGTGATGCTCATCCTGCCATCTGACCTCTGACTTCTTCTGGAAAGAAAGATAGAGGAAGAGGATGGAGCGCTCAGGGAAAAGTTGAGGTGGGGTGGGTGAAAAGCAAGAGTAAGAGGGAGAAAGCACAAGAAAGAGAGAAAGAACATGAAGGCCGTCAATTTTGGAGAGAAAAACATACTTAGCTCTCAGCATTGCAGAGAAATGTCAGTAGGGAATTTGCAACAGAATGGTCAGAGTTATTGAGTTACAGGATGAAGATGCTTGAATAATTGCAGGTGGAGAGACTGAGAATTCTCTGTAATTATTAACAAAAGCCCTGATATCTAGAGGCATGCATTCTGATATAATGGACCCAGATGAGGATTTCCAAATAATAATAATTTAAAAAAGAGTTGAGTATTTGAGCATCCAAATATGACCAAAATAAAAGCATTTCCCTTACCCTAAAGAGAAGGACTTGGTTATTAATATCCCATCAGGCCTGTATGGTTTTCATTACTTTTAATGTTCCTCTGTATCTCCAGATATGCAAATGGGAATATTTGATAGAGAAAAACTTGGGTGTGGGCCTTTTCCTTAATTAACATACTTAGTATAGGATAGTGAATTGGAGGAGTGGGTGAACCACATGAAGTCAACTGCTTCATATGCCTCATTGATTCATTAATTCATTTACTCATTCATTCAGCACATGTGTGCTGGAGAGTCAACTGAAATGGGCTAGGCCAGTGGTTGGCAAACTGCAGACCCTTGAGTGTGGCTCTTCCACAAAATACCACGTGCGGGCGCGCACGTACAGTGTGATTGAAACTTCGTGGCCACACTCAAGGGGCCAAAGAGCCGCATGTGGCTCACGAGCCGCAGTTTGCCGACCACTGGGCTAGGCATTGGAGACACAGACAGGGGTCAGTTTTCTGTTTTCAATAAGCCCAGGGTTATAATGGGGAAGGTGACCATGCAAATAAATCAATTATTACACAGTGGAAAAGTACTGTCATGATGGAAGGTACAAAGAGTAGAGAGCATAGCTTCAGTGGAATAGTATATTCATGAACATGTAGGAGTTTCTAGGTCAAGAGGGTAGGAAGGGAATTACAGGCAGTGGCAGGAGCATGCCATATACAAAGTCAGAGAGGTGAGAGGCAGGACATGCTTGGAGGACCAAGAAATAGTTGGTGTGTCTGAAGCTTAGGTGTGGGAAGTAACAGCCTATGGTTTTGAAATTAGATTGAGAATAGCCTCTTGCATGCAACAGCAGTTCTCAACCTTGACCACGCATTGATGGGGGAGTTTAAAAAATATCGATGTCTGGGTCCCACACAGGGATTCCAATTTAATTGGTCTGTGGAGTGGCATGGGCATTGGGACCTTAAAAGCTCCCCAGGTGACTCTAATGTGTGGCAAGGGTTGAGCATTATTGCTCAAGAAGATAGGAAGTCCCAATTTATATTGCTATAGCATTACTTTAGCATCATCGATATAGAGGCCAGAGACTAGTTGAGGGAGGCATGTTAGAGATCAAGTACACATGTCCAGGTAAGAGAGGATGAAGGTCTTAAACAAGACACTGACCATGAGGAAAGAGGGAAGGGAACAGATCTGAAAGATACCAGGGAGGGAGAATTAGTAGGCTGGGGTGGGAGGAGAGGGAAACAACAAATGTGGATATTCCAATTTCTTGAGTGAATGCTGGGGCCTTCACTGAGACAGGAAACCCAGGAGAAGAAACAAGGCTGGGTACATGCTTAGGAGTTTTGGTAACAGGAGTGGAGACGATAAATTTAGCTTGTCTTGTGAGTTTGAGGGGTTTGTCTAAGTTTTCCATCTTTCAAGCCTAGCCAACTCTTTGTAGGCTTTTCCAGTTGTGTGGATATCACAGATCAGATTGCTCAATATTAATTTCAATCGTCTTCTAGATGCTTTCTGATAATGCAGAAACTGGACAGGAAAAGACCCTTCTATTTGCTAGACCCCATACAGCCAGGGTTCTTCTGCATGACATTTAGGCTCTGTCAATCAGATGTATCCACATTCAGTTCAACAGATAAAAGTGAAACATGATGAGAAGGAAGCCATACTTCTGCTGCAAGAATGTTCATGCAGGCATTTAGGTTTGAGGTTTTTTTGTTATTTTTTCAGCATTTGCACAGAGATCACAACTGCCCTTCTCTTACTTTACAAAAGGGGCACCTGTAACTCCTTTTCCCCATAAATACCCATATTGGGCTTTGCCTTGGAGTGAAGTTTGAAATATTGGTATTTATTAAGCCTCCTTTAATCAAGGCCGCATTGCTTTGTTATTGGGCTTTTCTTCTGCCTAATATGCATTTCCATTAAGAGAAAGTGATGCTTTAGAAAAATAGGTTTTGTTACACACTGGGATCTTATAACTTCAGATATAATATGGTAGGTAGAGGGATAATAATTTTCATTTAACCACCTCTCTCAATCATCCCCCCAAATATTAGCAAAGAAAATATTTCTTCTGACAGGAGAGCCTGTTAAAGAGTACAGCAGAGAGTGAGTACTGGTGAGAAGTAACCAAAGCAGCCAGGCCTCATTTCCTTTATAACCAATGAATGCAGAGCAAAACTCTTCTCTCTCTCTCTCTCTCTCTCTCTCTCTCTCTCTCTCTCTCTCTCCTCTCTCTCTCCACTAGACTTAGAATACTCAACATTCCTAAAAACCATGCTGGGAAAGACTAACCTAGGAGGTGTGTGCCTTCTCCACATTCTCGCCCCTTTCAGTGAAGGAAAAGAGCTTGAAGAGAACTCATATTGATTTGGTCTTGATCCTTGTCTCATTTTCATATTGTGTATTTCAAGAAAAGGAGATGATAAACTTCATGTTTGTCTCCCTTCAAAAACATTATTTTTAAGTAAAAATAACATGTAAGAGGTATGAAGTGTTTTATATTATTCTGAACACTGATTTAGACTCCTTTTTATTTGCTATTACAAACAGATTATTTGATTTTCACAGGAAAAGTCCACTTTTCATGGTGGTCTCCAGGTGACTGCATTAAAATCTTCAATTTATATACTTAGTTTTGTTGCAGGAAAAGTATTAAGTAATCAAAAAATTAAAACAATTAGGCTAAAATGCAGTATGAAATGGAATGGAAGAAAAGTCACAATGTCAAATATTAGACAAAAGATTTGCATATGTATTTTTTTATTTTCTTTTGTTTTTTAATATATATTTTTAAATTGATTTTAAGGAGGAAGGGAGAGGGATAGAGAGATAGAAACATCAGTGATGAGAGAGAATCATTGATTGGCTGCCTCCTGCATGCCTCCTACTGGGGATTGAGCCTGCAACTCAGGCATGTGCTCTTGGCTAGAATTGAACCTGGGACCCTTCAGTCCTCAGGCCGACACTCTATCCACTGAGCCAAACTGGCTAAGGCTGCATATGTATTCTTTAAAAGATAATAATAAGAATTAAGGTTTATGATATTTATATTCTATTTGGATACATTAAAATAATTATATTTCTGCTTTATTTTTAAAATTAATATTTACAATGTATCATAAATTACATTATTTTCAGCTATTTAACTAATGATGGAATATTTTGGATGTCAACTTAAACATTTGCAAAAGGGTGCATAGTTTTTAAAAATTCTTCTGGAAGATGTGACAGTAAAATACAAGTGGGAAGGCCACTGTTCTAGCTACGGGGCTTCAACTCTCTCATCCTTCCAATCCTGCTGCACCCTTCCCCCACCTGGAGAGGTGAGCCTGGGTGGGATCAGAGAATCAAATGAACATCAACACCGGCTGAAGAAAAATGCCACTGGAAGCATCAGCCTGCTGCTGAGGACCAACGTTCAAATACATCCTGAACTAAAACAGGAGAGATATCAGGTCCTTGGTTGCTTACATTACTCATGCCACCGGCCCCTCTGTCAGGCCAATCCAGACTTGACAAAAATGAAAAGTGTGGGCATGTCTTGCTGGGATACATCACACACACCACTCCACCATGTACACTCGGCTCACTTTACAACCATTTACAACTCTCAGTTACAAGCAGGAACCTGCTAGTTTGTTTATTAATTGCTGCTTGGATAAGTGTCAGGGGTTGATGAACAGTTCTGTATAATGGAGCAAGTGAAAAATGGGTCATTGACATGCTTTTCTTCACCTTCTTCCTCACCTCGGTCCCCATCTTGGAGGTTCCCTATTTTACCTGCACACTTCAGGCTACCTCTGGCTCTTGTGTATTAAAATATTTTAAAACCCAGGAGGTTTCACTCACTAAGGGCTTTGGAGTGGTCTCCAGGTGACTTCTCAACCTCAAATTGTATGTCCGCCCATGATTTAGAAACCCCACTGAGATCCTGCCATCTTTGAGTCTTTGTTAAGGAGCCAAGCCCCTCGGGCAGCTTCCCCAGTGTCAGCACCTTGGCAACGCCCCGGTTTGAACATGATTTTAATAGCGACTAATTCCCTTGGCTATGGCACTGCTGCAAATGGCTCATCGTTTTACAGGCAAGTTTCAACAGTCGTGTAACCAGATGAGAATATTTGCCCAAACAATAGCATTATGGCAGAAAACAGCTACGGCACATCAGGGGCACAGCTGTAAGGCAGATAGCAAATGGAAGGTGAGATGAATTATCTACTCCCTGGGCTGAACACTTAAAGTAATCTGCATGGTTTCTGAAGGGAAGCCAGGCAACTATGGGCATTTGTAACGTTCAAGAGGGAATTTGCACTCAGGGACAATGGCTCCCAGTAAAGTGGGCGGAGGCGGTCAGAGGAGTTACTCCTCAGTTCCAAGCCAAACTTAAAGAGAGAGAAAAGCCACGGTCTGAAACACCCCTGGAAACATGCAGGCTTGAAGTAGCAAGCTCATCCTTGGTATTGGATGTGCCATCGCCCCATCCTTCCCACCCCTACACCCACTCCTTTGGGCACTCTAGTGGTCCATTCCTTCAGGGTTCTGCTCCATGCTGGTGATGGGTGGTGGGAGGGTACCAAGAAACAGTGTGCCTGAGGCTGGGATGTTCAGTCTCTGCGATGTCAACCTCTGAAGCACAAAGCATTACTCAAACATCTGTCATTTGCCTTTTAGCCAATTATAAACCAACTCACCAATTCATATAAACCCAGACTGACTCCAGTTGGAGGCTTAGCTTAGGCTGCCTCCAGCAATACAAAAGTACAGATGACGTGTGAAGTGGCACTCACACAAAGGCCACCTTTCCTCGCATTCATTTCTAAGGAGAGTTGCCACTCCTTGAACATCTGCTGAGGGGCAGGGTCTTTAAGCAGATGGATGTGAATTCTCACCCTTGGGCCACCAAGAAAATAATCTTGCCCCTTTCTCCAGACTCAGGGAGATGACAACGTTTTCCCCAAGGGAGTGGCTTCTATGGAGCAGAAGCCAGTCTATCTCACTCTAGAGTCTGGGTCATTTCTACTACATTTGCTGCCATGAACACTGCTTTTCCTGATCTTGAGGTAATAAGCCCACAGTCTTGACCTTGTGCCCTGTGATTTTGTAGACTTTGGCATTTCCAACTTTTCCCAACAATGGAGTCCTGTTTGTCTTAGAATCCATGGGAAGGTAGTGGCTCTAGGCTTCCTCTTCTCTCAGCTGCCTGTCTCTGGAACTTCTCCAGGTTTGCCCAGTTCTCCTTGAATTTCAATGGCCAGGCCTGCAAGCAGTACTCCAGAAGCCAATGTTCTTTTGTTTGTTGTAAGGATAAGGAGCCACTTCTTGTTTGTTTTTTAATTCCCAACATTGACCACAAAATTCCAAAATTTTTGAGCTGAAAAGAAGCTTAGGAATCATCTATCCCAGTGGTACTCAAACTTCAGTGTGCATCAGAATCACCAGGAGGGCTGGAGCATTAGTTACTTATTGCTGTATAACAAATTATTACATTACAATGCTAAACTTAGCATCGTAAAATAAAAGTGTATGGTTTCACAGTTTCTGAGGGTCAGGAGTGGCTTAGCAGAAGAGTCCTGGCTCAAGGTCTCTGATGAGATTGCAATCAAGGTGTTTGTTAGGACTGCAGTCATCTGAAGGCTTGATTGGGCTGGATGATATGCTTCCCTTATTCGCACGTAGGGATCTCCATAAAGCTGCCTGGATGTCCTACAAATCTGGCAGCTGGCTTTCCCAAGGCCAGTGATCCAAGGAAGATCAAGAGAATAACAAAGACAAAAGCCACAGTGCATTTCGTAATCTAATCTTGGAAGAGACTGATCTTCATTTCTGAGGTATTTTAGTCATCAGACAGATCAATTCTAGTTCAAGGTAGGACAGGACTACAAGGGTGTGAATTCCAGGAAGAAGGGATCATTGGGGACTATGGAGTTTGGAACATCACGGATTTCTGAGCCCCATCCTGAGTTTCTGATTCAGGAGGTTTGGAATGGGGCCTCAAACTTTTCTAACAAGTTCCAGGTAGTGCTGGTGCTATTCATCTAGGACACACACTTTGAGAACCACTGATCAATCCCTTATTCTGATTTTGTAAGTGGTGAAATTGAGTCTCACAAGAATGGAAAAAAAAGAGAGAAGCAGGGAAATATACCAACAATTAATTATTGAATACCTGCTATGTGTCAGGCACTAGGCAGGAGTCTTTATATATATTTTCTTGTTTAATACAAAAAGTTCTGTGCATTATTCACCATTTCATGAGTGAGGAAACTGAAACTAAGCGAGATTAATTGCCCAAATTTACATGCATAGTTACTGAAGGACAGGACTGGAATCCAGATCGCCTGACTCTCAAATCGAAGTCATTATATAATCAAATATCTCCCAAATTTACTATTCTATCATAAGTGGAATTGTTTTTCCTAAAAATACATTAACTGTGATATTATGGCTCAATCACACAAGAATTGGGAGTCACTCTATAAATTGTACCTATTGAATTTGCAGCTAAAAATTAACCTTAGTTTCATTTGAAGACTGAGAGAGTCAACATTCATAGTGCTTTCTAAGTCTTGTGGAACATGTCTAAGAAACTGGTTCTAACAGAGATTCCCAGAGGACTCTGACAATTACACTATTACCCAGAGGACATAACCTCAATCTATTCAAGTGCTAAACTTGCTTGCTTAAGTCACAGTTCCACTATAACTTTGGCTAAGTCTTTTAAAAGCCTTGTGTCTTTGGTTCATTATTTGTAGAATGGAAAGAATAATACTTGCTTCCTTGCCCACCTCAGAGGGTTATTGTGAGGATCAAAAGACATAATATATGTAAAGTCTGTGCAACCTGCCAAGTGCCTTGCATATAGAAGATTCTATTGCTATTACTGCATTTGTCGACTAGTATCTGCTTATTTCTGCTCTTTGGTTCTTACCTCCTATTCTTAAGACTAGAATGCTGGAGCCCTGGCCAGTGTGGCTCAGTTGTTTGAGCATCATCTTGTATACCAAAGGGTTACCAGTTCAATTCCCAGCCAAGGCACATACCGAGGTTGCAGGTTCGATCCCTGGTGTGGCCAATTGATGTTTCTCTCACATTAATGTTTCTCTTTCTCTCTCTCTCTCCCTTCCTCTCTCTTTAAAATCAACAAAAATATATTTAAAACAAAGAATAGGATGCTGGAATTTATTGAAATCCCTTTAGGCACTAAATGATTATTTGATTTTTCTTTCATAACAGGTATTTCTCCAGGCAGAATCAGTAATAGGGTAAGAATTTTTTTTTTAAAAAAAAGAGAGGGGGAAAAACAAACTCTTATTATATGCATGGCCCTGTGCTGGGTGCTTAACTTATTCTACTCCTTGTAACAAGTCTTTAAGGCTGATAGCAATATCTCTGTTTTAGATATAGAAACTGAGGAAAAGAAACATAAGATTGTTGCTGTCTGTAAGAGAACCAGGATTTTACTTTCTTAGATCACTCAGCAGAGTCTAGCTCATAGAAAATGTTCCGAGAATGGAAAGTTTTTTAGTATTCCACAGATGCATCTATGGGTGATGATCAGGACACCCTCCCACCTATTGGTGGGCTTGCCGGAATTGGGTATTTGGAGAACAGCCATACAAGAAGGACTTAAAAATCCTTTCTTCACAGAGCATGGTACAAAGACTTTTTTTGGTGGAAGGCTAGTTTCTATTAAGCCTGCTATTGCTGACTTTTTCCTTTATTATGGACAATACTGGGAGCAGAATTTCCCAATGCTGACCACTTGGTAATGTTTTAGAACATCCAGTGTGTACAGTGGTCACTAGGAGGCAGCATGGGTTAACGAAGAGCCAAAGTGATTTGGGGCAGAATTATTAGATGTGTAAACTAGAAAAATGCCATAAATGTAGTACATCTTGATGTCCACAAAACACTTTGAGTCAGATGGAGAAAGGGGAGCTAGGTACAGGGAGCTTCAAACAGCTGGTTGAAAATACTCAAGAAAATACTGATGTGGTGACATGTTATAATGTTTCACTGTTGATCCTGCTCTATGCAACACTTTCCTTAGTACTTTTGTCAAAGGTTGATGACCAGCTTATCAACTCTAGAGGTGATGTAAAGCTGGGAAGGGTAGAGAGTATGTTGTATGGTAGACTACAGGTTTAAAATGAACACTAGACAAGCTAAGTTAAAACTTAACTAATATTAATATAGATCCACTACATGGATTCAATAACAGCAAAATCATAAGACAGAACAAAGAACTGGTTTGTCTGTAGCCCATACAATAGTAACTTGAACATTTTAGTTAATCGTAACCATAGTCTGTATTTTTCAAGTTCATTTTATTTAGTTAAGAAGGTAGATAGTTAATGGGCTTGACACAATACACCTTATCATAGGGCCCCTTAAGAAGTCTTGGGCTATGCTGATGGTAATTCAGTCCAACTGGTATGGACACAGGCTGATTTAGCAAACTCACTGTAGCTGTCATTGAAAAACCTAGTTGATGCCCAGTCCTGACTATCTAAAGTCAGAGTTCACTGTTAAAACCTGGAGAGGTGAGTCACTAGGCAATGCTAGGGATTCAGCTGGGGGATCAGCTGGCGGAGAAGGAAACAAAGCTAGAACAAGATAGGCTAAGACCATGGCAATAGTAGGGAGTGCCCTCTGCGAGGAGATAATCAACAGTCCAAACCACAGGATCCAGATTAGGTGACAAACTCAGACTCCAGCATCTATCTCCCAGGGAAATAGCCAGAGCCCGTAGGAAATAGCATCAAGTTTCACTGAGTTTAGATCACGATCCCAGATAGTGGCTGATGCCATTATCCAAGGCAAAAACCTATCCCTACTCGGTAGCCATAAAAGCCAGGACCAGGGACCAGGAAAACATACTAAAGTAAAATAAAATAAAAGCCAGGGAATTTGTGACTTCATGTTACATAGAGGTGTCTAGCTCTCAACAGAGGTACTGTACCCGTGCTGGACTTGTTAGCAAAACAAAAGTCAAACTTCTCATGTTAGTGGAGCAGAGATTTCTAGTGGACTCTGTGCTCTGATTAGGGTTGGAGGCAAAGAGAAGGAAATGAGCAGGGAAATGTGTTAGGCCTAATATGTGCCAGGTGCATTAGTACATTATCTTTAACCTCACAACAACTCTGTGAAGAAAGCATTATTAACCTCATTTTTCAAATTTGGAGAAGGAGGCTCAGAGAGGTTAAATTAAGTGCCCTAGGTCACTGGTGAGGGCGGAATTCACACACATCAAACAATAACTAATTGAACAATGCCCTCTGCGGTCTGTGCCAGGGGAGTGGTGCTGATGATAATTGCCACAGGGGTGTAAACAGAACTGGCAGAGGTGCCAAACCAGCTTTGTAATAAATGAAAAAAAATCAATCATCTCATGCGTTGCCCCTTAATACCAGGTGTTGGGAAAGAAAGCATTACTTCTCCTGACATATTCCAGAAACTCTGCTTTATTATTCGTAGAAACCCCTCAACTGGCTTGGGGCAGGGGAGGAGGAAGCAAATTGTTTTAGTCCTTTTATCTATGTTACCTTGTTTAATCTTCTCAATACCAGCAAGGAAGGTATGAATTTTTTATTTAATAGATGGGACCACTGAACCTCAGAGAACTTGAATTTTTCCCAAATTTTGCAACCTATAGATAATCCTGTTTGTTCTGATCCTGAATTTATGTGGGCTATTCATTACCAATGCCTCCCTCTCTGTGACATTTTTGAAATTATCATGGGATTTATTATATGTGGCTGGTTGGTTGCTTGGCCTCTGTAACTGCTTATCCACTCATTGAGGGATTTTTCTCCCCGTTCTGAACTTGTGAATGACTGTCTTTGCTGGATGCTGCCTACTCGGGCCATAGCACGTGGTCTCTTAGTAATCAAAGTCCCCTATGATGAGTGTGTATTAATCTGTCCAACCAGCACTCCTTCCTTCTTCTAGAAATAGACCTTTTTCATTTGGAGCACTTTGATCCCCTCACTCCAACATGGTTTTAGGGGAGACTGACCTCCTCCTCCTTGGCCATAGAAGTTGTCCAGGAATGGGCACATGACCCAAACCAGATCAATCAGAATCGTTCCTGGGATTTTTTGAACTGGAGCTAAGAAGAATTTTTCCCTGCATGGTAATGCAGGGAAGATAGGAGCCCACAACTTTGGGGAGCATAGGTCAATCTTTAGAGAGTAAGTCAGTTTTGGAGGATGAGGTTGACATGGAGAGAGAAGCAGAGATGGGAGGAGGGAGGGAGAGAGAGAGAGAGAGAGAGAGAGAGAGAGAGAGAGAGCACACACCCGAGAAATAGAGTGCTGATGGAGCTGTGTCCTGGGTCCCTAATTCCAGACTCCAGGTAATGTGACCCCAAAATGTCTCCTTATTGCCCAAGCTAGTCAAAGACATCCTCCTATAAGTGGCAGCCTCTGGGAAACACAGACAAAGCACACCTCCCCCATCTGTGTAGCACCGTGGAGTTTTGGGCAGCACCTTGCACAGAGTATGAACTCGGCCAGTGTTGGCTGCATTGGATATTTATACCTTAAAATAACTATTAAGCAGGCATACCTAAAAGAAATCAATTTGATTGATATGCATTAGTCACAACTTGGATTTCTAGTCCTTCAAAGTTTAAGGGGAACCTAACATTTATGGGACTTATTATTAAGGAAACTTTGAATTGTGCTTTCATTTAACTCTTAAGGTAAGCCTTACCTACATTTTTACAGATTAGAGAATTGACCATCAAAGAGGTGAAGTGCATGCCCCCGAACCTGACCCGAGCTGCCCACCACATCATTGGAGCCTGTACTGTTTCATGGGCTCAATTCTTCTGAGGGCCATTTTGCACTACGAGGCTGAAAGCTAAACACTACACAGCCCACACACTTTTAGAGCTCGGGTTCTGAATGTGACTCAGGTCCCCCCTCCCTGATGCTGTTATACTGATTGGAGGACTTAATTCCATAGGCGAGACGTGCTCACAGCACATCCATTTGGATGGGGCAGGTCGTGGCTAAAGCATGATGGTTCTGGAGCCAGCAGGTGCATGTTCTGTTCCCACTTTAGTGGAAGTGACTTCCTGATCGTGGGGGGAGCAGCAGAGCCCTTGAGACCCAGATCCACAGTGTGATTTTAGTTGTCACTAAAGACTCTAGGCTCAACCTAGTGTCTGATTCTTCAGTTCTGCCATTGATTCTGTAAACCTAGTGCCCTTCCAGCCAGGTACAGGGGAGTTCCTCTTTCTGCAAGTGAACATTGACCATTAGATTATGTCTGCACATATCCAGGGGCATCACAGTTAAGATTCAGGGGAGCAAGATGGATTGACTTCACTTAACTCTCTATACGCTTTCATTCTCTTCTTCCCTTTGGTAGTGGAGATAGAATCTGAGGATCCTCCTCTAGGCTCTGGCCCCTCATTCAATACCAAAGAGTTCAATACCTGCTCACGTCCAGCTGCCATCCTGGGAGGGTCATGGTCACTGCCCGATCTGACTCCAACAGAGTCATATGGAAAAGAACCAGCATAATTACAACCCCACTGCTGTATTGATGTGACCATGAGAGCATCGTCTGGGGCTTTCCTTAGATTGATATCTGTTATGGTAGAACTTTTTCCCCCCTTTATATCGGGGTCACATGAAGGTGTGTATCTTTTATTTACTTCCTTAAAATGGCTCTTAGATGGTAAGTTTCCTTAGCATACAAAATCACAGCTCGGTTTCACATTTTCACAGCTGAGCATATTTCTTTTCTTTTGGGGGAGGTGCCTTGGAATCACAGAGAAATCTTAATCATTCGGTGTGGTTTCCTTGATTAAAGGAACTATAAATTGCTATTTGAAAAGCTCAAGAAAGGCTCATTCTTGGATTAAAATCAGATAAAACTTGTGTCTACCATTCATACTACAGAGCAATTGACTATTCTTTAAAAGTTCAAACACAGTAAAATGAGGAAAATGAGAATAGTCATGCCGTTAAGCCTCAATTAGCGAAATGTCTCAGGGAATGAGCTGTCTGATCATTAGGGTAAGAAGGACTTTTCTTACTAATTTCTATGTAGTGGAAGTTTGGCAGCCTCAAGAAAGACCCACACATCCAAAGAAATTCCACTCCCCTGGTTCACAAATGGCTTTGAATTTCTTTAGGAAGGTGTGATGTTTAATTTTACGTGTCTTGACTGGGCCTTGGAGTGCCCAGACTTTAATCAAACATTATTCTGGATGTTTCTGTGAAGGTGTTTTGGGATGAGAACAACATTTGAATTGGTAATATAGGTAGGCCTCATCCAATCAGTTAAAGGCTTAAATGGAACAAAAAGTCTGACCTTCTCCTGAGAAAGAGAACGTTCTCTGGCCTGACCTCCTTCAAGCTGGGACATTCATTTTTTTCTTTCTTTCCTGCCTTCAAACTGAAACATCTGCTCTTCCTGGGATTTGAGCTGCCAGCCTTCAGACTTGAGCAACACCATCAGCTCTCCTGGTCTCTGCTTGATGGCTCACCCTGCAGAACTCAGCTTCCATAACTGCGTGAGCCAATTCCTTAGGTTGTACATATACCATATGTATGATATACAATCTATATTAATCTCATTGGTTCTTTAGAGAACCCTGACTAACACAGAAGGGACTGAAAACAAAACAAAACACCTACCATATATATATATATATATATACCAGAGAGGAGGCAGGACTCATGAATGCACACTTAGGAGTGAGCAACTGCTCTCTCTGATTTTACATCTCTCTCTACGTTTTAATTCACAAATATGTTGAAGTAGACATCGTTCTCAACAACATTACCCCCGCTCCCCCAAGGAAACTAGGTAATAGCATGTGTTTTTTGTTTTATTTTTTAAGAAGAGATGGTTATCTCAATGCTGTTATCTTAGTAATTACAAATTGCTTAACACCTGAAAAAAGTAGCCGCCCAAGGGAGGTGGTTATCACAGGACATTTGCTCCCTGCACTGCCGTTCTTCTCTACCAACTCCCCACCTCAAGCCTCTCACATACCCCTGGCTGCATAACTCCCATCCATCATCCTGGGTGTGGTGTGACCTCCTCAGGAAGTCTGTGTTGGCCCATATAGTTGGCTTGGGTGCCTGTATCAGACATCGATGCTCCATCAGATCCCTGGGATCCCTTTACTCTTTCTCTGTACCCCTCTGTTTCCCTTTCAGAATGCTTTTGTTTCTTATAGCCTATACCTGCGATTCTTCTCCAGGGGAGGTGCCCTGGGCCCCCTGGCAGTGGCATGATAGGGTCTGGGGATGCATGTGCCTGTCCTCACAGCAGTCCCTAGCTAATGACCAGCAGCGGGGGGAATCTGAAAGCCCAGGTTCTACCCTCTGGTTGGAAGCAACTCTGAGACCTGGCTTATACCCCAGAGTTCCCCTTTGGGGTCAGCTGGAAACCACTCTCAGTGGGACTTATGCCTCCAATCTCACCCTTTTTGGGCCTCTTCCTCTATGCTGTCCTGCTTCCCCAATGTCTTTTTGATTTCTCCTGGGAGCACTACTTGAAAAATTGCTTATGCACTAATCTATCAGGGGCCAAACCCAAGATGTGCTCCCGTGGACCCCAGGGCATGCCCTTAATACAGCACTGATCACGATGAGTTGTAATTCCCTATCCTCTAGCCAGCCCCTGCACTGGCCTGGGAGCTTTCTGAAAGGCAGGGACTGTGTTTTTGTCCCACGGGCAGTATCTCAGGGCCAACGCAGGACCTGCCAGAGGACCCAATAAGCTTGTGAATCAATGAGTGAGCCATGAACTCCATCTATCAGAACCAATTCCAATGGAAGGTTAAACCTGGGAAAATATGTGGGTACCTCTAGGTGAGCACAGGTCCTAAACAGAAACCGAACTGAGTATGTTCCTGAAAATGGAGCGAGAGGGGTTGCCAGCGGCCGGGTCTAGGACTAAAATAATCACTTCTTCCTTGTGCCCTTCTGTGCATCTCCAGTCTTGGCCTTTGCTCGTGGATCCCGTTTCCCAACAGGCTGACTCTTAGAAATGTGCGTGTAAGCGTATATCTGTCTTCTTCCTTTTTAATTCCTCTGCAGCCTCTGCATCCAGACTCTTGGATTCCACCACAGGAATCTCTTAGCTTCTTTCTCACTGCTGGCGGCAGACCTGCCTTAGAATTCCACCCTTACCCTTACATCTGCCCCATTGGGTCTGCTGACTGCTGTCCTCAGATGTCCTCAGTCTCCATGTCGTCCCTATCAGCTGCCCTTTCCAGATGGCAGGGCCTAAGTGTTATATTCTAATCACAACAGCCCCCGGCCCACTCCTCTGTCCCCACCCAGCGCCAGCACAGTGTGGAATGTGGTTGTGACAGAGAAGCCCGATCTGTTACCGCCACACCGTCCCCGGCACGTCCAGGCAGGCCTGGGCAGGTCGCCAGGGGTTTTGTTGACAGGAAGGATGGCCCATAGGGTTCCCAGAAGAAACTGTCATGCAGCCTTGGAACTGACACTTGGCCCAGATGGGGACCTGAGCAGATTGGAAGGCCTTACACACTTATTTGGGGTTCGGGAAGTTGGTTAGCCATGGGCTGAATGTATCCTGAGGGAAGATACCAAGACCCACTCATCCAATTTCTTTGGGGGCAGGCTAAGGCTCAGCTAGAGCAAGTCACAAAGCAGATATGAAAGACCCTGAGAGAAAGAGGGCCGTGAGGGACGTGAGGCCCACCAGCTTAGGAAGAGGCCCTCAAAGCAGGTCTGGGAGGTGAGAGAGTCATTGGAGAGGGCTGTCTAGTTGTAGAGAAAAGGGGCCTAAATCTCATGGACTGAAAAAAAAGTGCTTGGAAACGAACTGTATGAACTTATGTCCCTTTCCCTTTGCTCAGGTGGCCGATGCCATCCGTTCATCAAACATTCGCGGGTAAGCTATGAGCACTTGGGAGTCAGGCTGGGCAGGAAATGACGGTGACCTTGGCTGAGCAGCCTGACAGAGGGCAGAGGAGATGTTAATGATTTACAGCCAGGGGGCCTGGGATTCCTTCCACACAGACTCACTGCAGATCCCAGCACAGGCAGCTACAGAAGGAACTGCAAAGTGAAGAGGCTCCGCGCAAGGTGATCCCAGGAGGAAGGTCTGGGCAAACAAGTCTGGTTTCAAGTTCTCTCTCATTGTCTCTACCACACTGCCCATTCCAGATCCTCGTCTCTCACACCCGCACAGTTGTCGGAGACGCCAAACAAATCTCTCCTTCCTCCTTCTTCCTCCTTTCCTTCAACAAATATGTATCGCATGTCTTCCTTGCACCAGGCACTAGGGAACTGGCAGTGAACAAAACAGATCAAAATCTCTGCCCTGGTGGAGCTTGCATTCTAGGAGTACACACACATACACAGACACACACACACACAGACACACACAGACACAGACACAGACACACACACACAGACACACACACACACACAGCATGTTGGAGAGTTATAAGCCATGGAGAGAAGGGGAAAAAGGAGTACTGGTCATAACGGGTAGGGGAGGGGTTGCAATGTTAAAGACAGGTCAGAGAAGGCGTTGCATTTGAAATTTTTGTTAAGCTCCTTCTCTATGCCTGCCATTGTGCTAGCCACGGTGTTGGACATAAATTCCAAATAAAAAGATGTGATCTTTGTCCTTGTAAAGCTTGCAGCCTAGTTCCTTTTCTGCACACCTTGAGTCTCTCCTTAGTATGGCTACCCTAGTGATCTTCCTGCAATGTGGGAGACCCTCATCACTACCCTGCTTAAAACCCTTCAGTGACACTTCCAGGCCTTGAGGGTTAAATTCTGGGTCCTGAGCAGGTTTCAGCCCTTCCAGCCCTGTCCCACTCATATTCCAGTCCAATGTCCAGTCACGGCCACACTCCCCTCTAGATAGGTAGCCACATGGTCTAATTTGCCTGGAATAGTCTGGGTTTATACTGTCATCCCACCATCACTGTTAATAGCATGCCGCTTGACTTTCCAAAGTGACTCAGTTTATAAATTACAGTCACGTTCTGTGTAATATGCACCCAATGCTTCAGCTATAAAAATATCCACTGTTCTTCCAAAACACGCTCTGCTTCCAGCCCGGCACTTGGCTCAAGCTCTCCCCTCGGTTTGGGTTACCCTTTCCTGCCTTGTCTGATGAAAATCTCTTTATCTTTAAAAACCCACTAAAATGTAGAGACATTTCTGGCCTGTCTCACCACGCTCCCCCCTCCACTGACAGCATTATGTGTTCCCTCCCCCCGTCCCTACAGCAGTCACCTTTCTCTAATACCATGTGCTATCACCTTCGTCTTGGTGTGGCCTCTACTCTGCACGAGGAGGCCTGTACACACCGCTCAGCCCCGTGTCCCCAGGGCCTCGCACAGCCTCTGAACCATGGCAGGTTCTGAGTAATTGTTGATTAGGTTGGCTGCAAAAAGGTTGTGCTCTAGCTGCAAAAAGAATGACTTAAAGCTTTAAATGCTTTCAAGGAAACTGCTAGAACTTGAAGATGGGATCCACCACACATTCCCCCAGCCCTCAACCTCTCACATGATTTCTTTAACATAGAGTGAAGTCGGTGCCCTGGCAGTGGCTCTCTTGTTGATCTGCGCCTTAATTTTCCGACTCACGGGTGCTCACTCACCTGTGCTCCATAATGGCTCACCCTCTCCATCCCCTGCCTCCCTGGGAAGAACTGTTGTGACATGCACCTTAGGCTGAGTCTTAGGTCAGGAGGGCAGAGAAGGCTATTCTCAGCCCGAACACTGGCACAGAAGGGAGTGAGATGTGAGAGCAGGAAAAAGCATCCCTATTCAAAGCTCACAAGTGATCTTTCTAAAAAGGGAAACATCCAAGGGAAAAGTTTTGGTATCAACAGCAAATTTTTAAGCAGCTAGAAAAGACACGAGCAATTGCATGTTTACCCATCCTGAGAAAAGGAGCACGTTGGAGGACATTTACCCAATGATTTTAAATTCAGGAGGCCAATGGTTAGAAGAGGGGGTGTAGACAATGGATGAACACAGAGTGTGATGTTTAAATCCTGACCTACCATTCATTCAGGTCTTGTTTCATTCATTCCTGTTCAGTTATATTTACACAATGAGTATGGAGTGCCTACCTTAGACTGGGCACTGTGGGAGGCATCCAAAATACAATGGTGAGTAAAACAAAAGACCCAGTCCATGCCAGTCTGGTAAGGAAGTCAGAAGATAATCAAATGCTCATAAAATAAAAATGCTCTTTGTAAATGGTGGCAAGTGCTCTGAAAGAAGCACACACCGGCCTCTAAGTGGGTGTAACAGAGCTGGGGAGCAAGTCCAGGCTTTCTGGAGGAGACAGGGGAGCTGTCAGCTGAAGGACAAACAGGAGTGAACTGAGGCCTGGGTGGGGCCAGGGAGAAGGGCCCCCAGTGGCTCCTGAGGTGGGGGCAATAGCATGGGGGAAGGTCTTGTGCCAGAGAAACATGGCACAAAGACTTGGTTTAAAGCTCAAAGGGTGAAAGGAAAGGAGGATGAGATGAGGCTGAAGAGAGAGGAGGGGACAGATCATGCAATCTGCATTGGTTACCATAGGGCAGTGGTCGGCAAACTCATTAGTCAACAGAGCCAAATATCAACAGTACAACGATTGAAATTTCTTTTGAGAGCCAAATTTTTTAAGCTTAATCTATATAGGTAGGTACATT
>NW_005370473.1:293448-298316 GCF_000412655.1 Myotis brandtii | reverse complement strand
TACGTTGAATAAAACTTGATATCATACTTAATAACGATATTATTTATTGATAAAATTAATTTCCTTACAATTTACCTTACAATATCCGTAAAATTAAATCATGACAATGTCTGACAAACACTAATGTGAATAATGGCCTTGCATCTCCTTGGAAAGTTTGGGTAAGTCAGGTTTGTATGTTGTTGTTTTTAATTTTAGGCACAATTCCAGGTTCTCATCAATAAGACGACTTCTCAATTTACTCTTGATAAGGTTCATGCTTGAAAATGATTGTTCACATAAATATGTAGACCCGAATAAGGAAAGAACAGCAAATGCTAGTTTTTTTCAGTTGATTATATGAGTCAGGAATACTATTCTAGGTGTTAACAATCAACATATCTTCCTTCTCCAGGTCTTTCAAAGCAGACCAGTTGTGCTGTGAACTAAGTTCACATTTGTTTTTCTCCAATATTTCTATATCAGCACAAAGACGTTCAAATTTCAAGCTCCACAGTTCTTTGTTTTTTAAATCCAGCAACTGCATTTCAAAGTTGCCAATGTCAATATTAAAGGGAGAAAAATTTAAGTCTGTTACAGTAGCATTGAGAGGTTTTTTAACAAAGGCTAACATCGCTTTGCTGTTTCTGAATTCCTGAAACCTGTTGAGAAAAGCTCCCCTCATATTTAAAATACTGCACGTGGTATTTTGTGGAAGAGCCACACTCAAGGGGCCAAGGAGCCGCATGTGACTCACAAGCCACAGTTTGCCGACCACTGCCATCGGGCGGGCATGAGGTCCTGTGCCAAGCGCATGGATGACAATGGAGGAGTTGTAGCAGTGGGGCGGGGGGTGGTGGTTGTAATGTATGAGTCACCACCTGATCAGATATGCACTTTGAAAACTTCATTTTAGCTTCAGGGTAAAAAGATTTCAAGTGGAGAAGTTCCTTAGAAAGCCATTGCAAGAATCCAGATCAGAGGAATAGGAATTTGGACTCAGGAGGGGGCCATGAGCCTTTCCATAACCACTCTGAGTCTCTGTGAAATCATATAAAGGAGAAGATAAGACAAAGCTTGGGTGAGTAAACAGGCAAAGTGGTTCACTGAAAATGCTCAATAGAGACGCGGTCTCCCTTCCTCCTGACAGGCAGACTGCTGACGCTGGGCCAAGGCTCCTGGCCTGTTCAGCTCTGCTTTCTGAAATGATTTTTGTTTTATGCACAGAAGCAGCCCTGTGTTTGTGCAGGGAAGTGGGGACAGGAAGCAGCCCAAGACACATTGTAGAAAAGTTCCTTTCCAAAATATTTTTGAGGTGTGAAAAATGAGGACAAGCTATATAGATCCTGGGAACATTTCTCTCTCTCTCTCTCTCTCTCTCTCTCTCTCTCTCTCTCACACACACACACACACACACACACACACACCCCAGGGTGAGGTTCCTTAGGTAAAAGATGACATGGGTCTCAGCTCATGACAGGGAAGGCAGTGCCTGGCTAGGAAGGCTGTTGACTCTGGAAAGTGTTGTTAT
This sequence comes from Myotis brandtii, assembly GCF_000412655.1. NCBI lineage: Eukaryota > Metazoa > Chordata > Mammalia > Chiroptera > Vespertilionidae > Myotis > Myotis brandtii. Next base: position 296,806 of record NW_005370473.1, on the reverse strand, counting down.
ACCTGAGGCTTCCTTGGAAACCCCTTCCTGTCTCTTGCAGCCAAGCCAGCAATGAAAGTTGCATAGAACTGTGATCGGGTAACCCAGATAAAGGCTGCTTGTGTTCATCCCGGTGTGTGCAGTATCAGGTAACTGCTCTTCCAGTGAAATAGAGTTGCCATCCTCCAACTCAGGAGGCCTCCCCCACTCGGTTTGGAAGAGCTGGAACAAAGGCTCCAGCCTTGGTTGGTTTACAAAGTGCGCAGCTCAGAGGAAGCCACACATTTGCGTCAGTCAGATGGTGATATTGTAAGCTCTGTCAGCGAGCTTCTGGCTGAGAGGAAAATGTCACTATTTTCTCCTCTGGAAGAAACAACCAACACAGGAAAGTTCACACTAAAGCATTGCAAGTAAATCATTCATTCCTGAAGATGAATCTGGGCAAGAACATTTTGCAAAATGCACTGTAATATAAATGATTCCGACCTTGAAAACCTGCTATCAAGAAAATCACACTTCCCTTTTCCAAATAATAATGGCATTAACCCTGCAACTGGATTGTCAATAAATAGCTTCCCTCAAAGTGTCTCTTGGTTCTTTCAGAGAGTTCCCAGAGTGCTCCAATGCAGTCTCTCAATGCAGACACCTGGGGCAAGCCCTCCTCCTCCCCTCCAGCGTGGCTGCCCACACCTCCCGAGTTTCCCTGCTGGGCCAGCCTGTCAGGAGAAGGCCAGCCACCCACCAAGAGCCTTCTCCGCGAAAAAGGAAACTATGGTGAGGAAATGCTCTCCTTACTGTTACGAGGATCCCATTGCTGCTGTACGGGGAGAGTGGCAGCCAGGGAGACCTGTTAAGAGCCTACTGATTGTAGGGAGAGAGGATGGGATTTGCACCTGGGTAATGGCAGTGGAAGTGATGACATGTGGTTGGACTCTGGCTATCTTTTAAATATATAGTATTGGCTAATTGGAAAGTAAGAGAAAAAGAGGAGTCCAGCAAACTCCAAGGTCCTTGGTGGAGAACAAACATGGATGGAGCTGCCATCAACTGACATCACATTCACTGAGAAGAAAATTAGTTCCATCTATGTTGCTTGCCCAAATGAGCCATACAATCGTCACCTACTAGTTATTCCGCCCAATACTGGGAATAATAAAGGTTGTTTTTCCATCTTATTTATTGAAGATTATATTTGCTTGTAGCAAACACATTAGAAATCACTTGCCAAGCCAAAAAGAAAACTTTCAACATATTTTAAAGTAGCAATTTGAGGAGCAAAAATTTTTATCATAATCTAATACCTTTAAAAATAAATTATTAAAAGATGAAAGAAAATATTTACTTAAGAAGAAATATGCACCTAGATAGTCTTTGGCTCAATGAGGAAATCAAAAGAGAAATTTCTATGCTAAAAAGCAATAAAAAAGGGAAACACAAAGCTAAAAACCAATGACCCAGCAAAGGCAGTCCTCAGGGGAAATTTATGGCCTATAACATCCTCACAATTAGCGAAGAAAGATTAAAAAGTAAGGAAACTAAGGACTTGCCTTAAGGAACTGGTGAAGCAATAATAAACCAAAGGAAACTTAATTAAATATTAGTTTATTAAAATGTATTTTATTAAAATGTAACCATAACACTTATTTAAAAGCTTAAATAAACCTAAAAGCTTCTTCCTTAAAAAGCTAAGCCCTTAAGAAACCTAAATGAGTAAAAAGAGAGAGAGAGAGAGAGAGAGAGAGAGACTATCTTTTAAATATATAGTATTGGCTAATTGGAAAGTAAGAGAAAAAGAGGAGTCCAGCAAACTCCAAGGTCCTTGGCGGAGAACAAACATGGATGGAGCTGCCATCAACTGACATCACATTCACTGAGAAGAAAATTAGTTCCATCTATGTTGCTTGCCCAAATGAGCCATACAATCGTCACCTACTAGTTATTCCGCCCAATACTGGGAATAATAAAGGTTGTTTTTCCATCTTATTTATTGAAGATTATATTTGCTTGCAGCAAACACATTAGAAATCACTTGCCAAGCCAAAAAGAAAACTTTCAACATATTTTAAAGTAGCAATTTGAGGAGCAAAAATTTTTATCATAATCTAATACCTTTAAAAATAAATTATTAAAAGATGAAAGAAAATATTTACTTAAGAAGAAATATGCACCTAGATAGTCTTTGGCTCAATGAGGAAATCAAAAGAGAAATTTCTATGCTAAAAAGCAATAAAAAAGGGAAACACAAAGCTAAAAACCAATGACCCAGCAAAGGCAGTCCTCAGGGGAAATTTATGGCCTATAACATCCTCACAATTAGCGAAGAAAGATTAAAAAGTAAGGAAACTAAGGACTTGCCTTAAGGAACTGGTGAAGCAATAATAAACCAAAGGAAACTTAATTAAATATTAGTTTATTAAAATGTATTTTATTAAAATGTAACCATAACACTTATTTAAAAGCTTAAATAAACCTAAAAGCTTCTTCCTTAAAAAGCTAAGCCCTTAAGAAACCTAAATGAGTAAAAAGAGAGAGAGAGAGAGAGAGAGAGAGAGAGAGAACAAAACAGGGAGATTCAACCCTGTGACAATAAATTCAAGAATTTAGAGAGAGAAGATGATAGCCTGGCATAGTACATATTACTAACACAGATTGAAGAGGAAGAGAGAATCTTGAACAGACCAATTTCCATTATTTTTAAAGGTGATAAAAGATGTAAAATTCAAAATGGTCCCAGAACCTCTTATAACCCAGCCACACCACTTGGTTTTACTGTGAATAATTGTTACATAGTCATATTATTTGAATTCTGTGTATTATTTTTCTACTTTAGAAACCAACCTATAGACACGAAAACTCAATTATGATTGTACTACAACATTCAAATATTATGAATACCTTGACATGTTAAAATATGATAAGTTGAAAAAAATAGAATGACATAAGGGCAAAAGTGAATGACACTGGAAGTGCATTTAATAGAGAGCAAGTGTATAAATATGTATAAATTTGATGGATCAGGATATAGAGGCTTAAGTGTATTATCCTATATAATAAAAGAGAAACATGCAAACTACCCATCCCTCTGCTATGCCCAAGCCATGCCCACCAGCCATGCCCACCAGCCAATCGGGAGTGAGTATGCAAATTAATCCAACTAAGATGCATGGCAGCCATGGAGCTGGAGCGAGCAGGAGGCTTGGGTTGCCCCTGGCAATGGAGGAAGTCAAGCTTCCCGCCTGTCCTGGCCAGCCCTCGGCTCCGCTCAAGGCTACAAAGTTTCAATTATAGAAGATAAATCCCAGATACCTGCTTCCACCCTGCCTCCACTGGGAGCTTGGGTGGCTGGGGGCCGTGGCCAGCCTGCAAACAGCCATCAGCC
>NW_005370473.1:249449-292898 GCF_000412655.1 Myotis brandtii | reverse complement strand
AGCCACAAGCCAGGCTGACGGCTGCCAGTACAGTGGTAGTGGTGGGAGCCTCTCCCGCCTCCTCAGCAGTGCTAAGGATGTCCGACTGCAGCTTAGGCCTGCTCCCCGCTGGCAAGTGGACATCCCCCGAGGGCTCCCGGGCTGCCAGAGGGATGTCTGACTGCCAGCTTAGGCCTGATCCCCTGGAGATCAGGCCTAAGCCAGCAGGTGGACAACCCCCAAGAGGTCCCAGACTGCGAGAGGGTACAGGCTGGGCTGAGGGATCCACCCCGAGTGCACAAATTTCTTTGCACCGGGCCTCTAGTTTAATGATAATTACCAGAAGAACACAGATTAAGACTATCACAAAGATCAAGAAAAGGAGAGAGGGAATGGAAAAAGAAAATGGGAGTGGATTAAGTATGCTGATTTCACCATATTTCTCATTGAGGAGTCGGTAGATATTGTCTACGATGGATAAATAAGATCTAAGTATAGAAGTTAAAGTTTAGGTGGTAACCGCCAGAACTCAAAATAGAAACAGTGTAAAGAAAGCAGTCATTTCTGGAAAGTGAAACTGGGTGTAAAAGAGATACGGTACTTTAATTTTAGTTTTCACTCTTATGTTCTGTTTGCATTTTAAAAATCAATTCATATAAAAGCAACATTTATATATGTATACATAAAAATAGAGGAGAAAAGAGCCAACACAATGGGGTACTCTTTGGGGGAGGGGAAGAGAGAAAAGCCCCTGGTTGTAGCATGGCCAAGGAGGAAATTTCATGGGAAGACAACTGATGACCAGTTTTCAGTTGTTTGTGGTGGGGTGTGCCCTGTGAGTCACCCTTCACCGCCCCCACACAGTCTGCATTGCTCCCAGGTGGATCACAGGTCCTCGAGAGTTACTGCACTGGGCACTCGGTGGGCTCAGGGTGAGCGCAGACAGCACATGTGCGTTCTGGAGCTGCAGGACACGGAGACAGCCAGCACCCTGGTTACACAAAGATGTGTCCACCAGTTTCTGTCTTGGGGAGTTAAGGCCTATAGGAGGAGTCAGATATGGAAACAGTCATTTGCGTAGGACTGTGCGAAGATGAAAACAAACTGGTAGGTGAGCATGGAAAAGGAAACTCCTGGAAGAGTGAGGGAGGTCACCATAGAGAAGGTGACTTCTGAGCTATATGGTGAAGGTGGAGTAGAAACCTGCCAAAGAAGAAAAAGCCTCCCTGGGAAGCAGAGGGAGAGGAAAGGGGCCTGATAGGAGGAGGCTTGTTCCTGAAATGGTGGGTGGCTGGTGTTGCTAGACCAGAGGCTGTATGGGAGGGTGGGGAGGGGAGACTGACAGGAAGTAAAGCTAGAATGGTAGGCTGAGGCAGATCATGGAACACATGTATGTAAGTGGAGAGTGTGGGCAAAGCCCATGGGTGATGAAGCATCAGTGAAGGGCTAGGAGTGGGAAAATGGTATGATCAACTTTGTGTTTTAGAAAGATCACTGTAGTTTCTGACACTTAAGGGAACAATTAATATTAGCCATTATTATTATTATTATTTCAATGGAGTTTTATTACCTTGGGGTGAGAGAGATGGCATACAGAAGTTTCTACATATAAAAGGAAGCCTGGAGGGAAATGAGCATTAGAATTCTGTTTGGAATTTTGATACAAAAGTAATGATGATCATTGGCTCAAGTCCTGCTTTAGTGAATACACTATGGCCAGTTCGTCCTGAGGTATGCCTGCTGGCACCACTGAGCAGGGGTGGGGTGGGAGGGGCACAGCAACAGCAGCAGTCCTGTAACCAGGAGAAACTGCCTTCATAGAGTGAGGCCCTAGCCACCCCCACACCCAGCTACAGGGTCTGATCCCCGCCAACCTTGGGTTTTAAACCTTGTTTTCCCAGCGCAGCTGGCTCAGGAGCTGCCTTCATATTTCCGGGGCCTTCTCTCCACTGACTCTCTTCCACATGACCGCTCTCCACAGAAAGGCACCAAGAGTCACCCACCATCTGTGAGATAGGCCTATTCAATATGCTCTTCAGCAGATCAGAGGCCAGGTTTTGTTTTGTTTTGTTAATTGCATGCCAAGCTGTCACCTAGAGCTTAGTGAAGGGTATGAACATACCTATAAATTATCCGGTATTCAAAGGCGATTTTGATATTCCTATCAGGAGCCTCTTTATGCTTCTTTATGCTCAAATGAGCATGCGGTATTTTGCAAAGGTAAGCATTCCCAGGGAGCTGCTAATTATTTGAAACTAAGGTTCTTGGGTGACTGCAAACAGCAATTGATAGATCCCAGGAGTGGTTCACCAGGGGGCATGAGTCTATCTGGTGTGGAACTCCCTTGGGAACTATTTCGAAAAGTAAGAGTGATCCACTGGATGTTTCATAAGTTCATAAGTGACCCATGTGACAGCAGGGATGAGATTCTAAGGAAACCCCAGGGATTTTTGTGTCTCTGATGGGAGGCAGAATTGCCCCTGGGCAGCACTGTTGTTATTAAGGGGCTAGGGTGGTTGCCCGAGGGCAGCACTGAGTCACAACTATCGAAGGAGTGGAACCTGCAATGAAATTCTTCTGGGGCGTGGGAGAAGGAGACATTTAATCTCAGATCCACCTCCTCTTCCTCTTCCTCTACTCCTTGCAGCTGGATCTGCAGATGGTTTAACTACAAGGTCAAGCTTGTCCTAAATTCTGAGTCAATCTCAACAGGCAAAGGCAGGACCTTTCAGTCATTCATCTTTTTATCTTTTCATTTATTCAAGGCACGCACACACAGTGACAGGCATTGTTCAAGGCATAAAGGGATAAGAGAATATATAAGACATGGCTTTTCCCTCAAAGTAGCTCACCACTGACGGCTAGAAATGAACACATAAATCACCCTAATCTTCAATTTGTTCTTCCAGGTCCTGCCTTGCCCCAGAGTCAGTCTCTGCCTGACTCTGACTTGCTCCACAAAGTCTGCCTGATATGCTCCCCCTCCCAGCCCTGAGCTACCAGGAAGCGATAGTGCCTCGTGCCTAGCTTCCAAGTTCTGGGACTGTCTCACACACAGCAGAGTGAGGAAGAAAGAGGAAGGTCAGAAGAATGAAGGCGGTAGATCCTACTGAGAGGGCAAGGTTGTCAAGAGTAGGTGCAGGGCAGGGCTTGAACATTTGATAGGACAAGGAGAAATGGGGCAATACAGTGGGTCTGCCCATATCTGCATCTGTATCTAAAGCTTTAATTCTTGGCTTTGTTATAAAAAAGAAGTTTGGTATGATTCCCAATATTTTATAGTGGTCAGGATTAGTGGTTTGAAGTCAGGCAAACCTGAATTCAAGCCAGTAATTTTCTTAGACCCAGGTAAGAGAGGCCCCTGCCCAGGTCCCCCCTCCTCACCCTACATACACGAACATACTTTCGAGTGACTCCCTTAAAAATTTCTAAGGGCTTCTCTGGTGCTGTCCAGGTCCCCCAATCTCAGATGGGATCTGCATGGGTCTTGCCCTTGTTTTTCCCCTTGGGCTCTGTGTCTGACCCTGTACCCCATGTATGGGGTCAACAAGATGTTCCCTATCCAGGAGAGCAGCCTGGTTATCCAATAGCTTCTGCCAGATTGCATGGTATTTCTTCCACATGAGACTAAGCTGCCTGACAGTACTGACATGCTGAATTTTGTACTCTCACTCCTGTACCACAAAAGCTTACTTCATGGCTCTGGACTATCAATGTCCATCACTATCCCTCGGTCTTGAGCTGCATATGTGCCTGTGCTTAGACTCATGCATCTATGTTTTGACACAATGTGGCTAGAGAGGGCTGGGGTGACGGAAGTCTCCCTTTAAACTCTGCACTCCTCCTCAGGCTTCTCACTATGCAAACCAGCAGTCTTCAGGGTGGCCATGTCTGTCTCCGCCGGGGGGCTTTTGAGACCAACTGTCACTCTGTGAAATCAATGGGTCTTTTGATTGATGATGTCCTCTCCTCCTCCAGCCAATGAGATGACATCTGCTTCCCTGGGTTGGCCTTGAATTGTGTGGGACCATGCAGGCATTCCTGTACTGAAGGGACTGCCCTTGCTCTGCGAAGGACCCCTCACCTACCTTCCCTCTCCCCCCACCGTTTAAGGTTTATTTGGTGTTTTAGTTGGTATGACACTTGGATAGTTGACTGCATTATTTATGTGTAGACTTTTCTTTTTACATTATATGGCAATGTACACTAATCTGATACATATAGTACACAGAATAGATCCTTTGGAACAATTATGCACAAGACATGCAGTATTGGACTTATACATCGGATCCCAGGATGTGATTGGAGAAAAAAAAGAAGTTGGACTAGGCATGTTGGGTAAAGGAACCAGAAGTTATATAACACACAGTGAACACACATCTAGTCTGAAGGGCAACTGTAGCGTGAGCAACATTGGCAGTGGTGCCTTTGAGGAGGTGGAACTATTTCACAATAACCAGTTTAGGACTACACAAGATAAGGACCCTCCAGCATCAAGATGCAAATGCTGGGTTTTATGAACCATTACTATCTCTATCTTTAGGAAACTGATGTTCTTAGTCACAGATCAGAGAAAAAGGACAATATACACAATCTCCAACTAAAATCCTGCTGTAGCCTAGACAGTGAAGTTGCAGCTCTTTCTGGATCCTCTACAGTGTGTCTGCACTCTTCTTCAAATGAGCCTCTTCCTCAGCTGTCAGAGTCACCTTCACAACATCTGAGACTCCATTCTGTCCCAAGATAAAAGGAACACTAAGGAAGACTTCTTTCATTCCATAGAGACCCTTAATCATGGTGGAAATTAGATGCACCTGCCTAAGATTCTTCTTTATACTTTCTGCCAAGCCTGCTATAGATAGGCCAATGGCCCAGGATGTGTAGTCTTTCAGTTTGATCACCTCATAAGCACTGCCAACGACCTGTTTGTGAACTTCTTTCCACTGTTCCTTATCTGCATCAGTCCCTAAATCAGGGTGCAGATTCTTTTTTTGATGTTGTTGTTAATCCTCACCCAAATATATTTTTTCCCATTGATTTTTAGAGAGTGGTAGGGAGGAAGGAGGGAGAGAGAGAAACATCAATGTGAGAGACACATCTACTAGTTGCGATTGGTTGCCTCCTGATCATGGCCAGGGATTGAACCTGCAACCCAGGTACGTGCCCTTGACTGGGAATTGAACCCGAGACCCTTTGGTTCATGGGCTGATGCACTAATTACTGAGAAAAACCAGCCAGGGCATCAGGATGCATTCTTTATGGAGACACCAGCAAAATTCACTCTAATCCACACAAGGATACTAGAGTCACCATGTTCCCCAAGGATTACCCATGACAGTGTAATGGGTGAATGCCCAGCCTCTCCCCCATTAGGTAATGGAACCCAGCTTAATCCAGATTGCAACCACTTCTAATAACCTGGGTTTTCTTGAAAAGCCACTTATCTTTCAAGCTACATAAGTCAGGATATCCACTGGATTGGAAACAATAAATTGCATTTTGGGGCTGTATTTTACAAAATTAGGAATGATGAATTTAAAAATACTCATGTTACACTAAACCAAATTAAGACAGCTTTCTCTCTCTTGTTGATAGCTGTGATAATAACCAGCTTGGAGTTTACAGTTACATTATAATCTTTGCTGGAGTCAATTCTTGGTGCTCTGAGGAAAAGGCTGTCTTGTTGGACATCCATTATCTCTCCCTTCAATTTGTCCTCCATGACATTAACAAGAACAAGTTCATCTGCCAAGTCCTTCATTATGATACTAGCTGCACAGACCATGCCAACAGCACCAACCCCAACTACTGTAATCTTATTCTGGGGGCTTTGTTTTACCTTAAGGAGATTCACAATCAGCTGATCCTTGAAAATTGCTATACAGGACTTAGAATCAAAAGGAATCAGAGAAGATGGAAGGCAGGCATTGGTGGTACATAGCCTTGGATCTGGACTTGGTGGCAGCTGCTCCAGTCCTCACCTATCTTAAGAAACACTATTTTGGTTTTACATTTCCTCTTCAGTTCTAGTCCATGCATTTGGACCAAAGGATTCAGGGGAAGAGAGAGAGAGATGAAAATGGCCTTAAGAAGTTAAGGTTGTGGGAGAGAGAATGGATTCATTAAGAAAACAGTTAAGGAATCAAATTTGTTTTCTTTGGAGAAGGCAAATGGGTGGTTAAATTCTTGCCTTGGAGTATAGGCAGTGATTTTATGCAGGGGATATAGACAAATTATTCCTTATGTCTGAAAAGACTAACAAGAGGAATGAATTAAGTTAGGGCTGGAGAGATTTCAGAATGATAAGGAGTAACGGGAGAAAGCCTTCCCTGGAGAACTCTGGAACAGAATTAGACAACCACTCACTCAACCAGTTTCTCTTGAGAATTGTCAAGGTTTGGGGCAGGAGGAGGGGGCGTGCAGATGTTTTTATCCAGATGTTCAGCCTCAGCAGAAATGTAGGTGCTTAGCTGGTGGCCCTGAAGAGGTAACAAGTCTCAACCTCAGGAGCAAATGGATATTCATGCACCATCCTGAGCAACAGAAAAGCCTTCTGGACTCTATGTCTCCCCTTTCCTGACTGTAAAAAGGGATCATAAAGTTGCTTTTTGCTCTTTGATGTTCAGGAAAAGTCACAGGTTTATATGCAAAAATAAGTTCTTTGGAAAATTAATAGTCTGACCCCAGCCCACATCAGCCAATATGATATCTGCACATCATATTCTGGGCACACCATGTATTCCCACCATTTCTCAAACATACTGTGCTCCTTGACCCATGGCAAGGAGCTTTGCTTAAAATGAGTTTCCTTACCCTGCCCCTTCTCTGCTGTGGCCAATTCCTACTCATCTTTTTGAGGCCCAGCTTAAACGCCATTGCCTCTGTGGAATGTCTGTCCCCCCCACCCCCCCGGCCTCAAGCTGAGTCAGATTGAGACCTATTTCTGTGTCGCTGAACTTTTTTGTCCACACCGCTGTCTCCTCTTGAGACTGAGCTCATGTGGATAGGAATCATATTTCAGTCAGTTTGTCAATTGGTCAGTCAATAAGCAAATAATTATTGGGCACCTACTGTGTCACAGGCATCATGCCAAGCACTGCAGACACACCCATGAGCAAGATGGATCGAATTACTTCCCTCCCATCTGGGTGGGATGCTAATAGATAAAGAGGCAGTCACAATACAATTTGATAAGTAAAAAATCCTGTAAAGCCTGGCTGATGTTGCTCAGTGGTTGAGCATCAACCTAAGAACCGGGTTTGATTCCAGGTCAGGGCACATGCCTGGATTGTGGGCTCGATCTCTGGGGGGGATGGGGGGGGGGGGCGTTCAGGAGGCAGCCAATCAATGATTCTCTCTCATCATATATAAATGTTGGCAGCCAGATAGAATGTGGTACATTTAAGGAAGAGAAAGAAGTTCATTATTGCTAGAGAATAACACTGGCAAGAAATAGGGACAGAAAGGAGACCAGGGGCTGTGTTATTGTGTGCCTTGTGAGCTCTACAGGAAGACTAAACTTCATCCTAAGAGCAAGGAAGGACATCTGAAGGGTTTTAAGCAGGGAAGTGGTATCTCAGATTTGCATGTGAAAAGATGATTCTGGATGCAATTTGAGGAACAGAGAGGCAGGAGGTGCTATCAAAGGCAGGGAGAGAAGTTAGGAAGGATTCTGGTGAAATAATGGTGGCCTGCTTCAACGGGTAGCAGCAAGAATGAGGACAAATACATTGTTGGCAGAGGTGTCTCACAGGTGGAATGGACAGTTTGGTGGTTTATAGGATAAGTGGAGGGTAGAGTGGTGATGGAGGAAAGGACTCAATGGAAGCTTCCTGGCTCCTTTCTTGGACAATGTTTAGTGGGGTTGTGTTAGTTTCCTAGAGCTGCTGCAACAAGTGTCACAACGTGGGTGGCTTAGAACAACAGAACTTACTGCTGCATAGTTCTGGAGGGCAGAAGTCTGAAATCAAAGGGTTGGTGGTGCCATGCACCATCTAATGGTTTTAGGGAGGATCTGTTTCATGCCTCTCTCCTGGTTTCTGGTAGCCTCAGGAGTTTCTTGGCTTATAGACGGCTGTTTGTTCTCTATGTCTCTTTCACATGGCATTCTTCTCGTGTCTGTGTCGAAATTTTCCCTATTTATAAAGACATAAATCATTGGGATAGGCCTACTGTATTCCTCATCTTAGTTAATTATATCTGCAACTACCCTATCCTACATAATAAAGAGCTAATATGCTAATTAGACCTGACAGCGGGATAACCTTCAGGAATGACCAGTGGGTGGGGGGTGGGGCCGCGGGGCCATGAGGCAGCCAGGACTGCGAGGGCCTACTCTTGCATGAATTTCGTACATCGGGCCTCTAGTTTCTAAATAAGGTGACATTGTGAGGTACTGGGAATGAGGACATCAATATATCAATTTGGGGGGGACATAATTTAACCCAAATTGGGAGAGGTAGTATCACTCACTAAGACAAAGAGCTCATGTGGTGGGCCAAGTTTGGTGATAGAGAGATGAAGCCTTAAGCTTGGGGCATGTTGCATTCGTTGGCCGTGTGAAAAATCCTCAAGAAGGTGTTTAGAAAACTATTTGATATATTGGGCTGATACTTAGGAGAAGGAAGGTATGAGCTGGGCTGGGAGTATAGGTTTGAGAGTCTTCAGCATGTAGGGTGGATAAGATGGTGAACCTTTGGGAAAAGTCAGACTATGTGGGAAAAACGACCAATTCTTCTTTGCAATTCCAATTCATCTTTGCCTCTGCCATAGCTCTAAGTGTTGGATGAATCAGTGCGTGATAAAGTAAAACTGTTCAACTCTGCACGGCTCATTCCTCTGGCTCTGTGACATAAAGGGAACATACTCTGTAGGAAGGAGAAACAAGCATCCTTAGTTTTCACTTTACGTTCACCTAGAGCAGCGATTTTCAACCAGTGTGCTGCAAGACTTTTTAAAACATGCAATACCTGACTCTTTAATCGAGGACACTGACTTCTTTTCTTTTAGGTTGTCAAACAAAAAAAATGATAACAGCCAACACAATAGCCATCAGGCATGAATGAATAAAAATTATACCTTTTTAGTCAGATCAGCAAAAATATATATATTTTTGGGTGTGCCGCAGAATTTTAGTAAGTAGCTTATGTGTGCCATTAGATGAGAAGAGGTTGAAAATCGCTGATCTAGAGACTAATTTAGTAAATTTGTCAAAGGCTCCCCCTGGGGAAAGCCCTGAGGCCAGGGGCAAGGGATCCTAGGGTCCTGCCCATCTCTTGACTTGCAAGAGCAGGAACAGGAGAGGTATATGAGTCTTGCTGTAGTTTGCAGCAACATTTCCTTTTTACTTGAAAAATTTCACCTTTGCCATCAGCCCAGCTTTGCAGCAAACTAAACTGTACTGAAGTTTCCAAATAAAGCCTTTCCACACCACCTCCTTTCCCTTCAAATCCAGAAACTGATAGTAATTTGATATTGAGGGAATTTGGGGCCAAGCGGCTCTCCCACCTGGCTGCACTGGTGTGTGAGCTACAGGGCAGGGGGGTGGGGGGGATGTGGGAGATGTGGGGGTGGTATAATCGGCTGCTGGGCGGTTCATCCAGCCTTCTTTGTGCCTGTTGCCTGGTGACATCCAGAGGCCCTTATCTCAGAACCATACTCTGGCTGCTATTGGTCCGCTGGTGGCATTTGTTGACAATAGACACTTCGCTGGCCCTGGACTCTGAAAGAGACCTCAGGAGCTTGGATTTCAGGCTGCAGTGCTTGTCCAAATGCAATTCCTTAACTCTTTATGCTCCTGTCCAGGAAGGCCCTGCCACAGCCGCTAGAGTGTGTCCACCCAGATCCCTAGCCCGTCCCTCTCTGCTTCAGAGTGTGCAGTCGGGCAGTGGATTTTCTTCTCTGCTCTGCCTCTGGCAGGAAAGGGTTTTCTTACCTTTTCATGTCTGCCTGGGTTTCCTTGTGAGACAGTTTAAAACAAATAGACTTTGTTGGCATAACAAGTCATCTGAGCTGAGCTAGGAAAGGCAGTCAATATTAGCAAGAGAAAAGATTTGTTTTGTCAATATGCTAGTCTGAAGAATGTGAAAGACCTAAGCCTCTTCTTGGGTACACAGGTCTGTAGATGTGGTCCACAGCTTCCCTGAATGGAGCTGTGACCAGGCAGGAGAGAGACTGAAAGATCGGGGGACTATGGGGAAGGTGGAGAGGGTGTGAAACCAGACAGAGAGGGATTCTGGGTGCCACCAAGCTGGTCCCTGTTGAGCCAATGAGTGAATCCAGCCCAAAGGGGCGGTGCCATTTATGGAGGCCGGATCTCCACTTGGATGAGCACTCAACATCAGGCAGCTCCCTGGCCTGCCCTACTGCCTTGCATCCTCCCCGTCTTCTGTCTCCAGCACCCTTTAAGAAATGGGTCAGCTGAGGGGCAGCTGGAGGAGGAATGTCCAGGCCCAGCTTCATAGAAAAGCCCCCATACCTACCCCCACACCCTCACGTCTTTCCTCGCACCTGTAACAAAACCACTAACCTTTAGGCAGGGAAAGCAGAGAATCTTGCAAAGACCAAGCGAGGCTGTGTTAGGATGAGGGAACACTGGGAAACAGGAGAAAGGAGAATGACCTTCCCTCCCCTCTCCTGACCCTTGTAACCAACTGCCCAAGCCCAACCTACATTCCAAGAGGAGGCTCTCAAGACAGGAGAGAAAGCACTATGGGGTTCAAGCTGCATATTCAAGATGAACAGGCTCATGTCTACAGTAGCCAGCACTCCAGAACAAGTAGGGTTTGGGGCTGAGGCAGAAGGGCCAGGACCCCTTGTTCAGAGAGACAAGTCTATTGGGTTCCATGGGTCACAGGGGCCCACTGGAGCCCAGATGTCCTGGTTGTCTCTGTCTGAAGAGCACTGTTGGGTTGGATGCAGTGAAAGAAGCCCTCTCTCCAGCAGGGCTTCGGATCATATGCTGCTTCCTGCATTTTCTTAGGTCATCCTTCTGCCAGCAACAGTTGTTCCTTGGGGTTTCTAGTGTGACTCTCCCCTTTCTGTGCATCTGAGAGCCAAGGACAAGGAGCCATTTATGCCCAATGCAGGTGTAATGTGCCTGCTGGGAACACAGTAGTGCTTTGCCACCACCTGTTCCACATCCATTTGGGCTAAGAGCCAATAGAAAATATCTCCCGAGTTGGGCACAGCTAGATTTTAGTACTTCTCCTTTTTTCTTTTCTTTACTTTTTTTTTTTTTTTAAAAGAGGGGACTGATTCTAATTTAACAACAATCACTTTCAACTATGTCATGGTTTTGTTGGTCTTTGCTTATAGGCATTATTGAGAATGGAAGAAGTGCCGGGATAATAAATATGGTAATATCTCTTCCAAAATTAAAAGTGGAAAAAGGTGAATGTCACATAGCATGGATCAGTGAGTGACCTTGAAATCAACTCTGACTCTGAAACAACATTTTAAAGAGAGTTTATGAGCTTGCTAGGGCTCCTGTAACCAAGTACCACAAACTGGGTGGCTTAAACAACAGAAATTTACTGCCTCACAGTTTGGGGGGCTAGAAGTCTGAGATCAAGGTGTCAGCAGGTTGGTTCCTTCTGGGGGCTGTAGGAAGAATCTGCTCCAGGCCTCTCCCCAAGCTTCTGATGGTTTGCAGGCAGCTTTGACATCCCTTGAGAAGTATCACCCCTACCTCTGCCTTTATCTTCACATGATGTTTTCTCTGTGTGCATGTGTGTGTCCAAATGTCTTCTTTTTATAAGGATCCCAGTCGTAATGGATCAGGGCCCTTTCTACTCCAGTATGACCTCATCTTAACCAATTGTATCTACAATGACCCTATTTCCAGGTAAGGTCACATTCTAGGCACTGAGGGTTAGGATTTTTGAATTTGGGGGGGATGCAACTATAACAGAGAGCTTTTGAGCATTTGGTAAAACAGTCATCTCTAGAAACCAATATGAGTCCACTAAGAACACGCCACATCAGTCTAACCAGATGTCCTTGTCTCACAATGTTAAAGGTGAGTAGCTGGATTTACCTGGAGAGATGGGCAGGGGCCAGAACCCAATTGCCCTCCGGCCACACCGAAGGAGTTGCGTAATGTAAGTCCCGACTTCTCATTTGTTCCAGGGTCTCTAAAATTCACATGTGAAGCAGTTTGACAAGGAAATTAACCCCCAAGTGGCTTCAACACTTGGCCTGGTGGCCAAGGAGTTATCACAGTTACCAGGATGACAGTCATTATGTATGCAGGGCAGCAATGTTCAGAATCATTTACAACGAAATCTCTAAAGCTTGCAAAACAACTGAACTTCCCTTGTCATCATACTATTTCCTTTTAATTTCCAAACCTCATTTGCACCTCTTCCCACAGAGTCTGTCTGAACGAAAGAAAATCTTGGTTTTCGCCAGGAATAACAGTGCGAAGGAGTGTGGGTGGCAGAGCCCTAAAGCCCAAGCTTGGGCCTCCATTTCCCGCCATTGTTCCCGTCAAGTTCCCAAACACTCGCAGGGGCTGTCCTGGGGGGAGTTTTTCCAGATAAAAAATGGCCTGGTTGGCTGCCAGTGATTCAGGCAGGTTCACAGCCCCAAACCTGTTTTATCTCTCTTGCTTATCACTTATCATCAGCTGCCAGGAGACAGACAATAGGGACAAAGAGGCATTTTGGCTGAGCCAGGTCTTAGGTAGCCCCAAGGGTTTTAGAGGCCTCCAAACAACCTGACTCAGACAGTCTCAGCAGGTCCCCTAGGTTTCCCTGCTGGGCGTCCTTTCCGTGTGAAAGCAGCAGGTTCCACTGGGGTCCCTCGGCAATATAGCATTTCCTCGGGGCCATACAGCAGAAATGGATCTCTCTGTGTCTATCATTTATCCCTTCTTCAGACCCACTGTTTCAGGAAGTCCAGGACTTCAAGTGTCCACGGGAGAAGAGGCTCCAAAAGACTTTTCAGAAAGTTGTTATATTCCTCCCGCCCTCCCCTGCCCCGCCCTGAAACTTGATTTAACTTAAAAAGTAATCCTGGTGGTAAAACTAGTGGAATTTGAATAAACTCTGAATTGGACTAATTTCCTGATTTTGATATTCTGTTACAGTTATGCAAGGTTACAATATTTTTGCAACTTTCTGTGAATCTGTCATTATTTTAAAGTAAAGATGCTATTTAAAGAGGGTAGGGGTAAGGAGGAGAGATCAGCCAAAGGACTTGTATGCATGCATATAAGCCTAACCAATGGACACAGACGACAGGGGGGCGAAGGTATGAGGGATAAGCCTAACCAATGGACACAGACGACAGGGGGGCGAGGGTATGAGTGGGGGAGGGGGAGGCAATGTGGGGATAAGGACACATATGTAATACCTTAATCAATAAAGAAATTTTTAAAAAAGTAATCATGATGGCTCCTCCAAACCCAGTTAATATGCCTTGTCTTTGAAAAGCCGCATAGCGTAAATATCTGAGAACACAGGATATAAGCCAGACAGACATCAATGTAAATGCAGGCTTCACGCCTACAAGCTGTGTGACTTTGGACAAGTTACTTCATCCCTCTGAGCTTGGTTTCCTTATCTAGAAGATAAATCTTAGTGCTTCCCTGGTGGGGTGAGTGTAAAGAATAAATGAGGTAACTCAGTGGAAAGCACCTAACAGGGTGAATGGTAAAGCACTTAATGCCTTTTTAAAACTGTAGTCTCTTCCGGCCAGGTGTGGCTCTGTGGTTGAGCGTCCACCCAGGAACCAAGAGGTTGCTGGTTTGATTCCCGGTCAGGGCACATGCCTGTGTTGCGAGCTCGATCCCCAATGCGGGGTGTGCAGGAGGCAGTCGATTGATGTTTCTATTTCTCCCTCTCCCTTCCTCTCTGGAATCAATAAAAAAAAATTAAAAAAAAATTGTAATCTCTTGAATAGAGAAGCCAGGTGTGTATTTTCAAAAAGCTCAGAAAGTCATGTGTGTAGCTGAAATAAATTTTTTAGAGAGGCCTCAAGGGTGAGGGAACACCTGGATGGACATAATACAAATGAGTCAAATGCCTGTGGAAGAATTGTTTGAATACTGTCCTAAATTTTTCCCTATAAATTGTCCCAAGCCCCAAGTTTCTTAATGTGGAACTATATTACACAATTAACGTAAGCAACATTCAATTTCCACTGCAAATAGGAATTGGCTGAAGCCTACCAGCCAGGTGCCTGGGGCTGTGGTGGGGCAGGAAGCAGCAGGAGCTGAAAGAGGTTGGGCCCTATTGCCCCTACCTCCTGAGTGAGAGCTAATTAAAGGGAACATGTTTGTGAAAGGGCCACCTTGTCCAGGGGAAGCCTCTGGGCGCTCACCAGCACCTCCTGGGGATTTAAGAATAGGTCCAGCTTTGGTCATTCTCTTTCTAGCCCTCCTTCCCTTCCCAAGCCCTATATTCGGGACAACCCAGTTACTCATCATTTCTCAGGCACCATCTGGGTTTGTTCAGTGAGGTTGTCCATCCACCTGGCTCCTCCCTCCATCCACTCCTGCAGGCTCATTCACCTTGGCCGGTTCCATCCCACCCATTTTTCAAAGCTGCCACCAAATGTCTTATCTTCCTTGAAGCCTTCTCTGCACCACCTCCTTTGAACTCTCCTAGCACCTGGTCTGTCTCTTTCTCACAGCCTTTATCACATTCACTCAACAGAAATCTACATGTTCTATCACCAGGCTCTGCACTGGGTCCCAGAGAATCAGGGGTGGGTAACAGAGTGTGCGTGTGTGAGCACAAGGGTGTTGGGGTGGAGATGGGTGTCAAATAAATACCCACAAATACGTATACATTTGCAAATTGTGATAAGTGCTCTAAGGGATTAAAGAATCATTATGTGTGCTTTAAAGGCAGCTCTAGTTTAGAAGGAGAGACCAGGAAAGGCCCCTTTGAGGAATAAACACTTAAACTGAGATGTGATGGATCAGCTGAAATCATCTTTTACCTAAGTGAAGAGTGGTGTAAGAGCCTTTCATGAAAAACAATAGATATGAAGCCCACAAGGCCAGAGAATGCTGGGGTATTTGAAGAACAGAAAGGAGATGGTGAGGAAGCAGAGGAAGTGAAGGTAGTAGGAAGTCCAATAATAGAGGACTGTGAGGTCATGGTAAGCATTTTGAAAATTTTACCAAGTACAACAGAAATTATTAAAGACTTCTAAATAAATAAAGTAATGTGGTCTGCTATGTAATTTTAACTATTCCTCTGGCTGCTATGTAAAAACAGAAGCAAGACTACAAGTGTGGCTACCAAGAGGAGATTGTCCCATCTCCAGGTGATGGTGGTGGCAGTAGGCGTGGTTAAGAGATCGTAGATCTGCTTTGGAAGTCTGGCATTTTATTGGATATGGAGATTGAGAGAGAAGGTGTTAAAGATTACTCCAAGATTAAAGCTTGGACATCTGACTGGATGATAGTTCCACCCAATGAGAAGAGCCATGTGGGAAGAATAGCAGGTGAAAGTGGAAATGTCTGAGGTATAATTTTAGACATAATATTGAAAGTAGAGATGTCCACTAGGCAGTTAGATTTACTGACCTGGAGTTCAGAAGAGAGGTCAGGATTGGAGACATACATTCAGAAAGCAATCAGCATATAGATTTAAGTCATGTGAGTGAATGAGATTGTCTGGGACCAAGGTGTAGAAAGGGATGAGAAGAGACATGAAGAGGAGAGCAGAGAAGAAGAGAGAGGAACAGAGAGTTGAGAAACAATGGTTAAAAACATACAGGATCAAGCTTTAGAGAACCCTATGTTCTACCTTGTATTAAAATAATCTCTGTTCCTTTGATTTAGTCAAATTTGTATCCTGGATTAGGCAGTGAATCTTAAAGAATTTGCTGGGCTCTGAATTGTAAGTGTAAATTTGCTCAAAGAACATTGATTGAGGATATACTATGTGCCAGGCACTGTGGTAGGAAATGAGGGTAAACTATGAGTAAGGCAGTCTCTGCTTTCAGGGATCTCACAGATTAATGAAGGGGACAGACAAAAGAAGACACCAATGTCAGTGAAACCTACATCAATCACCGTGATGTAGCTCTCTAGATGCTAGGTATATGCCTACAGATTTTCACTCACTATTTCACATAATACTGAAACCGACCAATGCGGTGGCCAATATTATCCTCATTTTATAGATAAAGGAGATGAGACTAATATAATTTAAATTATTTGCCTAACACCACCCAACTGGCTGATAGAGTGAAGATGTGAATTCAGCCTTGCATGGCTCCCTCTCTGGGCTCTTAGTATCACCTAAGTATTTCTCAAATGTAGTCTCCTCATCCCTGGGGCAGATGTCACTGCCCTCTTATTTCCTGCCTCTGGTTCCTGCCACAGCCTCCTTACAGCTCCCTAACTCAAAAGTCTCCCTGGTTCGATCCACTCTTATTATAACCAGAGTGTTCTTGAACCACAAATCTCAGGTCTATCTCTTGCTCATCTCTATATCTCCAGCACCTACCATGGTGTCCGGAAAATAATAGTCACTCAGTAAATACTTGTTTAAATAAATGAATGAGTGAGTGAAGGATTAATTATAAAGTACTAGGATGTATTCAGCGCCAAATGAGTAGTACAGACAATAAGTGTAAGAGAAAGGAGGAAGTGACCACTTCCAGTTGGGATAGCCACAGAAGCTTCACAGATAAGAAGAAATTTATGCTGGGCCTTGCAGGATGAGATAACACATGTGAAAGTGCTGGCCCAGTGCCGACCTGCAGTTGGTGTTGAATAAAGGTGAAATGAATCGCATTTGGCTAGGCCGAATCAGAGGACATTCCATCAGGGCAGGTGGTGGGGGCAAAGGTTCAAAGGTTCCAAAGTGGAAAAACACAAGGCAAGTTCAGGGAACAACCAAGAGACCTGTTTGACTGAAGCAAATGATTCGCATCCAGGAAGATGAGTAGATTGGAAGCATAGATGGGGGGCAAGCTGTGGACTATGCAGAGGAGATACCTCATACTTTTGTCCAGAGTGGTCAGTATGCAAAGGCCACACTGCTGCCTACACCATGTTTTCTGTCAATGAGGTGTCAATTTGAACTTGATTAAGGAATCCTTTAAACAATGCAGCAAAACAACTAAAACACTCAGGGTCGTGAGATGGGGGCAGAATGAGTGAGGTGCAGGATTAGGTAATTATTTGGTGTCTCTGTAGTGGAAATAATAGGCCAAAATAACTGACCAGTTTTCATTTTTCTCTGCCTCTCTAGTTTTGCCTGAATCAGAGAGCAGATGAATTGACCTAGGAAAAAAGTTACTTTAAGCAGGAAATGCAGTAGGGAGGAGAATGGGAAATCCTAAAATCACGCCAGGAGAGGAAGCAGTCAGTGCTGGTCAGGCTGAGAAGAACGGGACCCACTTGCTGCACTTGGCTCCCGGCCTGCTCTCGGGAATAGCCTACCTGTAAGATGCTTGACAGCACAGGGTAGTGACAGTTGGGCATGTGGCATGGCCACTGGCTGTTTGGAGCCAACAGCAATAGTACACTGTGTTTGGAGAAGGAAAGCAAAGAATGTAGTTGGGCAACACACAGGAGAGCTCTGTCCCCTCACCAAGCCCACCTGCATCCTGGGTGTGACTCAAAGGAGATAGCATGCTGCAGCGAAAAAGACTTGGAAGGGGAATTCTGAGTCAAGTCCCCATCTCTGCTATATACGGGTTGTGTGTCCTTCACAAGCCACTGAAACGCTCTAAGACGCAGTCTTTCTCATCTGTTGTTCTAATGAGGAAGGTGGGCTAAGGGTTCTTTCCAGATCTCAAGTTCTATGAGTCTCCCATGCTTTGGCTCTAAAAAGCAGAAGCAATAGCATGTGTATAGAGAGAGAAACAGATTTGTTATAAGGAACTGGTGATTGTGAAGGCTGGCCAGTCCAATATCCAAAGGTAGATTGGCAGGCTAGATCTAGGGGAGCTGATGCTCTAATTTCAGTCTGAGGGCTGCCCCCGTAGTACAGGGAAGAGATGATCTTGCAGACAAAATCTGAAGGCAGGCTCTCTTGCTTGGGGGAGGCTGGTCTTTTTGTTCTATTCAGGACTTCAACTGATAGGATGAGGTCCAACCATGTTAGGGAGAGCAATCTGCTTTACTCAAGGTTCACTGATTTAAATATTAATCTCATCCAAAAACTCTCTCACATAAACACCCAGAAAAATGTTGACCCAATATCTGTGTACCCATGGCCCAGCCCAGATGACACATAAAATTAACCATTACACCTTGTTATCCAGTCTTAGATTCTGTGCCAGATCTCACTCACTTTTTGCCCCAGCCACTAAAGAGCATTCCCTATGCCTGTCCTGTTATTTTCCATCCTCTATTCCTTTGCTTACACAGTGCCTTCTGTCCCTCCCCATCTATATCTCTTTTCCTTATTTAAATCCTACATTTCTTTCACAAGTAACTCATTTAGCACCTCCTCCTAAGAGCATTGTCATCTATAATAAAAGCATAATATGTTAATTAGACCGGACATCCTTCTGGACGAAGTCGGGGCTTCGAGGGAAGCCCAGGTCCTGAGTGCCTGCCAGAGGGAAGCCTGGGTCTGGGTGCCAGAGGGAAGCTGGTGCTGGCAGCCGAGGGAAGGGAGGCCTACTCTTGCATAAATTTCGTGCATCAGGCCTCTAGTATTCTAATAAGAAATCTCAGATAATTTCCATAATCTTAGTTCCTCTTCTGTAAATAGGAATGATTCCTATCTTAGTAAAAATTGAATGAGGTAATACATGTCAGATATAGAACAGTTGTCTCACTGTCATGAGCGTTGATTTTTTATTGCTATTCTCTATCTGTCTCCCATGCCGTACTAGAGATGTTTGGAAAAAAAAAACAAACTGTGGCTTGGGATTTCACAGTTATCTGAAAGATAAAGTGCTTTGAACACAGACTACACATACACATACTTTATTTCTGCTCTTCTTTTTCATTGTAACTCAACAGTCTTCAACTTCCAATGTTTGTAAGAATTACTGCCCAGAGTTGTAAACACATAACAATGTCTACTCTATTTACAGGAATTAAAGGAAGTTGAAGGATAATTGTGACCATATGTGATTTTTGTCTTATGCACTGACTCTGTGTAGAATCTAAACAATGACTCTGCTTTGTAGGTTTGGTTTTAACTACCAACTCCTTTCTCCCTAGGTTATTGATGAAGCTCTGGGTGGGAAGTGGCCAGCAAAACGTCAGCCCTCGGCAAGGTTGAGTTGCTCTTAATTTCCTCACTCCGCCTCTACTTTCAATGTTGGTCTGCAGTGCTGATGCCTACTGAAGCCTACCAGGTTAGAGCTCTCAGAAATGCTCCAAGTCTGAACCTTAAAGGTTTGGCTTTCTGGCTCAATTACTAGCAATTTGGCAACTGTATTTCAACAGCCTGTCGTTCACTATTGTGGGGAAATGTAGATGAGGGACTCTGAGCCCACAAGGGGCAAATGCCTGATAATTTGGGTGTCACCCAGGCATGAAGGCCACAGAGATGCAAATGACTAACTTGAGACAAAGAGGTGCCTGGACATCACCTTCAGCAGTGAAACCATGATGGAAAAAAATGGCCCAGGACCCTTGATACAGACAGAGTGAGAAGAGGAAGGGTGAGGTGAGCATCATCTTTGAAAATGAAAGTAGAGGTTATAGGCTCACACATGCTCTTATTTACTACATTTTGGGATTTATCAGGAAGTCTGGCCCAGTGGAGAATAAAAACTTGGTAAGATTCCAGTATCTGTTTTATTTCCCCATATTTGCAACTCGTTTTCCCCCTGGCTGTGCTGCTGTTGGGAACAGCAGTTAGACCTGTGGAACTGCCTTTGAGGGGTGCCAGGAGAGATTGCTGAAGCAGCTGCCTCCCTCCTTATCAGGCTCTGGTGGGGAAGAAAGGTCCTTAAAGTATCCAACAGTTGGAGGCTGCCACTCAAAGGCCAAGTGTGCACCCCTGGGACCTGCTGTAAACCAGCAGAGAGAGCTTCACTAGCAGGCCTGGGGCTGAGAAGGCCCTAGTTCCAAGCAGTATGAAGTCCCCGTGAGGCTCCTCAACAACCTCTGCAATGTTCAACTTAAAATACCACCCCTGGCTCCAATATCCCATATAAACGTTCTTTTATATAAATGTGTGTGATATCTCCCTTTAGACTCTCAGCTCCTTGGTTATGTTATCACCCCCAAGGTCTGTCTATTATAGGGTGTTGACTAGAGACCCCACTTTAATTATTGCTGTTACTGCTATGTAACAACAAACTACCCCAAACTTAGCAGCTTGAAACAATAGTGCTGTACTATTTTTCTTGGTTCTGCCATTTGGTCTGTGTTTAGCTGAATAATTTGTACCACATGGCATTGGCTGGGACACCAGCTGGGTTGCATTCAGCCGGTCAGTTTGGCTATGCTGGAAGGACTAGAAGGCCTTGCTCATACGTCTGGTTCTTTGGTGATCCTCCACATGACCTCTCTCTCCCTCTCTTTGTCCATTCAATAGTCTAGTTACCACTTCTTTACAGTATGGTGGTGGCTTCCAAGAGCAGAAGTAAAAGAGGATCTATTACATTTAGATACATCACATACGTCCTTTCAACATGTTACCAATCAAAAACAAGTAGTGAGATAGTTTACATTCTTATTTAAATTTTTATACTAAATTTCAAACTTTCGTGTGGATTTTATACCTACAGCACCACATTTTAAGTGCTTCGGGGCCACATGTGACTAGTGGCTACCATATTGGACAGGGCAGAGCTAGACAATCTATTCAACTTCCTTATCTCTAAAATAAGGATGATAAGGTAGAATAGACAAGCATTTAATGTGTATATTGTAGTGCTATTGTGACTGTAAATGTAAAAGGATACACTAAACAGTTGGCAAGTACCTTGCATGTAATAAGAGCTCATTAAATGTTTGTCTTAGTCTATCTCGGCTGTTAAAACAAAGTATCATAAATTGGGTGGCTTATAAACAACAGTTTTGGAGGCAGAAAGTTTAAGATCAAGGTGATGGCAGATTTAGTGTCTGGTGAAGGCCCACTTTCTGGGTCATAGATGGTCATATCTATGTGTCCTCACATAGTGGAAGGGGTAAATAGCTCTCTGAGGCCTGTTTTATGTGGTCACTAATCCCATTCATGAGACCTCTAATCACCCCCCAAAGGCCTTATCTCCTAATACCATCACGTTGGGAGTTAGGTTTCAGCGCTTGAATTGGGGAAGCGGGGCATAAAGATTCAGTCTACTGTTGGACCCATTCCATAGTTTATGGGTATTTCAAGAATGGAGATCCTCTCAAGCTTGCTCAAGTAAAGCTATGTGTTCCTTGAGCTGGAGAGCATTTATAATCTGCTTTTACCTGGGGCTCTTAACCAAGTTTTTCCTTTTTCTCATTTCTCAAATTTTCTTGAAATTCTGTTTCTCTCCACATACCTGCTTTGCTTTCTCCAGCATCCTTTGTCATGGTTCATCACAGCTCCTCCAGCCTTTCTTGCTATGACATGACCTTTTGATGAACTATGACTGACTGATTGCTGGTTTGGGTTCTCCATGTTTCCCAATTTACATTCCCAGGAGAGGTAATCTGATTGGCCTGGTTTACCCTTTCATGCCAGTTCATGTCCTATTTCACCTGAGAATGGGCTGCCTTTGGTTCAGGTGCCCATCTTTGGTTTAATCATATGCAGTACCTTTATATGGTACTCAATAGGGCCACCTGGAAATCAGGAGGTGTGGGTGGGGTAGGTTTCCTCAGTGGAGATGTGGACAGTCACTGATTGATATCACAATACACTATTTCTCACTGTCACTGGGGTTTCCCAGTTGAGTTTATCAGTCTGACCCTTTACTTGCTACTGTCCTTGACTTGGAATAGCTTCACTGAGCAGCAATGCATATAACTGGGGTCTGCAAGAACCCTGCTTGCTGAAGAAGTCTTGTTAGGTGTAAGGCAGCACTCAACCTCCTAGTGGGAGGGGGATGTACACAGTTTTCCTCCTGCAATTGCCAAGAAACCCATTCTTGGCCCAGACATTTATCGCAACAGGTTAATACAAGTGCTTACTTGGCCAACACCCCCATAAATCAGTGTTTTTCTAAGTGGGATTTGTCGTGTGACCCTCTTGCATTAGAATCAGCTGGGAATGCTCATAAAAATGCAGATTCTGCCCTAGCCAGTTTGGCTCAGTGATTAGAGTGTCAGCCCTCGAACTGAAGGGTCCTGGGCTCGATTCCAGTCAAGCAGTCAAGGTCACATACCTCGGTTTCAGGCTCAATACCTGGCCCATAGGTAAGTGCAATATACAGAGAGTGTAAGAAGCATTGAACTAAACCATCTTGTGAACCTCATCTATTTCAAACAGTGCTGCTCCATTCCCTAGATTTCATAAAAACCCCTTAGGACACTTGATTAACAGAACACAGAATTTTTTTAGAACTTTCCAGGTAGTTGAAGGTCCATCCAAGTATCTCAGAAGCAGATGTAGATAAGCATGCAGGTCCTGGCCACCATCTGTTCTGATCCAAACCCCTGGATTCAATCAAGGAGCACCCACACTTTGCCCCTGACTTGACACTTCCCACGGGACAGCAAAGGGATTTACCTGGCATCTCTTGTGCAATAAATCAGCACAAATCTCCACCCTGGATAGAGGGCCTCCTGGCTGTCTGCCTGAGTCACAGCTCAATGGGATAAGCCCTAAGAAACCCCAGGCAGTCCAAGTGGGGCTGCCTCTGCAGAATCACAATGGAGCCAGTGTTTGCATTAGAGCCAGACAATGACTCTGATTCAAGGGACAGGATGCCAAGGCTGAAGGGTGCTCTGGGTAAAGGGGAGGACCTGGGCCCCTTTCTTGGCTCAGTCTTTGCCTGGAAATGATTGCACTTTTGTCTTTAATTCTATTTGTCTTTTTTTTTTTCCTTTCATATCTTCAGGAGCACAAATAATCACCCATTTATTCCAAGGTAATCACATCTTTTTCATATTTGACCCAGAATTTAGAGACTATCTATACCAGCCTGTCCTTGCAGTATGTGGGCAAGAGGTGTGCACTATCCATATTCTGGAGAAAATGAAGTAATCTCCTTAACATCGGGGCGGAATTGACATCCGGCCTCTCTCACAGTCAACACTGAGCACTTTCGCAATGCCTCACCACAGTGTATCACAGATTTCCAGCTCGTCACTCTAGATATTTTAATTCCTACTCTAGGACAGAAGCCATCATCTGATTTGTGAGCACTTAATGAATTATGTGCTTCCTAGAGAGACTTTCCCTTAAGCAGCTGTCTTTAACAGTGTCTGAGAAGTCTTCAAAGCAGGTCAGATGTACAAATATGGTTCCTATATGATGCCTGCTTACTCACTAAACAAAAACCTACTATCCTCTCTTTCCAGCCTGGAGCTGGGTGAAGTATATTTAAGTTTCCTGCCTCGTCCTGAATATATCTCACTTTAAAAGGATGACCGAAGAGAGAGAGAGAAATAAACACAGGCCTATGAAAATCAACTTTAACATAAAAAAAGGCCCAATATTCTAGAATAAAATGTAGATTTTTCTGCCTCTTGCTATAGATTTTTTTTGTTTTTGGTGGGAAATAAAAATATTTTTTAGAAACTATTTGCCTTGTGTTTGCAGTAACTATTAGTAAAATTCTCCTATGAGATAGGAATAAGGCTTATTGAAAATACAATTGGCCAAATTAGAAGTGACTTCATAGAATTTAAAATGCAGCACACATTGTCATCCATCTTGGGTATAGAAAAATAATAAATATAACACTACAGAAAAAGTATATTAAGGAAAGGATAACCTGAAGAAATTATACTAGAAAACAGAAGAAAATAAAATGATATGTAAATGAGAGATTAAAATAGCTAGGATGAAGAACAGATCTATCTTATTAATTAGTACTATTGAGGATGGCAAACTGAAGCAGTAATAAAT
Source organism: Myotis brandtii (assembly GCF_000412655.1). Classification (NCBI taxonomy): domain Eukaryota; kingdom Metazoa; phylum Chordata; class Mammalia; order Chiroptera; family Vespertilionidae; genus Myotis; species Myotis brandtii. The sequence continues at coordinate 268,992 of NW_005370473.1, read as the reverse complement.
GAAAATATTCATGACTTTACAAACAAAATCAACCTAACTGAATGTGCATTCAATGTGTTTTCCAAAATAATCAACAGCTACAAAAATATTGGCAACTAAAAGAGTTTTAATAGAAAGAATGATTTAATCTTAAAAAAAGAAAGAGGCTATTGACAAAAAGGAAACAAAAGACTGACCTACCTTAGGCTTTTCCTTCACAAAAATGTGTGCAGTGGGTGATGGAAAAAATTACTGGAAATGGTGAAAAGTAGCTAGGAAGGACACTTGATTCCTCATTTCCTATAAAGAGAAGTGAAAGGCTAATGTTTACTTTTAATTCAATAACAAATATGCTCTTCTGGCTGTCTATTATCAACTTGCTATCGTGGCTGCAGAGAAGCCAGAAACTCCCTTCCCTACATGGTTCTGGAAGGAGAAGTCATTGTTCTCCTGAGACAATTGTAACCACCAAAATGGCAATCCTGAGGCTTCACCTGGCTCTCCAGTGAGTCCCAAAAATCACCTGCTTCAGACCTTCTGGCTCAGATCTTGGTGGTAAATTGGCTGACCTTTGAAACCCTGCTCTTCCAAATTTTTGCCCAGTTTCTGTATTAAACCTTTAATTCCTAGAATCCTGGACAGTCGTTTTTCTGACAATCTCTGGCTGATATATTTGAATTTAAGGATTACTTCATAATTTTGTCACCACTCATATAATTTAAAGCAGAAAGTTTAGTTTCCAAATCATTGCAGAAGATAAAAGCAGACAAAATTCTATCCATTTACCAAAAGACAAAATAGAAAGTACACAAAGAAAAATGTAAGGCATTAAGCAAGATGACAGAACTAACACCAGGCAAAACAGTTATGTCAACAAATGTCAACACTTTTAAATCCCTTTAAAAATAGGCAAAGACTCGGGGTGGAGTAAAAACAACAGAGCAATCCAATGACTGCTTACTCAAGATGACTGAAAATGATATTGGAAGGTTGAAAATAAAAGGATGGAGTAGGGATATGTCAGGCAAATGCAAACAAAAAGAAAACAAGACAGTATTTAGAGTAATAGAGATTAAACAGGATAACTCAATTCTAAAGATGATTACACAATTAGTTCATGAATACCTTCTCACTGTAAAAAGTTCAAACAATACAGAATTACATAGAAGTAAAGGTAAGCACTGCTAACATTTTGGTGCTTATCCCTTTAGTCTTCTATCTATTTATCCATCTTCTATCTACCTTCCTACGCTGTATTGACTCTAAGATGCATCTATTTTTAAAAGTACCATTATTTTCTTAACATCTAAGGAAAACACTACCAGTTAAATTATGACATGCTAGAAATTGCAAGATACATTACTATTCCAAATAGTAAAAAGATACCTAAATCTTACAATAGATTTGTTTCTAATCTATTTATTTTTATATAATTGACTTATTTTCTATGATCTATTTATCTATCACCTATCATGTATCTCCTCATAATGGGACATGGGATATTTTTCCATTTCAAGTCATAATTATTTCCATTAAAAATGCCACATTGCATTTCATAATTTAAATGTACCATCAGTTATTCTTTCCTCTGAATGTTAAAATTAATATTTAGGTTATTTTCATCTTTTTATAATGACAAACTATACTACAATAACCACCTTTATACAAATACACTCCTATGGAACATCGTGTGCACATTTTTTGGGGAATAGATAACTTGAGTACACAGGCCCTTTCAAGTATAAGCACCTTTAAGACTTGGGTAGATGCTAGCAGATTGTCTTCCAACAAGACCATGCCAATTACATTCCCACCAACACCTGCTTCCTCATTCAAATGGTTATTGTTATTAAAATTTTGTCAATTTGGTAAATTGTTTTCATGTTCATTTTCTTATCAGAGAAATTGATCACATTATCATGTTTATTGCCCATAATTTTTCTTCTGTGAAGTACCTTTCTATATCCTTTGCTCATTTTTCTATTGGAGATTTTTCTCTTTTCTTATTGATTTGTGACTCTCCTTAAAGCTATGGATAATAGTCTATTGGTCTCTATGTACCTTACAAATATTTTCTCCCTTGTGCTGCTTCTACTTTCATTTTGATGAAGTCTGCCATGTGGAGTATTAAATATACATAATCATTTATGTCAGTCTTTTCCTTCACAGATTTTAGTGTTTGTGTCCTGATTAAAAATATTTTTTCATTTCAAATTATTTTAAGTATTCTCCTATATATTCTCACAATAAGGAAATAAATGTAGAGAGGTATCCCTCCTTTTATAAGGCCATAGTCTTATTGGTTTAGGGCCTCAGCCTTATAACTCATTTAATTACCTCCTATTTCTAGAGACAGTCACAATGGGGAACAGGACTTCCACATATCAATTTGTGGGGGATGGATACAGGTCAGTCTATAGCATTAGGCTTATTGGCATTTCATAGTGTTTGAAGCTACTGTGAGCAAAGTACTGGCCCTGTGCAGAAAAAGTTTGTGGGCCCCTAATTTAAGGAAGAAGAGAAAAAGGATAGATATTTGAAGGCAACTAGTAAGAAAAAAATTCAACGTTATGTTGGTAGCCAGTAACCCTTAAGGAATGATTCTCACTCATTCTAGGAAAGCAAATTATCTTAATGTACACATCCCATGAATAAAATGACAGATGTCTGAAAATAAAAACCTAAGTTAGAAAGGAACGTATTGGAATCAAAACATTTCTATACAGTGTCGAGGTCCTGGAGGGCACCAGCTCTGATGTCTGAAGTGAAAGGGAAACCTTAGGCTGCCTTGCAAGTCACACCAGGAGGAAATCATTCTCATTGTATCTAAAAGAGTGTGTGATGGTAGCTGAGAAAAATATCACAGGATGTGCAAGAATGTGCCCTCTGAGCTTTTGTACAAGTCCCAGTGGCCACTGGTAGCTTAGCTTAGGTTCCCTTTGAACAGTCTCACTGTACAGACAGATCATTTTACACCCTTGACTTGCTTGACTATGGAAAATTAGCTCACGTAACCTGGAAAATGAATAATGCTGATCCTCCTTGATCCTAAATAAGAAAAATAAATCCATCTTGAGACAAAGATGACACAAAGTTCTCATGAAAGTCCCTGGTGTCAGCTTTTAAATTTTCCTTTTTAAAATTTTTATTGAATTTAATGGAGTGACATTGGTTAATAAAATTACATAGGTTTCAAGTGTGCAATTCTATAATGCATTGCCTGTGTATTGTATTGTGTGTTCACCACCCAAAGTCACCATTTATCCCCCCTTTACCCTATTCTACCTGCCTCCATCTCCCTTTCCCTCTGGTAATCACCATACTGTTGTCTGTGTCTATGAGTTTGTTGGGGTTTTTTTGTTTGTTTGTTTTTGCTTAATCCCTTCACCTTTTTCACCCAGCCTCTTAAACCGTCCTCCCTTCTGACACCTGTCAATCTATTATCTGTATCTATGAGTCTGTTTCTATTTTTGGTGTGTGTGTGTTTATTCTGTTCATTAGAGTCCACATATAAGTGAAATTATATGGTATTTGTCTTACTCTGAATGGTTTATTTCACTTAGCATAATAGTCTTCAGGTCCATCCATGCTGTCACAAAGGTAAGATTTCCTTTTTATTTTTAACAGCCAAGTACTATTCCACTTTGTAAATGTGCCACAACTCCTCTATCCACTCAGCTACTGATGGGCACTTGAGCTGCTTCCAAATCTTGGCTATTGTAAATAATGCTGCAATGAACATAGGGGTGCATATATTTTTTTGAATTAGTATTTTGGGTTTCTTTGGGTATATTCTGAGAAGTGGAATTGCTGGGTCATATAGCAGTTTCATTTTTAACTTATTGAGGAAATTCCATACTGCTTTCCACAGTGGATGCACCAATCTGCATTCCCACCTTGCAGTGCATGAGGGTTCCCTTTTCTCCACAGCCTCGACAACATTTATTGGTTTGTTGATGATAGCCATTCTGACAGGTGTGAGGTGATATCTCATTGTGGTTTTAATTTCTCTGATGATTAGTGACGGTGAGCATCTTTTCATATGTATGTGCTCTTTGGAGAAGTGTATATGTAAGTCCTTTGTCATGGCAGCTCTTTACAATTAGTATTTCAGATATTTAAGGTAGTGTTTCAAGGCTGAGGCCAACCAAAGGCCATGGTTTACTAGTAGAAGGACTTCCCTTTCATTATGGCTGTCAGAAGAATCCACTCTTTTTTTTTACCCTCACCTGAAAATATGTTTTGTTTATTAATTGATTTTAGAGAGAGAGGAAGAGGAGAGAGAGAGAGAGAGAGAGAGAGAGAGAGAGAGAGAGAGAAACATTGATTGGTTGCCTCCTGTATGTGCCCCGACAGAAGATTGAAACCTAGATATATGCCCTGACTGGGAATCCAACCTGCAACTTTTTGGTGCACAGGACAAAGTTCCAACCAACTGATCCACCTGGTAAGGGCAGAGGGATCCATTTTTATTTTTTAAAATATATTTTTTAAATTGATTTCAGCAAGGAAGGGAAAGGAAGAGATAGAAACATCAATGATGAGAGAGAATCATTGATTGGCTACTTCCTGCACACCCCCTACTAGGGATCAAACCCGCAACCAGGTCATGGGCCCTGACCGGGAATCGAACCAGTGACCTCTTGGTGCATGGGCCGATGCTTACCCAACTGAGCCACACTGGCTGGGTGGGATCCATTCTTAAATGAAAATCTGATAAGGGATGTTGGTGAGCTTCATCTAATGAAGGAACTGTGATCAAAGGTCACTGTCTGGATCACTTGTATGCATGAGTCTACTCTATAGTCTGTGTTTGGGCTGCTGTCACTGATTTGGGAGGTCTGCATGAGCATGGAAGGAAAAGTGGTGTCATAAATACAGTGATTGCTGATAGCATAGTCTTAACTTCCCTGTCTTACAGTCCCTGCCAACCTCTCCAGTCTCCTCCTGTTCCAAATTCCTCCAAGCCTCCTTTTAAGGTCAGCTCAACCTCACACTTTTTCTGATTTATCCTGGCTTTCACCTCTGTGTTCCAATAGCCAAATATATATCTCAACAATCCCATGTTGATGAAATGATGTTTTGCCTTTCTGGTTCCCCTATCAAATGGTAAAATTTTAAAGGAAGCTACATAAACTCTGTGTTCCCACCACATAGCAGACACTGAGTAAGTTTTTGCTTTTTCCCTCAAATTCCCTTCATAGGCCGATGGAGACTGTGGGCTTTGCCTAGGGCAGCGGTTCTCAACCTGTGGGTCGCGCCCCCTTTGGTGGTCGAACGACCCTTTCACAGGGGTCGCCTAAGACCATCCTGCATATCAGATATTTACATTACGATTCATAACAGTAGCAACATCACAGTTATGAAGTAGCAACGAAAATAATTTTATGGTTGGGTCACAACATGAGGAACTATATTTAAAGGGCCAGAAGGTTGAGAACCACTGGCCTAGGGGCAGGGATCAAAGCAAGGCAAGTCTCATAGACAAGGTGCTGCTCTAGTTGACTTCTGAAGGGCTTACCTAAATGACATAGGGGAATGAGCTTACAGAGAAGAGAAAGCTGGATTTGCAAACGTACCAAGGCATGAAACAGCATGAAGTGTCCAGAAAACTGCGAGGAGCTCTGGCAAGGAGGAGCCAAGGGTGAAGTAGCAGAAAGAGGCTACAGAGGCTGGTCTGAGCCAGATCATGAGGAGTCTTGTGAATTAAACTGAAGATTCCAAATCTTATCTTAAGGCTGAAGAGAACCATTGAAAGTTTGAGAGCAGGGGAGCAACACGGTGATATTTGAATTTAAGAAAGTTCACTTTGGTTGCAGAGTTGAGGATGGCTTGACGAAGGGGAGGCTGGAGGCAAGAACCACTTACATGGCAATGTTCCAGAGGAGAAAGGCTGAGCGGGAGTGGAGAAAAGCATCTGGTTGGAGAGCTTGTTAGGAGGTAGAAGTTATAGGAATTGGTGTCTCTTGGGACAGCTGAGGGAGGGGGTCTGAATGACTCTGGCCTGGGTAACTACATGGAAAGCGGGGCCTCCAGAAGAGGAGCAGGTGTGTGGGGGAAAGATGGCAAGTTAGTTTTTGGTATGTTTTTGCCATCAGTTTTCTCAGGCTGTTGAAAGGGGGTGGGGATCGTATTGTCCTCTGCAAAATAATGAGCAGCTTTTACCAAATGCTAACTCCATTATCTCTTAGCACCCATTGTTGCTGATGAGAAGCCTTGTGCTTTTATAACTTTATTTCTTCAGAAGTTTTTTATGTCTTAGGTGTGTATTTTGGTTTTCATCTTGTCAGAGCTCATAGAGCTTTTCAATTCTGAGTCTCATAACTTTCTTCTACTGGGAAAATGTTCATGTTCTATTTCAATTAATATTCATTCTCTCCCCCTTTGGTTTTTCTGGTCTCTCTAAGACTCCTACGACTTGGACATTGGACCATCTGAATCAAGTCTCTCTGTCTTTTTCGTTTTCCTTCATATTTGCTATACTTTTATTTGTCTTACATTTAAGACATTTTTTCTGGTCTTTGTCATCTAAACTTAAATTTTTTTTGTTTTGTTTTAATAACCAAGATTTTTTTTTTTTCATTTCCAAAATCTCTTTCTCTCTGGTATTTTTTCCCTTCATTGCATGTTTCTTAAAATAATTATTTTTTGGATGTAATATTGTCTCAATCTTTTCCCCAACAATACTAGTTGGAGTTTTTTTCAAAGTAAGTTTCCTTCTGTTTTCTAAAGTGTGTGTTCCCTCTGAAGTAAGTTTTTTGATAAATCTTGGACTTTCTTTTTCATGTCAGGATCTTTACTGTCTGACTGTATCATTCAGGGTCCTCATAGGAAACTGCTGACAAACTCACACTGAGGACTCGAGGACAGTTTAATAAAGAGATTATTTATGAACGTATGAGAAAGATTGAGGGAAACCAGAGAAGGGTAATGCAGCACCTTGGGGCAGCAACTGCTGGAACTGTTACCTCCCCTAGGCCAGAAAGGGTGTGAGGAGGGAGTCATTACAGGAAGCCACAGAAGGTAGCTGTTTAGGGAGAGCTGTGTGCAGGAGCTGTGGTCTCTTAGAGGAATATAGCGGACTCACAGCAATTCAACAGAGAGGGATCCAGGGAAATAAATAGCCTGATGTCATTGTTCTCACTTCCTCTCATCTCCTACCAATATTTCCCATTGACATTACCCAACAGGAAGCTGGAGGGCAAGGAAGCTCACTGATGCAACTCACACATGACAACCTCCTGGTTACACAGCAGACGGGGTGGGGGTGAGGGGAAGGGTAGAGAAGGATCAGGAGGGACAGGCAGAGGTAACTATCACAGTGGTGGTCCTTAATTTGCTATTCACACAAAAGTTCAAACAATAGAAGATTGGGAGTCCTGGGGTACCTGGGTGGGACTTTTAAATGATGTTTACTTTAGGGCAAAGAACCTGCTGTTAGGGAACTCCAAAACTGGAGAATGTGGAGAATGTTACGATGGGGGGCCATTCTCCCCCTAACTGCCCTAGATCTTCTTAGACATATAGCTAACATTTTCTTTGTTTGACTGTCTTAAATAGATTACTTTATATTCTTCTGGTACAAAGCATTACTGTTGAAAAGTCTGATAACATCAGTTTTTATTATATGCCAAAAGAAATTCCTTTTTCTTTAAAGGCCGCTAATTATTAGAATATATCTTGGTGATGTTTGTTCTATTATATGTGGTGTGCTTTTCAATATGTTTATATTTTTTAAGGAATGTTTTATGGAATTGTAATTTTTAGCATTTGTTATGTACTCTTGTTTTCTTACTCAGAGACTCCTATTATCTCATGTTAAGTCTTCTTAATCTGTCTTCAAATATTTGCCACTTTCTAATTCTTTTTATATTTCTTAATTTCAATTTGATTTTTAAAATTACCTGTTTTGGTTATTCATTTTTTTGTTTCTTCTACTTTATTTTTCATTTCTAAGAGTATTTTTTCTTCTATTTACTTATTGTTTTTTTGAGGGTTATTCAAAAACCTCAAACATGAGAGAATAAGTTTTTTTTTTAATGTCTTGAATAGTTTTTTTCATGCCTTTTACCTAATTTTGAAATAGAAAGTTATGGTTTTGATTTTTTTCTGTGGGCACATCATTCTAGGATTCTTTCATTGTCTGTTAGGATGATAGCTTGGTTCTTCTCTTTCTTCTTATAATAACTTAGTATTGTATTTGACCTCAGTAATTTTGGGGTGTTCATTATAATACAAAATTAATATTCTTAAACTTTTAGAATGGGTCATGTTTTAAGGTAGCTTCACTTGCTTTAAGTTCACAGAGTTCTCCCCTCTGTTGTTATCATGCAGTGAAGAGGAAAGCACATCTACATAAAGTGTACTTAGGACAGATCACTACATCCTCCATGACAGAAGGAATCCAGTGCAACCAATTGTCTCCAGGGTAGAGTATCATATTAGGAGTTCAAAGTTGGTCACAGTTATTGGCTAGTTGACTACTTAACAGCAGCCTTGGTAAGAGTAAATCTATTTTTCTGAGTCCATCACAGCCTCGTCTTTGCAATAATCGTGACTGTGTTTATAAACCCACTGAGAAAGCAAGGGGATGACTGGGGAAGAGGTTGAAGGACATCCAGATGGCAGTTCCTCTCATCTGCCTAATCATCTTATATGTCCTAGGATTTTCTTGGTTCAGACTCTTTTGATTAAGATATCAGCTTTGATGCCTATTATGGCAACCATGCCAACTTTGCCTCTGGTAATTTAGTACTGCTACATGGCTTCTGCCACTCTGGGCTCCTTGTCCCTTATTGAAATTAGGAGGTCAATTTCAACTTCAGTACTTTTTACCATGGAGCCTGCTACAGTACTGCTCAAGAACATTGGGTGTTTTTTCACTAACACTAAGGAGTAAAAGCTATGGAAAACTATAGTAACTCGATAAGGCAGGACCACCAAGGCCAATAAGCATATAGTTATTTAAAATTAAAAGTTACAAGTTAAAACAAGAATATACCAATTTTCACTGATGAAATTGACAGTTGTGCTTTTAATGAAGCCCTGTATGATGAAAGTATGGGTATCTTATGTATTGCTGTACAAATGAAAATTTGAACAACCTTTTTGGAAAGCAATTTGGCAACATGAAGAGCTTCAAAACTGTGTTAAGTTTGGTAACCTTAATAAATCAATTCCACTCCAACGAATACTAAGAAAATAATTAGATGCACAGGGAGATTTATGTACAAGAATTTTTTTTGCATCATTATTTATCATGGCAAATTTAAAAAATATATAATAGTAACTTTTAGCAATAGGGAGTTGGTTAGACAAATTATGGTACATCTATCACACATTGAAAAGCATGATCTAGACCTATGCTGCCCAATACAGTAGCTGCTAATGTCATGTGGCTATTGAACAGTTGTCATGGGGTAGTCTGAATTAGGATGTGCTACAGGCATAAAACATACATTGAAGTTTTGAAATTTAAAAAAAGGACTTAACTTATCTCCTTGGCAATTTTTTATATTGATTGCATGTTGAAATAATAATATTTTGGATGTGTTGGGTTAAATAAAATATATTATTAAAATTAATTTGACCACTCATGGACACAAACAACAGGGTAGTGAAGACCTGAGGGGGGCGGGGGTGAATAGGGGCTGGGTGGAGGGAGGTATGGGGGTAAATGGGAGACATCTGTAATACTGTCAACAATAACATAAATAAATAAAATTAATTTGACCTGATTTTTCTCACTTTTTAAATGTAACTATTTGGAAATGTAAAATTAATATATGGCTTACATAAATCTATTGGAAAACACTCTTCTTGATTAAAAATTACAAGATGGGAAAAGTATGTTTTCCAACAATATTATGTGACAGGATGTTTTTATGGTTTAATATTACGTACAAATCAGCATGTGAACTTATAATGGAGCAAACTGACATCACGGGCCTCCTGATGAGATCTACCAAAAAGAACACAACATCACTCAGGAAGTAGTCCTGCCCAGAATGTGCAGCCTGGACCTAATCAGGAGGAAACATCAGACAAACCCAAACCGAGGGACAATCTAGCCTGTATTCTCCAAATACATCATAAAAGACAAAGAAAGGCTGAGAAACGATACTAGATTAAAGAAATTTAACCTCCAAATGCCACATTTTTAAAAAAAAGTTCTAAAGGACATTATTAGGACCGTGGGAAAAATCTGAATATGGGCTATAGTAGTATAACTATATTGTCTAAATGTTAAACTTCCTGATTGAAAGTACCACCTTGAGGAGGCTCACAACTGGAGCTGATATTTTTTTGCATGGCTGGCTCCTTTTTTTTTTTTCTTTTACTTCTTATTACTCAGGTCTCAGTTGAAATGCCATTCTCTCAGAGGCCTTCCGTTACCACCCAGCTAATGTTACAACCAGTAACTCCAGCCCCATGCCAGTCATGTCTCCACTTCACTCTCTTTATCATCTTCACAGCACCTAACAATCCTAAAAATACTAGTATCCTGTTCATTTATTTGTTCCATTATTTATGATCAGTCTCCTCTCTTCTAGACTGTAACTTTTATGAAAGCAGAAAAATTCACCTGTCTTATTTGTCACTATAGCCACAGCATAATACTTAATGGAGAGCAGACATTCAATAAACATTTATGTAAGATGCATATCTATAATCCAGCTCTTCTCAAACTTTCCTCCTAAAGTTTCTCTCTGTAGGGGGCATAAACATCAAATCCCACAGTGTCCTAGAAAATGGACTGAAAGAGCTCACAGCAAACCAAAACTTAATATGAAATATTTCTTACTCTAAAAAGTCAATGTATTATTTTTTTATCGCTGTATAACAAATTACCAGAAATGTAGTGTTTTGAAACAGCACACATTTATTATCTCACTGTTTCCATGGATGAGGAGTCTGGCGTGTTCTAGGTAAGTCCTCTGTTCAGTGTCATCATGAAATGATGGTGTCAGCTGTCTGTGTCCTCATCCAGAGGCTTGACTGAGGAAAGATCTCTTCCCAGGTTCCCCCTGGTTGTTAACAGAATTCAGTTCCTTGTGGTTGTAAAACTAAAGTCCCTCCTGGCTTGCTAACTGTAGATCAGCTATTGCTCTTGGCTACTAGAGGCCCCTCTCAGCTCCTTGCCAGGTCACACCCTCCCCCACTCCCCAATGAAGAGCGCCCCCATCCCCCACACATTGAATCCCTCTTTGGCTATGAATCTCTTCAACAGCTCCTTCTGCAACAGCCAGAGAAAATGCTTTGCTTTTAAAGGACTCAGGTGATGATGTCAGGCCCACCTAGATAATCTCCCTGTCTTAAGGTCAACTGTGCCATGTAACATAATCTAAACCCAAGAGTAAAATTTATATATTCAGAGTTCAGGGCACATACATCAGGGCCAGAAAATCTTGGGGGGACATCTTAGAATTCTGCCTACCACAGTCAAGTTCATTTTTCTGTCTACTTTCCTGTATATTTATTTGGATAAATATGTACATTTATATTTGTATATAAATATACACAATTATAACATATTTTTATATATTTTTTATATTTAAACATATATATTGCTTATATATTTGTAAATAATAGTTATATAAAATATATAGTTATATATTATACATATACATTATTTACACAAATGTAAATGTATATATAAAAATATATATCAAAATATATTTGTATAGCTTGCATAAAACAATATTGAAATAAAATTAACTAGCTAGGAAAATGCAGGCTGACTTTATGTGCCCTCTGCTCACCACTGCATGCCCACCTTGAAAAGTCCAGATAGCATGGATCCATCAAAGTGATGTCGCAAGCATCATGTGAAGCAAAACATGAGAGAGAAAGGAGACCAGCATGCAATGGGTGCTGCATTTACTTCTGAAGTTGAACCCAAGCCTTAGCATCCATCACCTGAGAGTGCCCTAGATTTAGGCAGACGGTAGCTGGAAGCTGGGGCCTGGCCATACGGGGGGAGAGCTACAGCTGGGGTGTGTGGAAGGGACGCAATGGGAACTTCTGACATGGGGTCAGATAGACACAAGCTTTAATTCTGTCTCTCCCACTTTCCATAGCTGAATTCTTAGATAATTCTTATAAATTGTTTTTGAGTTTGGGCCTATTCATGTTAAAATGGGGACAATTAGACTTACCTTATAGGTTTGCTGAAATGAAATGATGGTGACGAAGTTCTCAGTCCAGGGCTTACATCAGAGCTGGTGGTACTCTATAAATGCTTGTGGATTCCAAATCTGGAATTTTCCCCACTGAGCTAAGCCTTTGAGTTAGGGCAGTATGTCTCCATGGGGCTTCTAGCACAAGACAGATAGGTTCCTAAGAGGGGTAAGACCTTAACCTTGGCTTTGTGCTTTGTACCTGCTGAACAAAGAGAAAACCCTTTCTTTGGTCCTGGGCAGTCAGTCCTGGAGAGGGAAGGGCCATCCTGGCAGAGCCTGGTAGCAGAGGAGATGGCCCCCAGGGCAGGAAGCCGGGGTTGGCAGGGGCATGTAAGGAAGTCCAGATCAAGGGTGGCTGCTCCTGGGCCTCAGGACTTAGTGGGCAAACCTAGCAGCCACTGGGAATCCCTGAGGCAGTGAAAACTCTCTACACCCTTTCTTCCTAAGAAGGAGTGGTGGCAATGCCCCACAGGCCACAGGCCAAAGCACACTCCCTCACCTCAGCTGCCCAGCCATTCCACTTCAGCAATCCTCCCTCCCTTGCCCCAATTTCCTCCCCACCCATTCCCACTCTATCTGCCTTCCTAGCAGATTTCTGACCTATAAATTCAATTACCCTCCTTAGAGGAACTCTCACAACATGTATAAGTAATTGTAACCTAAGTGATCCATTTTTTCCATAGGTACATGTGCCAAGTGCTATTGTAGCAGCAAAAAGGGCCCCTCAACCCAGGGTGGGATGGAAAAGGGGAGAGGAGGTGTCCACTAGGAGGGGCGATTCCCAGGGTTCTTTGAGGCTTCGTGAGCTTGCGTAGTTGTAGAGGGGAAGTGCTTTTAGAGGAAACATGGGGTCCACAAACATTCTGGCTTTCATCTGGGCACACCATACAACTCAATCTCCTTGCTATCGCTGTAGAACTAGGTGGGTAGAGAGGAAGAGGGGAGAAAAAGTGTGTGTGTGGGGGAGGAGGGCAGGAAACATGAGAAGAGGAAAAGAGTCATAAGTTTTTTCCTCAATCTTTATTATTTATTTTAGATGTTTAGGTTGATGTCCATTTTTTTTTAGTATTTATTTTCAATTACAGTTGACATTCAATATTACTTTATATTAGTTCCAGGTGTACAGCATAGTGGTTAGATGTAATATAATTTACAAAGCAATCAATCTTTTTTAGACTGTGAAGAAAGAAAATATCTGTGAGGAGTGTGGTGCTGGTGATGTGAGGAGGTCATCTAGGGTGTATGTGAGTGCGTGTGAGTGTGTGTGAATGTGTATGTGTGCATAAGAATGAGTGTGAGTATGTGTGTATGTGACTGTGTCTGTGTGAGCATATGTGTAAGAAAGAGAGAGAGATACAGAGAGAGAGAAAGGTTGGGTAGCCGAGAGTATTTAAAATTGGACCAAGGAAGAACCAGGTTGACTAGAAGGCAGTCCAAAATCCCTTCAATTTTGACATAAGTCAAAGCATCTGAGGGCATCAATGTAAGACCTGGGTCAGTGTTATTGCCCAACCTTGTATGTTCTTTAACCACATGCTCCCTATGAAAGGCCAAACCAAAAATAGGAAGGATTTACAAGGTCCCAAATATATCACTACAGAGCATTTTTGCTAAGATTGCTGAGTTATGGAGCCAATGGGTCGAGTCATGGAATGTATTAGGTCTTCTACTAGTCACTTTGGATATCATCAGTGCCACAGGTCGCCTCTGCGGTTGTGGACTCTCAGAAAGAGGAAGGAACCCCCCAACCTCATCCAAGACCTGGCAGGGAGTCTGTAGCCCAGTAGGACTCCTACTAGACTAAGCTTTGGATTGTTTGGAATCAGGAGCAGGTCCCAGGTAGAGCAATTGCCTCCACACCTTGCTTACCTGCATGTGTTCTGACCTGAATAGCATAGTCTATAATTAACTATGCTGATTATATTGGCATTAGCAAAACAGCTAATCAAGTCCAAGGGTGATTAGTTGTAAAACAAAAATCCTGGACTTGCACATTCTTTAGCTCCTGATTGTAGATTTCATTCCCATAGTTGCCTGGCCTGGGTATTTCGACTTGCCCTCCATCCAACCTAGAGAGGGAACTTGTGTGGGTGATCAGGACACCAGGAGGAGGAAGCAGCAAGGGAAGTGGAAGAGAGTGTGGGAGGAAAAGGTGTGGCCAGATGTTATTTTCCCGAAGAAGTAATCTGGATATTGCATAAGTTTCGAGGGATTGTGGGATGGGAAATCAGCATAAGAGAGTGAATGAAGGGAAGGAAGGAGGATTCCAAAAGATCTGGCTTTAAGACACTTGGAAGGTCTTGTGATTTTTTTCTGATACTTATCATCCTGCACTGAACCTGAAGCATTCTGGGTTCTTGACAACAGGGAGAGGAGGGCAAGAGAGTAAGCCCAGACTAGGCCGAGAATGTCAGGTAGAGAGGACAACCAAGAAAGGTGACCTGCCCTCTGAAGCAGCCCAGAGGCAAACAGCTGGGCATGCAGGAGTGCCCCACCAGTCCTGAGGGAAGCTTATTAAACAGGGAGAAGCCAGCCCTGGGATATGGAGGAGCTGTCTAGAGAAAGCCCTCAGTGGAAGGGTTAGGGGCCATGATCTGTATAATGAGAGAAGCTGTCTTTAGCTCCAGCTCCAAAAAAGGAAGTGACTCTTCTCAATCAAAGAGGAGTAAACCCCATTTGAATTGTCATTATGTGTCCCCCAACACAGTCCACAGAGAGAACAGGGACCCGAAGCCAGGAGAGAGCTAGAACGGGGCAGTGTCACACAGCTGTCCTGGCATAGCAAGCAACAGCAAGCATAGGCTTCCAGTTGTACTAAGTTTCCAAAGCATGAATTGGCCTATAGTAACTGCTGAATATTTATGAACTATTATCTTGTTTTATGCTGATCCCTCTTGGATTATCAACCACCGTAACATAAGTCTACAATTCTCGGGCAATAAAACAATAAGAATAAAAAATTTTTGACTTCTCTGAATATTTATGAACTATTATCTTGTTTTATGCTGATCCCACTTGGGTTATCAACCACCATAACATAAGTCTACAATTCTCGTAATTATACAACAAAGCAATAAGAATAAAAAATCTTTCACTTCTCTGTGTCAACTGAGATAGTCTAGATTGCTTAGGTTGTTTCCCATCATACTTTCTGTTCTGCCAAGAACAGAGGGGCTTCATCATTTAGGTAGTGATGAGGTAGGATTGCAGAGGAATTTTCTTTGGAGATCTCAGCAGGCATAAGCCTGCTTATTGCCCCTGACCCTACCCTTCCCAGCTTCTCGAGCTGGGCATCCCCATATAGCCCGGTTCAGGAGTTCATCCAGAATAAAGCAGGGCATTTATCAGTGGCCTCCAGCCCTCCAATTGGTGTTGCTTAGGATGCAGTTGCTAACTCTGCTTTGGATTTGGGGTCCAGACTCAGGCATCTCCCATGTTCTCTGCTCCAGGTCTCCTTTTATGCCAACAGACTGGACTGGAGATCATTCTGGACATCCATGTATCCTTCAGACCCAATCCCATCACAGCCACCCACTCCTCTTCCTGTGTTGGCCCACTACAAAGACTGGACCTGTGCCTCCGTTTCCTCTCCTTAGTTCCCATGTAGGGCCATACTCCTCCCTAGGCCAGGGGCCCTGCTCTGCATCTCAGCCAGTGGCTGAGGTCCCACTTCCTAACCTAGATTCTGAATCCTCCTCCTCAAGGCTGAGGTCTCTTTCTCCTCCAGCTGCTTGCTGTTCATTTGCATATCCTTGGCTTATCTGGTTAGATCTGCTCCTGCTCACTGCGCAGGCTGAGTTAGAAAATTAACTATTTGCCATATTCTCCTGTTACCCTTGGTTTGATAGAATCATTTGGATTTGGATTCCTGAGTCTCTGTATCAGGACAGTTTCTCCAAGTTCAGACACATGGGCTTCGGAGAATCCAGTACCTGCTAGTGGTGTGACCTTGATAAAATTAAAATTTCTATACCCCAGTTTTATCAAGTATAAAATTGGAAAATAAGACCTACCTCATAGGTCTGTTATGAGGACTAAACGAGGTAATACATGTGGGGCACCTAGCACAATGCCTGGCACATAGTAAGCCTCAATAAAAGACAACTAAAAGGACACCTGTTGATTTTTTGGCGCTTAGCTTTGTGTTCACATATTTCTTATTGCTCCCTTGAAAATTGTAATGATGCTCCCTTCTCCATGCAGCTCAACTCCTCTTCCTGTGTTGGCCCACTACAAAGATTGGACCTGTGCCTCCATTTCCTCTCCTTAGTTCCCATGTAGGGCCATACTCCTCCCTAAGCCAGGGGCCCTGCTCTGCATCTCAGCCAGTGGCTGAGGTCCCACTTCCTAACCTAGATTCTGAATCCTCCTCCTCAAGGCTGAGGTCTCTTTCTCCTCCCGCTGCTTGCTGTTCATTTGCATATCCTTGGCTTGTCTGGTTAGATCTGCTCCTGCTCACTGCGTAGGCTGAGTTAGAAAATTATCTATTTGCCATATTCCCCTGTTTGCGAAGCTCTGAGGTGGGTAAGGCAGAGTCTGTGCTCCCTGATACCGAACAGAGTGGTCTGGGAGCCCAACCCCCTTTTGGTCACCAAAGGGGCAAATGTTCAAAACTTGAATCTAATAGCTCTAGACATGAACACAACCCAGGGAAAAGAAGAAAAGAGGGATGAGATGGAAGAGGAGGGAGGACCCAGGAAATGAGAATGGGAACACCCAACAAGGAGCCTCCTGTAAATAGGGCAGACACAAACCTAGCTCTCCTGTGCTAGGACAAAGTGGATATGACAGCACACCAAAGCCAGGCTGCTCCTCCGCCCTCTCTGTTCCACACTTTCAGGACCCATGGGCAGGGCTGGGCTTAGAAGATGTTGTTCCACATTGATGCTATCTTCTCAGCACTTACCCCAGCTTCATCAGCCCTCCAAGGCTTCACGAGGCTCTAATTACACTTCCCAGAGAAACACATTTCACAGATGGAGGTGGTGATAGAAGCAATTCGTCTTGGCCTGTGGGGCAAAGTTGCCTTCATCCTGGCTTCTCAAAGCACAGTGCTCCCCCCACTCTGGGGGAAGACAAGTAGAAGGGATTTGTCAAGTCATTAAGCCTGGGGCAAAGAAGGACACAAAAGGACACAAAGCAGGTTCCTAGAATCTCCTTCTGGTCTCAAGAAGATCAGCATAACTATTGCCATAACTATTGCCACAATGAGAAGCAGGAGAGGACCCTGCCTGGATAGGACTGGATGATTTGAGTTCAAGGGCTGGTTCTGCCTCAGACTCCTCATGTGAGACACTAAACTAAACTAAAAATAGAGACATTCATTATCACCATAACTATCATCATCAGCAACATCATCCCACAACTGGGTATCATCCCAATGCACATAGTTGAACATACTTGCTTCAACGTATCTTCTCTGTGCTACACTGGGTCAATGAACCTTCGTGGATTGAGGCTAGAAGAGAACACACCATGGCTGAATGCCACGTCATGGGCTCTCCAACCACTCAGAGCTCTCAGGGCCACATCAGCCTGGACACAAGATGATCATCAGCCTGATGTGGGTCAGCAGTGAATGTGCTTCATAAAACCAGACAGCCTGTTAGTATGCTGACGTGTGCTCCCCAGCATCACTTACTTGAGAGCCAAGAGGGCTTTCTTTGAGCCTTAAGTGTGTTTTCCAATCAGGAGAGTCCTCTCTGCTAGAATGGAAGCTCCATAAGGGCATGGAGTTTTGTTCTGTTCACTGCTGTTTCCACAGTACAGAGCACATTGCAGACAGTCAATAAATATCTGATGAATGGATGAATGAATGAATTAATTTCTCCACTTCACAAGGCCAGGCCCACATGTGTTAGCCTGGAGCCATGCTGGCCACAGCACTTAGCCTCCACTGTCCACGATAATTGGATAGATTTGGCCTCTGCTTAATATCCTTCTCAATCTTCTAGCCCAGGGGTGGGCAAACTTTTTGAGTGGAGGGCCACAATGGGTTCTTAAACTGGACCGGAGGGCCGGAACAAAAGCATGGATGGAGTGTTTGTGTGAACTAATATAAATTCAAAGTAAACATCATTACATAAAAGGGTACAGTCTTTTTTTTTTTTAGTTTTATTCATTTCAAACGGGCCGGATTCGGCCCGTGGGCCGTAGTTTGCCCACGGCTGTTCTAGACCTTAACTATACATAAGAGTCACCAGAGGAGCTTGTATAAAAAAACAAAACCTAGTGCCCAGACCCCACTTCCAGAAACTGGGTTTGGGGTAAGACCTTGCACTGGTGTATTTTTGAAATACCAATTAAACATCAGTGATTCCAATACACAGCTGAGGCTGAGAATTGCTGTTCGAGACAGAGCGGAAGGACAGAAGGACAGAAAGAGATGAGGTCATTTTGCAACGCTTTTAGCAACTTTCCCCAACAACACATCCTACAGCCTTTTCCTGTCACCTCTAAACTGACAGGTGACCCTCTCTGGAAAGTCCCAGCTCCATGTTTCAAACCTAATTATCTTCCCTAGTGTATGCTTACCCCAAAGGAAAGCCATGCTTCCTTTTCTCACAGTAAAGCTGGTCTTTCTCTGCTCACTCTCTTTGCTGTGTGTGGGTGGGTGACTTCAGCCAGGCTCCTGCCTTCCCAATTCAGCAGGGACAAGGCTGGGAATCTCTGTATTCAAACATACCTCCAAACTCCAAGGGAACAAATGTCACTTTCTCCCAAAACTCTCTCAAATAGACCCATAATTTTTGCAGCTGATCGGGACTGAAATATACTAGTCCTTTTTTTCTTTTTCAATCTCAGTCTTGTCAGTGTTCCTTCTCTTGGTTTGAGGTGATGGAAGGGAAAAGAAATATCACAGCACACCCTGCTAAGCTGACGCCGCCTTACCTCAAGGACTCTCCTAAAAAGCCCCCTTTAACATCTGGTTTTCTTTATAAGCCTGGATAGGTTCATGGTTGTGAGACGTATTTTTGTTAACCTCTGAGAAGTCTTTCATGGATAGATTTAGCACCTTTCTCTAGAGCAGTGGGTACTTCTCACCTATATCTTTGACTTTAGAGCTTCCTCACCGAAATTTTGGATCAATAGGAAGAGTTTCATTTAATATCATTTTATGTTACCAAATCCAACTCTGTGTGGGCCCCCAAAAGAAGGAAAAGCTGGTGGCCTGCCCAGATGGACCTCCATGATTATATGCTGGCTGTGTCATGTCTGCAGATACACATGGGGACCCACAATGATCCAAGTCTAGCAGCCACACTGGGCACTGCTCTGAGCTGCGATGCTACTGCTCGGACTCCTCAACCACATAGCCAATTGGGATTTTTTTTTAAATTAAATCTTTATTGTTCAGATTACATTTGTTCCTCTCCCCCCCG
>NW_005370473.1:230369-245312 GCF_000412655.1 Myotis brandtii | reverse complement strand
GTACCCTGAGCGTGACTAGGGGTGGCATCGCAACCTCCCGATCCGCCCTACTCTGTGCATGACAGGGGGCGGTGCCCCAACTCCCCAATCGGCCCTGCTCTGAGCCTGACCAGGGGCTGCACCTAGGGATTGGGCCTGCCCTCTGCCACCCGGGAGCAGGCCTGAGCCAGCAGGTCATTATCTCCTGAGGGGTCCCAGACTTCGAGAGGGCACAGGATGGGCTGAGGGGCCCCTTCTTCCCCCCCCCCTCCCCAGTGCACAAATTTTTGTGCACCGGGCCTCTAATTTTATATATAATTTCAGAGAGGAAGGGAGGTGGAGAGAGAGATAGAAACATCAATGATGAGAGAGAATCACGGATCGGCTCCCTCCTGCATGCGCTCTACTGGGAACTGAGCACACAAGCCAGGCATGTGCCCTGACCAGGAGTCAAACCGTGACCTCCTGGTTCATAGGTCAATGCTCAACCACTGAGTCACACCAGCCAGCTAACTATTGCTATTCTTAATTGCTAATTGTACCATCATAAATGGGCTGCAAGTATAGCTCTCTCTTTATAATGGACTTTAATAGATCTCCTTGGATTTAGCCAGTGAGAGACAGAGAGTGAGAGAGAAGGAGACAGAGAAAATGAGAGAGTTGTCCTGGGCTGAACACTGCCTAGAATCCTTTCCCCAACTGCTCAGAAACCTCTTGCTCCACAGTTGTTTCTTGTGTCACCTTCCCAAATGTCTACCAGCTACAGCTTTAATGTGGCCTTCTCCATGTCTTGTGGGAGTTTTGCTGATGATATGCTTCATGTTTATTTCCTGCAGGTTACATACTTTTGCTTTGCTTTCTTTCTTTGTTCTCCCCATTCACTTCTAGTCTCTTTCTTCCTTTTTCTCACTTATGCCTCAGTTATACTGGGGACTCTCGAAATCAAAGATGTTCCTGAGCCCTGACTAAAAGCTCCAAGTGGTTGCTTCAGTGGCTCCAAGATGCTCTGTGGTCTTGTTTCTTCTGGCTGGATTTGGACTCTATGCTCACTTTCAGGCCACTTGTATGTTGTAGTCACTTTGGCAAAGGCTGTAGATGTCACTCCGACATTGCTTCTACCCTTTCCATCTCATGCATGCCAACCTACTTCAACTGCAGCACCTGGCCCTGGTGCCTAGGGTTTTCCTCCAGCTGCTGGGCACACCTGGAGTGGGTCAGGTACTAGGAATTAACACCCTCCCTTCCCCCCGCCCCAGGATAGCTCTTAAATCAATGACTAATGGGAAATAGAAGCTAAAGAACCCATTTCCCTGCTTCTCCAGTAGGATAACTCAGTCAGAGGGATGAAGCTGCAGTTGCCACAATTTCATTAGATGTCCTGCCTTGCCTGTGAAATTGTTCTACTCCCCTAGCAGTATGCTGTCTCAGGATGTGCTTCTAGGGGAATCTGACTAAGGAAGGTTTTGAGCCAGAAATAAAGATATTGTGGGCAGATTGGCAGGACCAACAGATGCCCAGTGTGTATTGCATCTCTCATCATAAGGCTATGTGTAGACAGGGCATCTTTAAGAGAGCAAATCTAGACACAGACATCCAGGAAAGGGTGAAGAAAATGTACTGCTTTCTCTGCTCCTCTCCCTCTCCTTCCTTTTCTCTTCCTTCCCCTCCTTCCTCTCTTTCTTCACTGCCACCCACCTTTAGAGCATGACCCAAGACTCTAACAACTCAGCCCATTTTCCTTCCTTTATAGCTGTGCACTGACCTGGATGCTGGGGCCCGCCTCCCTTTCTGCCCCCTGAGTGGCCCTCCGAAGCAGGTGGCATGCCATCATCTGTGAGCACACCCCACAGTGCCAATCTTCGTCTCAGGACTTTTGGAAGCAAGTCAGCAGGATTATTCACTGATGAAAGAATCTAGTCTTAGGAAAGAAATCTAATCAAACCTAGGCATTCCCCCTCCCCCACACCCTCAGATGATGGGAATTTCTTATCTCTCTGTCAGCTGTGTAAAGAAAGTAACTAACTCATTAATATTGGCAGAAGTGACATAAAGACTTGAGATAGAGGCCAGTAAACATGCACACAACAGCAGTGATGCGGGAGGGAGAAGGTGGCACCCATTCCTCCCTCCAAGCATATGGGAACCACACCAGGCTATAGAAACCAGTTTCTGCAGAAACCCCACATGGGTTCTAAGATGCACGGTGACTGGGGTATAGGTGACCTGAAGGGGTTTCTTGCTGCAGCAAAATCACAGCCATTGAGACTGCTTGGCATCATAGCCTTCAAGGTATGGGATAAAGAAGAGGTTGAAATACCCGAGAACTGTGAGAGTTCCGCCTGGACCACTCCTCATGGAGCAGGTGGCGTCTGATACCCGCCCACCATGAGTGTCATTGCGGGGGAAGGGCAGTGTCCACTGACTTCCTTTTCTGCTCCCAGAATGAGCTTGGGGCCCGGGGCTGTAGGAGGGTGGGCTCCGCAGCAGCAGGGCTCCCCACCCATCTGCTTGGGGTGGGTCAGAGTGTGGGTGTTCTTGAACCTGAAGAGCTGGAGTAATGTCTTGCCCGCACGTTCTGCCGACACACTCAGGTTTCCCTGCCAGGTGGAATGATCTGTTTGTATGTCTTCATCGAGGGCAATTATTTTTTAGCACCTTGCTGGGCATGCTGGGTGATCTCATGAGCGCCTGTCTCACTTGGAGAGAAAGTGAGAAAAGCAGCCTCCCTTCTCCTGACTCATCCAGAAACGTTCTCCTTTCTCTGGCACCTCACAGAGATGAGGAGCCTGCCTTTTCTCTTAAGAGGCACTGATTCACTGATAAAACTCACCAAGGAGGGTATTTTAAAAGAACCTCCCTTTTGAAGAGTCTTTTTTAGAGAAAAAAATATCAGCTCTCCTATGTTCTTTTAAAGTTAAAAACAAATTGCATAAAACTTTATTCAATAAGTAAACTTAACACTAAAAATGTCTAGATGTTTAGATGTAAATAGTTGTGCAGGGGAAGAGGAAACAGAGAGGAAAGGAAAAGAGGCGAAGGGCAGAGGACAAATCCTGGCAACAGAAAAGAATCCATGGAAAACAGGGAGACAGAGACAAAGGCCTCCTGGTTCTCCTGACCCCACTCACCGAGTTTGCAAATAAGCAAAGTGGCTTCTTCCACCTCCTCACTCCCCCTGCCCCCTGCACCTCCACCAGTCCCCACCTCAGACTGGGTCTCCTCTCCCACTGACCCTGCTCCTAAAGGCTTCTATGGGCCAGTGTGTCTCCTCAATCAGTGCGGATTTGACACTAACCCCTCCCCGTGCACCTCAGACTGGGTCTCCTCTCCCACTGACCCTGCTCCAAAGGCTTCTATAGGCCAGTGTGTCTCCTCATTCAATCAGTGCGGATTTGACACTAACCCCTCCCCGTGTCCGCTCCATCCATGTCCTCCATGGTGATGGGGCTGTGTCTGTGGGATACAGAGATTCCCTTACTGGCTCTGGTGTTTATTAACTGTCACATCTGAAGCACGTCCCTCACCCTCTTTGAGTTTTTACCTTTGCAAACTGGCAGTAATAATCGTTCTTAGCCAGCTTCCAACAATGGTGTCTGGAGTTTGTGTTGGGTGTATGTGTAGGGGTGTGTGCATGTCGTGTATGTATGATAAGAGATAAGGAACATGAAGACTCACTGTGAGCTATAAAATGATATACAGTAGGAGTTATTGCTTTGGTTCTTTTTTCTGTCACTTTTCTCTGTCTGCTCACTTCTCTTTATCTTATTCCCTATGAATAGACCTTCCCCAAGGCTCATCTTTTGCTCTTTTCCATTTTTAAAATACATTTTTATTGATTTCAAAGAGGAAGGGAGAGAAAGAGAGATAGAAATATTGATGAGAGAGAATCATTGATCAGCTGCCTCCTACACGCCCCCTACTGGTGATCAAACCCAAAACCCGGGCATGTACCCTTGACCAGAATTGAACCTGGGACCCTTCAGTCCGCAGGCCAACACTCTATTCACTGAGCCAAACTGGCTAGGGCTTGCTCTTTTCAATTCTTAACTCTCCTTTACTTCCTCTCTCTTCTTTAGACTCAACCATCACCCATGGCAGGTGACTTCCCAGTGGCATGTCCAGCCCCATGCTCTCTCGGGAGCCCCACACCAGGCTCTGCGTGCCTCCGTGGGTAGGGCGCCTCAGCTTGCCCTCAGCAGGGCCTTTCTTCTAGAGAAGTGGGAACAACACTGTTTCCAGACAGACTCCGTTTCTAATCCTGCAATGACGTGGGTGTGCCGCCTTGTAGTAATCCGAGTTTCAGTTTGCTTGCCCACAGAGTGGGACTAATGAAACCCACTGAGAAACAGGATGAGGTCTCACAGCGGTGAAATATTAAATGACAGTGCAGGGAGGTGGGGCTGAGAGGGTGCATCCGGGGCTAGAGATTCTGCAGATACTTCCAGGTGCCAGTGAGTGAGGAGGCAGCAGGGGGATGATGCTCCCACAGGCAGGGTGGCAGGCCTGAGTCTAGCAAGCTGGCAAGATAGCAGAGAGGTTAAGAGCACAGACCCAGGAGACAACTCTTGGGTTTACTACTTACTAGCTGTGTTGCTTTGGGAAACTTTCTTAACCACTCTGTCCCTCAGCCTTCTTGTCTATGAAATGGATTGCTGTGAGGATAATTCATCAGATCAATTAGGCAAATTCATGTGTGTTGCTTACAACTGTGCATGAAGAAAATGCCATGTGAGTATTTTATTTAACAAGAGTGATGTTAGCTATTCGTGACATTATTTATCAAAAGTTGCATGTTCATGTTTTGCTCAGGAGGTTTTGGGAGCCCTGTGGCAGCTAGAAAACAAAGGGCCTGAGGACAGCGCCCCCAATCACAGGCCAAGCCTTGCTTCACCTGCCTTCCTGCCATAATTCTCTCTCTGAAGTGAGACCAGGCGGGTGCTCATCATCTCCACCCCGACCCCCCTCGGAGCCCGGTGTGAGCGCTGCACATGCACCCAGGCCAGTGATATCACTGGCTAGACAGGCGTGCTTGTGCGGGCACGGGGATGACGTGCAGGGAGGATGAAAGTGCCTCCAGGTCCCAGTTTCCCCTGCCCCGGTGACTCAGGCACATGGCATCATGGGTCACTCCCGGAGCTGTGGCCAGGCAAGCAGGGGGAGGAGCTGGGGCCTGGAGAGAGGACAAAAGGGGGTCTGAGGACACAAAGATGGGATTGTGGAGGGGCTCACGCCCTGGGAAGGGCTGACATGGCCCAAAAGGCAGCGAGGGGAGATATGAGCAGAGTTTAAGAGTAACCTCTCTGGCTCCTGGGTGGAAAACAGGGTGAGATGGGCCGTGAAGAGCACAGGCACAGAGCTGTTGTGGAAGGAAGATGCAGACTTGGGTCTAGGTCAGCCGTGGGCAAACTATGGCCCTCGGGCCGGATCCGGCCCGTTTGAAATGAATAAAACTAAAAAAAAAAAAAAAGACCGTACCCTTTTATGTAATGATGTTTACTTTGAATTTATATTAGTTCACACAAACACTCCATCCATGCTTTTGTTCCGGCCCTCCGGTCCAGTTTAAGAACCCATTGTGGCCCTCGAGTCAAAAAGTTTGCCCACCCCTGGTCTAGGTGTTGGCCTCGGGGGGGATGGAGAGTCTTGTCTGGCAGGAGGACCCCAGAATCATGGATGAGAAAATGGGTTGTCAACTGTGACAAGCTTTACACCCATCATGGTGTTGCTTTGCATCTGGGACACTCCACAAGGAAAAGGGCAAATAGATTGGGTCCATGCCAGGAGCCAGCAGGCCCAGAGAGCAGGCAGATGTGGCCGTGCCTTTGAGGAGCTCGTATCTAACATGGGAAGGCAGGACCTCTGGCCAAGGAAGCCTGTACTTCCTGCCTCAGCCAGTTTCAGGCAAGAACCAGGAGGACATGAGCTTCCCCCAGGGAAGGGACCTCCATGCCAGGCCAGCCCGAGACCCTGCCCTCTCTACTCCTCACAGAGCACTGGGGTGACATGTAGGTTCACATCACAGTTACTGCCTCATCAAGACATTTGTCAGCAGGTTGCTTCACGTGTAAAATGGGCTAATGATAGGAGAAGGAATAAGTTAGGTGATATACCGGTATGTAAAGTTCTAAGCACAATATTGTCACATTCCAAAGTCTGGGCCCTTACTTCTACCCTCAAATATCTCATAAGATCTCCTGTCTCTGGCTTTCCCTTTGGTTAGCAACCCAAAGAAGGAAAAAGTCATTCAGTTCCACGTGACCTTCTAAACGGAATCACCAAAGGAACAAAGTATGTTTCAGATCTAAATGACCCAGCCTAGCCGTGCTGGGGGAACATGGACACTATCTGGTTGCATTCCTTCTTCATGTGGCTGGGACACAGCAATGAGAAGCCTTCCGTTCTGAGATATTCTTGCCCTATTTCCTGTACCTGTAAAGGGCTCAAATCAGTGTGACTTCCGGATGCTGGGCTGCTGTCCAGCACCCAGCAACACTGTGCAAATAGGGTGTACCTTCTCTGACTCGTCCTTCTTGGTCTCCTTTTTCTAGGAGGAGCTGGAGCCATACTTTGCAGTGCCTCGTCACACAGTCCAAAGAGTGGCAGGTTACTACTCGTTCATTTATCCATTCACCTAGCCAGGCACTGGGGAAACCACTGTAATAAGACAGACCATGGTCCTTGCCCTCTCAAGCTTAGTGAAATGTCATGAGATTTTGGGCAGATAGACCAGAGCTCTCCTCCAGCCCCAGCATTTACTACCCAGATGGACTCTCTTGTCCCTAAACTCTCTGAGCCTCAGTTCCCTCGGGTGTCAGATGTAATGATGCCTCCCTCATATGATTCAAGTGAGTGGAAGGATTTAATCAAATAAATGTGAAAGCACATTGCTAACCATACAGAGTGTATCAATCTTAATTTTTACAGTTAGCAATGTGACTATTACTATTAATATTATTGCTACACTTTTCCATTTGGGAAGTTTTTCTCTGCCTTACCTGCTTATTCTGCCAGAATCTGAGTGAAAATTACTTTGCTCAGCAGGCTCTGATAATATTTATTGATCTACTCTGGATCATTAGCCTACTTGTTTTTTAGATATAAATTCACACACTACACAATTCACCCACTTACAGTACACAACTCAGTGTTTTGTAGTACATTTGCAGGGTTGTATAACCATCACCAAATCTATAATATGTGGTCTTTTGAGTCTGACTTCACTTAGCTTAATGCTTCCAAAGTTCATCCACCTGGTGTTTCATTTCTTTTATTGCTAATACTATTCTATTACATAGAGAAAACACATTTTATTTATCCAATCACCAGTTGATTAGATATTGGGTTATTTATGCCTTTGGGCTACCATAAAAAATGCTGCCGTGGAACATTTTGTGTAGAAGTTTCTATATAGACATCTGTTTTGATTTCTCATAAGTTTATACCTAGGAGTGGAATTGCTGGGTTGTGTGGTAGCTCTATGTTTAATATTTTGAGGAACTGCCAAACTGTTTTTCAAAGCAGCTGCATCATTTTACATTCCCACCGATGATGTACAAGTGTTCCAGTTTCCACACACCCTCACCAATACTTGTTATCATCTGTCTTTTTTATTATAGTCAGCCTAGTAGATGTGAAGTGATATCTCACTGTTGTTTTCATTTGTAGCTCCCTAATGGCTAGTGATATTGTGCATCTTTTCATGTGCTTATTGGCCACTTGCATATCTTATTTGGAGAAGTGTCTCTTCAAACCTATTTGTCAATTCACCCATTTTTAAATTGTGTCAGTTACATTTTTATTATGAGTAAGGGGAGTTCTTTATGTATTTTGGATACAAGTCTCTTATCAAATATAGGGTGGGGCAAAATAGGTTTACAGTTGTTCACATGGAAAATAATATAAAATTAATAAATAATGATACAAGAATAAACTCTGTGTTGTATTTACTCACAACTGTAAACCTACTTTTGCCCCAGCCTGTATTGATTTGCAAATATTTCCTCCCATTCTGTGCGTTATCTTTTCACTTTCTTGATGTTGATATTTAAATTTTGATACAACGTATTTTTTCTCTTGTTTTTTCTGCTTTTGGAATCATACAAGGTCTACTTCTTAAATGTGCTCTGCTTTTAAAACATATGTCTATTATTTAAATAAAACTTTGATGCTAAATATCAAGCACTAATTCCAAATCAGGAAAAAATATCAATGTAGCATCACTACAACTTTAAATAAGTTACAATAACTGAATAAACCATTCGAAGCCTTCTTACTATGAAAGAAATGGGGAAAGGATGGGGTTTTTAAGCTGGCAGGATGGCAGTTGGGGTGAGCAGAAAGAGGCATGGGAGCTGGCTGGTGAAGAACCGGGGGCCTGGAACATTCCAGGCAGAGGTGGCAGTATGTTCAAAGGCCCTGGGGTCCTGTCATACCTCTTAAAAAGAGCTCCACCATCCCTACAGGCCTTCTCAAGTGGGAAGTGGGAAGAGGAAGGTGAGAAAGGTAGTCTAGGAATCCAGTCCCAGCCTTGCTTGACCCTTAGATACAAATGCAGGACACCTAACAGCCTTGCTTCATTTCTTAACATTTCAGTCCCAGGCCTTTTTCTCCCTTAGAGTTGGTCCTCCTGCAAATATTTTACATTGGTCTGACATAAAGTAGATGCTCAGTAAATATTTGTGGAATGAATGAAGAATGATAGGAACTGGAAATCCCACTAAAACGACCCATTTTTTCAGAGGGGTTTGTTTTCAGGGTCCTCATGGAACCAGAGTAATATAAAAAGGTCACTTCTCCATAGACAGAGGAGAAAATGAGCACCCTTTCTGTTTACGAGATGATTTTAGTATCTCAGGACCTGCTCTGCCATAGGAACTAACAGGAATGTCAGGACAGGCAGGGAGAATGTGGAGGCAGCATGAGGAGCATGCTCAAGAGGTCAGCATTTCAGGGTGGCAGGCAGAAAGATTTATTATCAGGTATTGGCTTATGCAATTATGGAGGCAGAGCGGTTCCAGGATGTCTGTCTGCAAGCTGGGGGTCCAGGAAATCAGTGCTGTTGTTTGAAGGCCTGAGCCAGAGAGCCATGGTATAGATTCCAACCCAAGTCTGAAGGCCTGAGAAGTAGAAGCACTGCTATCAGTAGATCTACGTTTCAGCTCAGAGAGTGGAACAGAGAGTAAAGACAACTTTCCTCCACCTTTTGTTCAGGCCTTCAGCAGTTGGATAATACCCACTCACCTTGGGGAAGGCAATCTGCTTTAGTCAGTCTACAGAGTCCAATGTTAGTCTCTTCCAGAAACACCCTCGCAGACACACCCAGAAGCAATGTTGAACCAACTATCTGGACATCACCGTGTCCAGTCAAGTTGACATGCAAAATTAACTATCACACAGGGGCATCTCACAGAGAACAAGGGTGACTGCAGGGCACTCTCTTGATTTTTGATGATGGCAACCCAACCGAGAGGCTAAGGGAGGGTATTCTTAGCTTGCAGAAGTCCATGGCGAGAACTCAGGATGGGATCCAGGTGAGAACCCTACAGAGTCAGGAGGGTCAAGGCACTCAGGGAAACAGGCAGGGTTACTTCTCCAGCAGGGCATGGATGATGGGGGTGGGAGGGCAGGAGTCTTCTGCAGACAATAGTGCTGCACAGTTGCTCAATGTCATAGTCCAGGCTATTGTTTACCTATAGTAGGAGTAGGTGCCATTGCTATGTCAGCTGTGCTGTGCCCCAAGAGGCTTCCTGGACTCATATTCTGAATGAAGCCTCCTAATGTTTGGAAAGTATAATTGAAGAGCTATAAGTAGAGATTAGTGTAGGTTGGTCTGGACTGGTTGCCTTTCTCCTCATTTGGGTCAAGTTTTCCTGCTTCTTTACATTCCTGAAAGTTTTTTTATTGCATGCCAGACATTGTGAGTTTTATCATGTTGGGTGTAGGATATTTTTATATTCCTATAAATATTCTTGAGCTTTGTTCTAAATTACAGTTAGTTTCTTGGAAACAGTTTGATCCTTTCAGGTCTTGCTTTTATGATTCATACGATGGGTTCAGAGCAATACTAGATATAATTATTCTTTACTACTGAGGCAAGACCTTTGAGAGTGTTATGTTCAATGACCCATGAGTTATACATATTTCCTCTGTGGCTGACGAGAACAGGCCTATTCCTGGTCCCAAGTGTGCACTGGGAACTTTAATATTTTTGAATGGTTCTTTCTCCAACTTTTGGTAGTTTTCTCACACATATATGCTGATCATGTCCTGCTAACACTTGAGTGGGGCTCTCTGCAGATCTGAGTAGTTTTCTCTCTATGCAGCTCTCCCCTCTGTGGTGCTTTGCCCTGTACTGCATATTCTAGCTGCCCTAGTCTCCCTGCTCTCTCACACCATCTCCTCAACTCCGGAAGTCTGCTGGGCTTTGCCCGGATTCTCCCTCGCTGAGCAATGGCTGGGAAACTCTCTCAAGGCAGTGAGCTTGGCAAGCATTGGGCCCACCATGTTTGTTTCTCATATCTCAGGGATTTCTGTATTTTATTGTCTGCTATCATTGTCTCCAAAACATTTATTTGATCTAGTTTGTCTTTTTATAGTTGTGCCTTTTGTTGTTGTTGTTGTTTCGGGGTATATCCAGTCCCTATTATTCCATCTTGGCACAAAGTGGAGTCTCTCTCCATTTTTTTTCCTCCCTTTCTCTACAATGAGATTTGAGTAGGAAGATTTTTTAAAGAAATTACCTATAAGCTGTCAAAATGATCACATCGTTCTCCATTAGCCCAGATCACCTTACTAATATGACTGCATTTTATTAAAAACAAACAAAAAAACACCTCTTGATTCTTCTGGAAGCTTGAGGATTTTTTAAAAGGTACATGACACTTGGCCACTGACTTCCAGAAACTCACAATCTGATGAGGCTGTGGCTATACTAATAAATAACTCCAGCAAGACTAACTACTCTGTCATCCTAACTGTTGACAAACTGATGTGGCAGCCCGAGGGCTGAGGGAAGAGTGGGGTGGGGCCTGAAAGGGACACACAACCCAGCGTATTCATCCCTAAATTGGAGATTTCAAAAGACTCACTGATAAACGGAGAGTCATAAATTTATGTGTGATGTTTATCTTCAGAGATTTAGGGCAGCAGCTTGAAAGACGCTAATATAGATGCAATCTTAGTTTCAGTCCAAAATGGCAGCTGGGTTTGGTGCACCTGAGATTAAAGTCTTCCTGGGGCCCCTGAAAGTGCCATCAATGTTCTTGCCTGCAGGTCACTGCAGGCTGGTGGCTCAGAGGCCTCACTGAGCTGCAGGTGGCAACGCCACCATGTGAGGGCAGTAGGTTTGGGGGGAAGACAGCCTTGGGTGGAAATCCCAACATTGCTGTTTACTTTTTCTGTGAACTGGAGCAAATTAATTGTTCTCTCCGACTCAATTCCCCCAGGCTATGTTTTTCTATTGAAATCACGACATCTGATGTGATAAAGTAACATCAGTCATAACTCCCTTTTAAAAATCACAAATCATCTACCTTCTGTTAATAGTCCTCCCCCACACAGTAGTATAAAATTGTTTAGCTTTCAGCTTTTTTATTTGCAAAGCATTTCATGCTTGCCAGGCTCAGGCATCTTGGCTGATTTTGTATGTCCCCCCAAATCTCTGAAATCTTTTACTTGCGGACTTGGCCTGCGTTACTTCCAGTGATGGTTGCTCTCATGTGTGCTATTTCCATCTTCTTTTGGGAGGTAACCTGTTTGCAAAGACTGACTGGACAGATCTTCATTACAGTGTTTATTACATTGCTTTGGAATTATTTGCTATTTTCCCTGGCTGCCCCACTGGAAGATAAAACCCTTTAAAGTTAGAACTAAGTATTATTCATCTTGGTATGACAAACACCTGCTCTATTGAAGAAAACATAGTGGGTCCTTTTAGAAATAACAAATTAACAATGAATGGACATGATATCTGGAAAGGATACACCTGAAATGGATCAGAAGTTGGAAACTAGCAAGCTAAGAGCCCTACTGGGAATAATTAAGTGAGGTTAGTCAGAGCCCGAAGAACATGCAGGACATCCTTTCTGGAAAGCAGCTCAGAGAAAAGCAGCGTGGTAGAGAGGAAATAGCATAGACTCCACTATCAGATGGACTTCAGCAGAAATCCTAGATGTTCAATGGCTAAAATGTGTGACCTTGGACAAGTTATTAAACCTGAGATTTAGTTTTACTTAAAAAGTAAAAAGGGATAAATATTATTAATAATAATAATAACAATACTGTGATCTGCCCCACTGGAAGATAAAACCCTTTAAAGTTAGAACTAAGTATTATTCATCTTGGTATGACAAACACCTGCTCTATTGAAGAAAACATAGTGGGTCCTTTTAGAAATAACAAATTAACAATGAATGGACATGATATCTGGAAAGGATACACCTGAAATGGATCAGAAGTTGGAAACTAGCAAGCTAAGAGCCCTACTGGGAATAATTAAGTGAGGTTAGTCAGAGCCCGAAGAACATGCAGGACATCCTTTCTGGAAAGCAGCTCAGAGAAAAGCAGCGTGGTAGAGAGGAAATAGCATAGACTCCACTATCAGATGGACTTCAGCAGAAATCCTAGATGTTCAATGGCTAAAATGTGTGACCTTGGACAAGTTATTAAACCTGAGATTTAGTTTTACTTAAAAAGTAAAAAGGGATAAATATTATTAATAATAATAATAACAATACTGTGATCATCATTAGTGCTCATCACTGAATATTTCTTGCTCTTCTTCAGGTACTTGGTCAGACTGCACTTCCCTTCTCCCTTATTTCCAAGAATAGCCATACAATTGAGTTTGGCCTTTAAAATATGGGAGCCTTTAAATTAGTGCAAGATTTGCCTCTGTTCATTTCCCTTACCTAAAAGGTTGGGAATGTTCCAGAGGTGAAGTCTCCACCAGCTGGGTGGTTTGAGTAAGTGAGCATAAATTGCAACAGAGCCCTCACTGACCTAAAGAAATAACCTTTCTCATATCTCAGGGATTTCTGTATTTTATAGTCTGCAAAACTTTTATTTTATATATTTTGGTTTTTTTTTATAGTTGTGCCTTTTGTTGTTGTTGTTGTTGTTGTTTCAGGATATATCCAGTCCCTATTATTCCATTTTGGTCCAAAGTGGGGTCTCTTCCCAACCAATGACCTTGTTGTTTTAAGCCAGTAAGATTTTGGGATTGTTTGTTACCACAGCATAACCAAGCTCATTCTTACTGATAGAAATATTGATAGGTTGTTGAAATTATTAAGTGAGATGCTTTTTAAATGTCTTGTCAATTTTACGTCCTTGGGAGCTTGACATTTTTGGGTTGAAAAGTATTTAAAAAGTTATGTTATTTACTTTGGCTATGGGAATCTTATTGGTAAGGCAATAACATTGTGAAATCTACCAATAAGAGAACTCTGAGCCTCAATAATACTCCATTACTTGAGGTGCTTACAGCCTTGTTAGAAAAAAAAAACACACACACAACACACACACACACACACACACACACACACACACACACAACACACACACACACAAGTAATGATCAAGATAGTATATACTAGAATGGATACCTAGTCGTTGGCAATCAGTAGTCAGCAAGAGCTAATAATGTGTGAAATGTGTGGCAAAGGGAGTTAGTAAATGGAGACCAGTTGTAACCAGAGGAAATGGAGAAGGGAGTTTGAGAGAAATCTGGAAGAAAGGTTGGGTATGAACAGATGGAGGATAGAAAAGACTATACATTTCAAGAAACTATAAACTACATCTAAAACATCTAAGTCTTGCTTTTCTTGTTGCAATCCTTCAATAAGAAATTGTATCTGAATATGAAAAGCTGCATTTTTACTTCTCTTTCCAGGGATTATAATATCATCACAATAACATGACCTAGCACAGTTATTGGCACATAGTAGAGACTCAATAAATACTTATTGATTCAATGTATAAATGGACAGGTGATTGGGCTTTACCGAAAGACAGACCTGGGTTCAAATCTCAGATCCTCTCTCTTACCGTGTGACTTTACAAAGGTTACTTATCATTCCTTGGTTTACTTGCTACATCTGAGCATAGTTTTGTGTTTAAACGTGTCACAGTACAGCACAACTCTGATCCACGACACTCCAGAGCTCCTCTGCATTCAGCTAAGCTCTTGTCAGCTGAGGCTCTATCTCAGTGTCTCCTCCTTGGGAACCCAACCTGCAACACCCCTCATCCCCTCTCTCCTCTTTCTGTACACTGCACTCATGGTGCTTTTTTACAATGTAAATTGAATAATGTCACCCTCCCACTTAGAACTCAATACTGCCCCATTACTTTTGGGCTAAAGTCCAAAATCTTGAATCCAGATATTTGCCCCTTCCAACCATTCCCTTCTCATCTCACACTCCTTCCCCCCTCAGCTGCACTGGCTCTATTAGTTTCCTGGAGGCTAACAAAGTTCCACAGACTGGGTGGCTTAAACAACAAGTTGATTCCCAGTGCAGGTGAGATCTGAGGCTAGAAGTCCACAAATAAGGTGTTGGTAGGCTATGCTTCCTCTGAGGACTGTAAGAGAATCCTTCCTTGCTTCTTCCTAGCTTTTGGTGGTGTGCTGGCAACCTTGGGCATTCCTCCGTTACAGCTGCATCACTCCGATTCTCCATCATCACAGGGCACTCTTGCTGTGTCTGACTTTACATGGCTTTCTTGTGAGGACACCAGTCATTGGATTAGGGTCCCACTCCACTCCAGTGTGACCTCATCTTAACTAATTGCATCTGCCACAACCTATTTCTAAATAAGGTCATATTCTGAGGTATAGGGATTAGGAGTTCAACACATCTTTTTTTCTTTTTCTTTTTTTTTTTTTAATTTAATTAAATCTTTATTGTTCAGGTTACATTTGTTCCTCTTTTTTTCCCCCCCATAACTCCCCCCCTCCCCGTTCCC
>NW_005370473.1:218489-228694 GCF_000412655.1 Myotis brandtii | reverse complement strand
CATCTTTTTTTCAACATACCTTTGTTTGAGGGACAAAATTCAGCCCATAGCCCCGGCATTCATTCAGTCCCTGAAACAAGACACACTCGTCTCACTTCAGGTCTTTTGTGTATCCTGTCCACAATTCCCCCGTTACCTATCAGTCCTTCATCGTCTCAATCTCAGTTAAAACCTCATTCTCCTTGGGCAAATTTTTCAATCCCACACACCCTCAAGTTAGGTCAGCATTTCCTACTCACAATACCATGCATTTTCTTTCACAGCATTTATCACCACTTTTAATTATACATTTGTTTGAGTATATTTTTTTTAAAGTGGCAGTCTCTTCCACTAGCCCATAAGCTCCATGAGCGCAAAAACTGTGTCTTGCATACTCTTGTATTTCCAATGCTGAGCATGGTCCCTAGCACACAGTAGGTGCATAATAAATATGTATTAAATCAGTGATTTCAGGAATCTTTTATAGATGTTATTCCTTCTTATGTATTTGAAGTCTTAGGTGTCCCTGTTTCTAGGAGATATGGTGTCCCTTGATACAGATAACACAATGACTTGCTGAGGAAATGGGGACGATAAAAGAGTAAGTCCCAGCAAATGGTGCTTAAAGTTCACACTCAAGACATTCCTTTGAGAGCATATTTCTAGCAGACAGTACTTTCTTCCAGGCTCCAGTTGCAAGTCTTTGCTACCAATATAGAAAGCAGGCAAGGATTATATGACTCTCTTGAATTGTGAACTTAACTGCAATCAGGACTCTGCGAAATCTCAGTCTTCTCCCTGGGACCATGCCAGAAAGTTTAATGAATAACAAGTAGTATGCGATTCCTTAAACATTCCTCCTAGAGAAGAGAGGGTATCTCATTCATCCAGGTGATACTCTGGAAGGCAGGGCAGTGGAAACCATCCAAATACAGGAAACTAACTATTTAGAGAAGGCTGAGGTTGGGAGAGGTGGAGAAGAAAGTCTAGCTAAGATGCATTGAACTATACCTATTAGATGAAGGGTGACTGCTGGTCAGCTGGCTATTTCTTGAGTAGAGAGGAGTGAATAGCTCTTATCTGATGAGGCCCCATTTCAGCTATTTGTGTGCTATGCTTCCTGAAGCTTCCTTTCCCCCTTCCTTTGGGTGTGGTACTTTTCCCTCTTGTATTTCCACTCAGGGAATCTATCTCCTATCATGAGCCACAGCCATTGTCATCCATCCTTGACTGGGACCAAGATTTATCAGGCTGACCAGGGCAAAGACACTTCCCAGCTGGAGGTTCCCTCATAGCACAATAATTAATATTGTGAATTCGTTAAAATTGTTTTCTTCCTTACCTTCCCAAATACATGACCTTTATCATAGAATGCCTCAGGAAGATTAGATTTTATGGCAGAAAGAATGTAAAAAGAATTACCAAGGTAGTAATTAGCTCTGGCAATCACAATTTAGGCAGCAGGATAATAGCTTTGCACCCAAGGCTACTGTTTTGAGAGATGGTTTGCCAAATTCTTTGGTCTCCCTCTTTGGGGGTCAGCCTGGAAGACCTGGTTCAGAGAGTGCTTTTATGGGTGGAGAAGGTACCCTTGCCTATGGGAGCTGTTGCACTCTCTGGGAGAAGAAATGGAGCAGAAGTAAAAGATGAGTCCTCCACTTTCTAGGGCAGGAAATTGTGGGAGGCAGGAGCAGCGGAGGCAGGAGAACAAGGCTGTTGGTTGTGTTGGTTCCTGTTTGGCAGGCCAAGGGGGAGATGTGTTGGATAAGTCCAGGTTAGCCAAGAAGCCTGACCACTCTGTTCTGCAACCCATGGAAGATATGGAGGAGAAAGCTAATTCCCAAGCTGTTTACACTGAGCTGGGGGACCACTCCTCAACACAGTGGCTCAGTAGTGAGACAGAGGCAGGCCCTGTGGTTCAACTTTCCTAAGTCATCTTTGCTTCCAGGGTCATAGAGACATACCTGAGAGTCCAGTAAAGGAACTTGCCAGAAGGATCACCATGCCAAGGGTGAGGGATCTCAATGCCCAAGGCTACTGAGTGAAATACTCACTCAGGCCAATCGGGAGTCTCATCAGAGAGTGTCTGATGCCCGAGAAAGCTCAGGTCAGGATGAGCCCACAGACACACTAGGAGTTGGGTGTGGGGTAGCCACAGAGACTCAATCTTCCCCATGATCACAAGGTTGCATAAACCAATCCTCAAACACATGTCTGGACACATCTTTTGGGAACAAAAGAGATGAAGGGAAAACATTTTCTGAGAGACTGAGCAATTTTATCCGAGAGGTTAATCTAAATAAATGTTAATCTTGGGTTTCGTTGAATTAAGCTTGAAAGTGAGCACATAGATTTTCTTTTTGCTAACCAGCTGGGTGTGGGCTTGGGAAGAAAGCTATATGACATATGGAAAACAATAAAGTATGACTTCTTAGTGCATCCAAGTTAGAGTGTGAAGTTAATATTCTGCCTCTGACACACAGAAATAAAGGAACCGTGAAATCACATGTCAAAAGTCTCAGCAATGTTTTAAAACCCCAAGCAGTCAGTTGTTGTGGGGTCAGATGGTCACATTCCAAAGGCCCCCACAAACAGGGCTGACTGAAGCTTCCACAGCTGCACGAAAACATAGGAAGAAATTAAAGGAGTTACTAGGATGGTGGGTTCCTCCCACAATTATTCTGTTCTCCACTTGAGGGAGAGGTGTCCACTCTCCACCTTCAGTCAGCCCCACCCTCTAATGGTCAGATAATCTACTCCTGGAGGACACCAGGTGATGTCCATGGAGATGGGACCTGTCCATTCACTTCCCCTCTTTGGCAATATCTGTGAGGGGTTATGCCATCAAAAATATGTTTGAAATGACCAAACATTATGTGACAATCCATGCTACAAAAATGTTTACTTAAGCATAAATAATATTATAGTCAGAAAAAACTAGTATATGATTAAAACAGCCTCATGGGTCTGATGATTACTACCTGCCCCTCCCCACTAGGACAAGCTATAGTGACTTGAGTAGTCTCTTCCCTGCTTCTGCTCTAGATCCCCTTCTTTCATCATCCATGTGATTCTCCATGGATCTCCTCCTGCATGCCATGCTGGGCCACATTCCATCGTGACCCTGGCTGGTCACAAGGGCCCAAGGTTCATCGCATCTGGGCTGAAGCAATTATACTCAGCAAGTTCTTTGTCCTTCCACCTGCAAAGTTTCATCTTCCACAAATCTGTCCATCCCTTTTTAGTATCTATTTGTACAACAACTTCTCCAATGAAAACCCACTTGGTCAAGTGCCTGTTGCCAAAGGTCAGTGAATGTCTGTTTTTCATCAGTGCTGAGCACAGCCCTCTTCAATGCTGGTGGGAGAGGACAGCTCCCAGGCCAGGAGCCTATGCTCCCCCTACCCATTATTCACATGTTTTTACTCTAAATCCTGCCTGTGCCACACTAATAATTTGACCACTTGCTCCCTCAATAGTTTTTTTTTTCTGCTTAGTTCTGTAATTCTTTCTACACATGCACACTTACTCAGCTTCCTATTACCAATTCAGAGCATTCAACATCACCAGAAAAGTCTACAAAAGTACAACCCAACTCTATGAAAAATTCCTTGAGGACAGGGATGTTGCTTTATACTTCTTTTAATTCCCTCAGGGCCAAGCAAAAAAGTTACTCCTTTGATTTGAGATGACTTCCCATCCAATTAATATTTGAAACCCAACTAGTGTTTAGTAAATGTTTGTAATAGGCCTAAGCCTTTCTTGTACATTCTCTCATTTAGTCTTCACAACAACCTTGGGGATATTCTCAGACTTACAGAAAAAAAGGATTCAGGGCAGTCAAGTGACTTGCTAGAAGGTGGCAACCCTAAAATCAGAATATACTTTCCTCCTGCTTTGGAGTACAGGGCTACTTCTAAATCACAGCTGCTTCTCCAGAGGGGCTTGAGCTTAGCAGACTTGCCCAATTAAGAGGAAGTCCTTGATGTGGAGAAAGAAGAACCTGCTACATGGAGCAGGGCCTGAAGGACTCAGCACAGACAGGCACCAGCCCAGCAGGTTCCCAGGTCTCTGACTGTGTTAGAGAACTGGCCACAAAGTAGTCTTTGATGCATGTGGAAGGCAATCAGGGCCCATCTCACCACTCCTGCTAAGGGTGGGACAAAGGAGGATAAAGGCTAGCGTGGCAGAGTCTTCTCACCCATGAGGCCCAGGCTAATAGCTTCAGCATTAGTCCTTTTCATTAGGAGGGTAATACGGAATCCAGTCTTCCCAACACAAGGAGGTTGTGATGGGAGTGACAAGTGAGACACCCTGCCTGTTTTTGACCATGATCATGCAGAGCCCCAGGTACCATTCCTTGAGCAAGCAATGGAGTCAGCCACGTTATCCAACCAGAAGTCGACGGGCCAGGAACAGTGGGACCCAGGTAGGTCTATCCTGTCCCCTGAGTTGCATGAGAGCTGGGACCTTGAATATCTTATTCACTGCTGTGGCCCAATGTCTTGACTGTGCCTGCCATATAGTTGGCACCAACAGATATTGTTGAATGGATGATCAGACAGATGAGCAAAAGAACCAAGAGACATGGTGCATCTTTAAAAAAAATTTTTTTCAATTACATTTTACATTCAATATTATTTTGTATTAGTTTCAGGTGTACAGCATAGTGTTTAGATAATCATATACTTTGCAAAGTGTTCCCGTGATATTTCCAGGACCCACCTGGCACCATCCATGGGTTATTACAGTATTATTGACTATTATTTCCTATACTGTACTTTACATCCCCATGACTGTTTTATAATTACACCAATCTGTACTTCTCAATCCCTTCATCCTTCTTTACCCAGCCCCCCAACACTCC
The DNA here is from genome assembly GCF_000412655.1 of Myotis brandtii. Lineage (NCBI taxonomy): Eukaryota > Metazoa > Chordata > Mammalia > Chiroptera > Vespertilionidae > Myotis > Myotis brandtii. The sequence continues at coordinate 223,848 of NW_005370473.1, read as the reverse complement.
TCTCCTCTGGCAACCATCAGTCTGTTTTCTGTATCTATGCATTTGCTTCTGTTTTGTTTGCTTATTTATATTGTTCGCACAAAATTCCACCTGCAAGGATGACCTACACACAGGCCTTCTATTTTTAAAGGCTTTACATCTTGTCAGCTCCAATCCCTTCTTCAACACATACTGTTTCCTGAAAAAACATCTCTGAAGGATCTCTAAGCATTGCCCTTATGCTGGCACCTTCTTTACCAAAGGCAAGAAAAACTTGTCCATCAAGTTTCTCTTAGTTTGAGCAGAGGCTACAGCTTCAGAACCATGGCTCTCTCACCAGCAGTGGAGCCCTTCCTGTTTGATACTACTCTCCAAAGTTGGAGAGGCAGAAGCCATGCTAGGATCTGGGCTGGGTCTCCCAGCCTCAAGTCGCTGAGGCAAGCCCTGCTCTGAGGCCCTGGTGGACACCCAAGAGAGGCCATCACTCCCTCTGGACTCTGACAACTCTCATCTACACTCCCACATGGTTCTTTGTCCGAGGGAATCTGTAGTATGTGGCCAAGAGAATCACTTGACATTTGACCCCAGGAAAATTTCTTAACTAGGCTAAGCCTCAGTTTTCTTTAGCTATAAAATTAGAGTAACACTAGTATGAGCCTCAAAGGATCATTATGAGGACTAAATAAGAGAATATATATATATACAAAGTGTTTAGCATAGTGCTTGGCATTATTATTCCTGTTTGGTATGAATGATTTGTTGTAAAAAATAAACAAACACAACCCATAATCTGAAATAAATGGAAAAGGCTCACTCATCACTATTATTAATTCATTCATCAAAGATTACGTAGGTACTACGTTAGTCCTGGATGGGACAGGGAAGGTCTGCAGAACATCTGGATTGAGTCTTTACATTCTCTGGGCCTTCACTTATGTTGAACCCTGGAGTGAATCACATATTCTGTTTGCCTGTCTCACGTTTAGTTCCAAAACGCAGTCAAATGGAACCTCCTCCAGGATGCTTTCCCTGACTGGACACATTCCAGGCTGGATTGTTTGGAAGACTAGTTCTGAGATTACATGGAGGACATTTATAAGGGAGTGCTCTTGAAATTGTTGCCTGTAAAAGGGAGCAAAAGAAAGCAGATTGGGTAGAGGAAGAGGTTGGGCAGCAATGCAGACCCAACAAAGGCCTCAGCAACCCCACAGACCTGTCCCAAATCGCAAAGAGCGGGCCAGGTCTTTGTACTCCCAAGTTGAATCAGTCACTGGATGCAGGCTGCCTCTGGGAGGTATGACCTTGGAAGAGACTGTTACCTTCAGCCAAGATAATCCCCAGTGAGGGCTGGCAGCTGTCGGTGACCTGGAAGCACTCCCTGCATCTGGGGAATGAGTCCTTCCTGCCCTAAAGGAGGTTTGGGCAGTGAGATATAGCATCCACTGCATACTGCAGCCTGGATTGTATCAGTGATAAAGAGATGCTGAGTTCCATTGGCTTGACTCCTATCTCTCAACTGGTATATTACATGGTGAGAAAAGAGGAAAGGACTTTATTGGGCCCCTAAACTCTCTACCCCATTAAAATCGGTTTTATATGGATTGGGAGGTTGTCCTCTAGTCCACAGCTCTGAGTCTCTTCTTCATTGCTAAGTATCCTTGCTGTCAAGGCTAGAAGTCAACAAATATAGGGGGATTGATGATAAATGTAATGAGTAAAAAAAGTAACGTAATAATCATGGAACAATAGCCGAGGAGTTGGAGACAGGACAGCAACTGAGCTTACCTCCCGATTGGCCTGGGACTGGTTTGAGACAATTTTGATGCTTCTCCTGTTTTTTTGAAGAGAAAAGAGGGCAGGCAGATTTCAGCCTCACCTGCAAGAGCAAGGAGTTGTTCCCTTGGGCTGTCAGATAGATCTGCTGCCATTATCAGTTTGGCACAATCTATCTTAACAAAATGTAGCTGGTGGTTCTGCTGTCTGTTGGCATGCTCCAACAAAGCCAATTTGGAGACATATTGAGCATAAATGCCTACTGGAATGAATTCTGGGACCACACGGTGGATTTGCAAACATGTTCTCAATTAAAGGCGGCTCTCAGGAAACTGCAGCTGCCTTCCCACCCTGGAAAGAAAATACCCAAAAGGCCAACTCCAAACTGAGAACTGAACTTGTATTTCAGGCTCATAACAGATTTTTATCAAGGGTTTACAAGTCCCCAGGATATTTTCAGATTCCTCATTAATAACTCATGAAAACTTTTATGAATTTTAAGAACTATAAACAAGTCCTAAACTCACTTTAAGAGTTTTATTGTAATGGCACAGGTGGAGCAATTCTGAAGCTATTGTGTATGTATTACAGGGTTGAGAAGTGAGTGAATATATTCATGTTGAGGTTTTCACTATGGAAGAATATGAATTGATAAACATATGAGGTAATGGATGTGTTAATTAACCAGATGGTGGGAATCCTTTCATAATGCATATGTATGTCAAGTCACCATAATGTACACTTTAAATATCTTACAGTTTTGTTTGTTGATTGTACCTCCATAAAACTGATAAGAAAAAATAAAAAAATATGGATTGGGAAAGGCAAGAAAGAATCCCATGGAATGAAAATGGAGATACCAGTGTAAACTCATGATGTCTAAAACATCTATGTGTGTGCATATGCATGTTTTATGTGCACATATGCATAGTGTGTATATTCCCTAAGTCTCTCTACAAAAAGGGCCAAGAAGCACACAGATACACCCCTAATGAGCACACCTATGGCTAAGAACATTCCCCACTAAGAGAAAACAGGCTTGTCAGAGAAATGGCTAATTCCAGGTTGAGGCCAGGTAAGGACAAAATGAGCTTAGAACATCTTATTATGCAAGGAATGAGAGGGAGGGAGGGAAGGAGGGAGGGCATAACTAAACCATTGGGGCATGCCACAAGGACACAGGAGCCAGAATAGAGAGACTCCCACTGGCCAAAACAATTACGTATGCTAATGAATTATAAAGCATTAAGTACAATAATTTGTACTTCCTTACCAATAAAGACTAGATAAATAAATAAATGGAGAAGGGAGGGCTCTAGCTTACAGAAAAATGCCAAGGACCAGCTGGTAAATGTGCAGGGAGGGCTGTAGTTGAAAAATACTCATTTTGCAACCATCATGATAAAGATAGTTAGGCAGGAACCATGGATGGAAGCTAAATCCAGGAGGAAATTTTGACTAAGAGCAGAAATTTTGAACCATCTTAAAATGTCTCTCCCACAAATTGCTTATTAGTTACAAGGAATAAAAGATAATAATTATAGAGTGGAGAAATCAAGCAACACCTTGACTGAGTAATCAAAATTAACATCACCAATAAGGACAGATGGGCATCATGAGTTTCAGATGTGACACCCTGAGAAGGACACAATGTCGCCTATATAGTGTTCTGGCCAAGAATAGATAACTTGATTCTAATTATGAGGAAACATCAAACAAACCTAAAATGAAGACCATTCAAAGGGGGAAAGGATTGAATTCTCCCAAAATTTCAATATCATAAAAAGCAAAGAATAGATAAGGAAACATGGATAAGGAAGACCAGAGACCAAAGAAAGATAATACCAAGTGTCCGGGAGGAGATACAGAAACTGGGACCCTCATACATGGTTGAGAGAATGTAAAATGGTATAGCTTCTTTGAAAAACATGTAACTCAGCAATTCCATTGCTACATATATACTCAAGAGAAATGTGAATATATGCCCATATAAAAGCTTGTACATGAATATCCAGAGCAGCACTATTTATAATGGCCAAAAAGTGTATAATAGACAAATGCCTATGAATTGATGAATAGACAAATATAATGTGGTACATACAATGGGTTATTACTTGGCAGTAGAAAAGAATGAAGCATTGATACATGCAACATGGGTGACCCTTAAAAACATTTCTCTAAGTGGAAAAAGCTAGTCATAAAAGACCACATACTATATGATTCCATTATATGAAATGGCCAGAACAGGTACATCTATAAGGACAAGAAGCAGATAAATGATTGCCTAGGACTAGGAAAGGGGGGCGGGGTGTTAACAGATGAAGGGTTTATTTGGGGCAATAACAATGTCTAAACTTTAGTTGTGGTGATGGTTCCATGATTCTGTGACTATACTAAAAATCATTAAACTGTATGCTTTAAATGGATGAATTTTATGGTATGTGAATTATTTCTCAGTAAAGATGGTTTTAAATGTCTAATGTTTATTCAATGCCTGGGTAGCAACAATATTTAGTAGTATGATTTATCTTTATAAAGAATGATTTTTTTAAATGAAGAAATAAAACACACTATGTGCAAACACACACACAGATGGATGGATGGATTGAGAAGCATGGAGGCCATTTGTGACCTTGGAAGGATAAGCTTTACTGGAGAAAGAAAGGCAGAGGGCAGACTGGACTGGGTCAGAGGAATGGAAAGTGAGGAAGTAGAGAGCATTTGTAGTGTGGACAGCTCTCAAGGAGCTTCCATGAAGGAAAACAGAGAGATAGAATAAGAGCTAGTGGCATGGGGGGGCGGCTGGAGAAGATTATTATTTTTAAAACAATGGGTATATTTGAGTCATAATTCCAGACCCATACACTGCATTTGGTTGCTATGTCTCTTAAAACTCTTTAGAGTTTCTCTTTCCCAAGCCCCTACCTTAATTTTTCATGCCAATGCTTTAGGGGAACCAGGCCCATTGTCCTGTAAAGAGTCCTGCATTCTAGATTAGTCTTTTTATTTCTGGTGATGAAATGTAACTTGCTTGCTCTCTCCCATGATTCTTTTTTTTTTTTTTCAAATTCCTTTTATTTTTTTTCCATTTTTTTATTTTTTAATTAACTTTTTATTGTTCAGATTATTACAGTTGTTCCTCTTCTTTTCCCCCATAGCTCTCCTCCACCCAGTTCCCACCCCACCCTCTGCCCTTACCCCTCCCACTGTCCTCATCCATAGGTGTACGATTTTTGTCCAGTCTCTTCCTGGACCCCAACACCCCTTTCCCCCCAAGAATTGTCAGTCCACTCCCTTTCTATGCCTCTGGTTCTGTTATATTCACAGTTTACTCTGTTCATCAGATTTTTTATTCACTTGATTTTTAGTTTCACTTGTTGATAGATATGTATTTGCTGTTCATAATTTTTATCTTTACCTTTTTCTTCTTCCTCTTCTTAAAGAATACCTTTCAGCATTTCATATAATGCTGGTTTGGTGGTGATGAACTCCTTTAGCTTTTTCTTATCTGTGAAGCTCTTTATCTGACCTTCACTTCTGAATGATAGCTTTGCTGGGTAAAGTAATCTTGGTTGTAGGTTCTTGCTATTCATCACTTTGAATATTT
>NW_005370473.1:195431-216838 GCF_000412655.1 Myotis brandtii | reverse complement strand
CTTTTCTCTTTCCTTTTAGTTGTAGAATTTCCACTCAGCCAGCCTTCCTGTAGTTCTGGATGATGTCCATTTTGTCTTTTAGTTGTATTTTTGAAGTTGTTGTGGGACGCAGCAATTTCAGGTGTTTACCTATGCCGCCATCTTCGTTTCTCCTCAAATTCCTTTTTTTTCTCCCATGATTCTTGTAAACGGGAAGTTGGCCTTAAACATTTGATCTGCTTCAGGACTTTCGGCAGAGATTCTTTGAGGTGGTGCTGTGTGTGCCCCTGGGAACCACATGGAGAGGCGACTGCTGCCTGTCCTACTCTTGCGATGCTGAGGTTGATCAGTGGATTCAAGTGGCTATCCTGTCCTTCTCGGGGCTGTAGCAACCAAAGCTAGTTACCAAAAGCCAAATTAAGAGTGTTCTTTAATTCACGTAGGAACCATTACCTGATTCCCTGCCATCTGCCAGCCACCCTATTGAGGAGATACAGAAATAAGTAAAAAATACTCTCCCTGCCTTTCAGAGAACTCAGTGGGGTGAACTGCCCTGGTCTGACCCTATAAGTGCCTTCTACTTGTGTAGGTTCACAGTCCTACAAACTCTTACTATTATAAGACACAGGCTGGGGGCCAGGAAGGGCCAATATTGTCTCCTGAGACTTCATCTTGCTGGGAGCCTGCAGCCTTCTGGAACTCCTGGTCAGTGTGAGCTCTCCTGTTCTCTCTAGTAGCATGTCAAATGCTTGCAAGGAATGAGGCATTTTCTCTACTAACCATAAGGCACCTAGGTCGAGTCCTCTTTGAGCCCTGAAAAGTTTGACTTCATAACTCAATGGGCAGTTGTTTTTCATGTTTTGTATGTCAGATTTTAAAAAGGAAAAAATCTTGCCCTAACTGGTTTGGCTCAGTGGATAGAGCGTTGGCCTGCGGACTGAAGGGTCCCAGGTTTGATTCCGGTCAAGGGCATGTACCTTGGTTGCAGGCACATCCCCAGTAGGGGGTGTGCAGGAGGCAGCTAATTGATGTTTCTCTCTCATCGATGTTTCTCTCTCATCGATGTTTCTAACTCTCTATCCCTCTCCCTTCCTCTCTGCAAAAAATCAATAAAATATATTTTAAAACAAAAAGGAAAAAAACTCACCTTCCATGGAGTGAAAGGGTCCTAAATGCAGTTGCTTTAAAACATCTATGTCTTAAGTACCATGCGGCTACATGTGAATGGGAGACAAGTCAGCACTTGACAAAATTAGAATTTTAGAATTGGGTCAACTCAGCTTTTATGTGCTGTTCAAATGCCTCACCCTTCCATGGCGCTCACTCTGCTCCGAGCCCTCAACAAGGCTTCTCTGCTGGAATTCGAGAGCTGTTGCATGTGGGATAAATGAAAACGGGGAGTGGAACTCACCACTAGTGCCAGCACCTCAGAGAAAGGATGTCAAGTGTATTCTGAGGTTCTGTGTCCTTTCAAAGAGGCTCTGTGGAGTCACCTGGTGCCAGGTATCCTCAGAAGTGAATGCAGTGGGAGCCGCTAAGGGCCTTGTTTCCACGCAGAGTGGACACTCCACGCGGGGCCACTTATGTCTCAGAGTATTTTTATTATGCACATATGCACCTTTGAAAAGCGATGAAAGCCCTCTTTATTGCAAAAACTCCCTCTGTTTGCATTTCTAGCAACATTTCCTAGCCAGCTCTGGAGCTGGAACAAATTCTTTCCTCCACCTGCCCCTCCTTCCCCATTTCTCTTGAAGGCCATGCCAGCCCTGGAGACTGAAACAACAAATGACACATCCGCCCTGCGTGTTGACAGAGGAGGCTGCGGTCTCCTCGGTGCCGCACCCACCGCCTCGGGAACCTCCTCAGTGGAGAGTCACCCTGGTCCTCACCAGGGGTCAGGGCCTTCCCCACAGGCTGGGTTGGTCAGGGTTCTCTTGACCGAGTTCCCTTGGCAACTGCCCCGGGGCCTAAGAGCACCAAGGTGAGGGTTTGCCTCCCTCTTCACCTGCACTGGAGCCCAACCAGCCACCAAAGGCCAACGGCTGCCACCCCAGTTGCATCATCCCCAGTCACCTAGTTTGACACGGATTTTCTTCTGTTTTGCTGTTAACCTTATGTAACTTTGGCTCATGCACCACATAACTCATTGGGAGGCCTCCAGACTTGTCTGTTTTGGGGATTTATGAGAAAATTCTGAAGAACATCCAAATTAAGGAAAATGAAAATCCCAATTGCTAGGGTGGTAGGGTTCAGGTGAGAGCAGGATGGTTTTGCATATGCTTGTCTATCTGACATCTATCATACAGCCACACGCCATGTGTACCTGCAATGAACCTGAAGTAAGAGTTGCATTGGGGAAATCACCAGTCAGAGCAGATCTTTTCCACCAGCTGGGTGTTTTTTAACCATTAAAACAAGACATTTTGATTTATTTGCAGGTTCTTACATCTGGGTCATTAACTAATACTTTATTTAAACAAATTTTCAAATTCTAAGAGTCAGGCACTCTCCCACTGAATCATGTGTGTGGCATTTGCATTAGAAAGAAGGAGCAAAAGAGACCTATAAAACCTAAAGCTTTATTGAGAACCTCCAAAGCTCTCAGTTCTTTTCTAGGGAGCAGGACAGTCTAGCTTTTTCTCCTGCAGTTGGGTTCAGATTCTAAGCCAACCACTTATCTTCCCTGTGCAGGTGAGACTCGACCTCCTCGTACATAATTAGGGAAGATAATACCTAGCGCTCAAAAAAAGGTGTTGAGAGACTTTAAAAAGAGCATGTGTACAGTATTGGCCCCTGGTAGGTGCTTATTACCAATTAGTCCTCTTTCCTGTCATATTCAAAATGTGGAAGCTTTTCAAGAATTCACTAAATCAGTACAGCAACATGAGCTTTGAAGCCCAACTCCCTGAGCTTAAATCCTGCTTCCGTCTCTTATAAGCCCTATGACCTTGAACATGTTCACTAAGTTTGCTATGCCCCAGTTTTCTGATCTGGAAAGAGAATGAAGGTAGTGGCAATACCTATCTCATTGGGTTGCTGTAGGGTTTGAGATAACGTCCCTGGCACCTAATGAGTGCTCAATAAATATTAGCTACTACATTTCAGAAGCCGAGAAGTATGAGAGTTGGAACAAAATTGTACTTTCTACTTGACTGTCATTATGAAAACTTTCTGAACTGCAAAGAAAAATGCTGTCACTTTTCCCTAAGAGGAGCAAAACTTGCCCATTAGGAGCTACTTGAAACGTGCTATCAGGAAGCCTTACTTTTGATGGATTGTGGGAAGTTCTACACGGCACACAACCTGTGAAATGAAATAGGCTACGTTTTTGTAAACTCTTCCCACTCTGGGGTTAGTGCCACTCAGGGTTCTCCAGGGACAATGCATGCTTTTGTTGGGCACTGACATTTAAAAGTGTTTGATTGTTCAGTACATGTTGTTTGAAGAGTTGCTTTACTACAATTTAATGGCAAATTCCACTCTGGATTTCCTGCCAACAAATCTATAAAGCTTTGTTTGAGACTGAAAGCATTCATAAGGTATTTTTTTTTAAGTGGGAGGTGCTGGGTGTACATTAAAAAGAAAAAGAAAAAGAGGAGGAGGAGGAGAAATCCTGTGGGTGTAGGATGAGTGTTTGATGTAAGAACTGGCTGGTCGGCTCCAGAGTTAAGCAATTAAGAAAGCTTTAAAAGGGCCAAGATGAAGAGTGGGGCAAGGCGAGCACGCAGCTTCATCAACACCCAACCCAGAGGACACAGCCTGGTCTCCCTGCCTCTCATTCAACAGCTTTGTTCCTGTTCTGAGCTGATGTGACCACAAAGCAGATTCGAGGTCATTCTCACCAGAATGTAACATTACATAACACCTGCTCTGCATGTGGGTGTGCAGGTTACTATCCAAGACTGATGTTCCAGAATTAGGCTCAGGATGTAAACATGTAGTGGTTTTCATACCAGTGTTCACGATGGCACCTGGTTGAAGAGCATGTCAGGCCTCTGTCCCCAGCGTTGTATTTGTGTTAACTGCCCTATATTCATGTTGAAATAATAGATTAGATATAAAAGTGTCCATTAATAGAAGACTTGTTTAAGATAGATAAATATCGTATATATAATGTTAAGTGCAAAGAGTGGTTGCAAAAGGGCATCCAACTGTATGAAGCAATTTATATGAATTTTAAAAGAAAAGAATATTACATATTTATTTACAGAAATAAAAATGTGTCTAGAAGTAGAAAAACATGCCCCAAAAATCCCACCTGTCAACTCCAGGATAATTAGTGCTGGAGGAGAATGAAAGGTGAAGAAAGAGAAGGAGAGAGGTGGGAACAGGACCTTAATTGTATTTGAAATATTTTTTCTTTAAATCCAGAATAAAGAGATCTGAAACTAGTATGTCAAAATGGTAACATCTATTAAACTTGGGTGATGGGTACACAGATCACTGTTACCTGTTCTGTAATTTTCTGTTTTTCAAATATTTTAGAATTTAAAATTTTTAATTAAAATAATGGCATATTTATATGATAAGATATCATGCAACCATTAAAAAGAATAAAGGAATTGTATAGGTCATTACATTATGCTAAGTGAAATAAGCCAGTCAGAGAAAGATAAATATCACATGATCTCACTCGTTTATGGAATATAATGAACAACATAAACTGATGAACAAAAACAGGTAAGAGATCAACCAAAGGACTTGTATGCATTCATATAAGCATAACCAATGGACATAGACAACAGGGGGGTGAGGGCATGAGTGCAGGGGTTGGGGGGTCATGGGGGGATAAGGACACATATGTAATACCTTAATCAATAAAGAAATTTTAAAAAGAAGAGAAATATGTAGAATAAATATTTTAGATAAAAAAACAGGTTGCTGTATAGTATGATCTATTTTTAATGATACACACACACACACACACACACACACACACACACACACACAAACACACACACACCACGCTAATATCTAAACCTTTCCCCTGGGCCTGAAATCTCTACTGCATGTTACTCAAGCAATAAAAAAATCTACTGGGTTCAAAACCAGCATCTTGACCTTTCCTTCCAGACATTCCTGTCTTCTACAGTTCCCCATCTGAGTTCAGGTGAAAATCCCAGGAGTTGGTGATGATTTCTCCTTTTCCTGAAAGCCCTGCCATCCTACCTGCCTAGTCTCTCATCCCCGCTGTCTCCCCTCTCACCCCCTCTCCAGTTCACTGTCCCTCACTGGAGGCCTTGCAGGAGTTCCCAACCAGCTCTCCTGGCATCAACTGTTGCCCTACAATCCATTTATGAAGCAGCCAGAGTGCTGTTCAGTAAAGACATAAATCATCCCCTACCTAAAACCCATCAATATTCCCGTTGTTCTCAACTCCTTAATTACAAGTCTAGGTCCCTGACCTTCCACTGCCTGGTCCAGCCCCATCACCCCCATCTCTGCCCTCCAGGCACTCTGAGAACTTCCACTGCCCTGGGGGCATCATGCTCCCTCTAGGGCAGTGGTTCTCAACCTTCCTAATGCCGCAACCCTTTAATACAGTTCCTCATGTTGTGGTGACCCCCAATTTCATTGTTACAAATTGAACATAATTAAAGTATAGTGATTAATCACAAAAACAATATGTAATTATATATGTGTTTTCCGATGGTCTTAGGCGACCCCTGTCAAAGGGGTCTCGACCCACAGGTTGAGAACCGCTGCTCTAGGGCCACTGCACATGCTGTTCTTCTTGCTTCAAACACTTGATTTTTTGTTTTGTAATCAGAAATAACCCATACATTTCATTAAAACATCCACATGGCAGGAAGATCAAATAAATGTGTTTAGTTTGTTTATTTTTATTTATTTAGCACAGAATACCAACTGTGTTCCCAGACTGGTGTTAGACATCAGTTCCCTTGTTTGGAGTTTACATCTCAAGCCCAATTGCTACAAGGTTTACACGAGGGCTTTCAGTTTTATTATAGCCCTATAGCCCTTAGGACAGGAACATCCGAACTAGCTCTGCTGTGTGATGGGTGAGATGCAACAGAAATGCAAAACACACCATCACTTCTCATAGGACAGAAAAACTTGACTATAATAAGCCATCTTCTCAGGGAGACAAGGTAAACAGTTGCCACTGCAATCATTTCCCTCCTGCTGCAGACAACTACAAGTCCAGAAAGCAAGTGACTTTCACCACATTCCCACTGGCCACCTGTTCTGAGAGTTCTGCATTAACCCTCTTATAAGTGTACAACCCTGTTGCTAACTTTGTGCGTCTAAAGCAGCCGTGGGCAAACTACGGCCCGGCCCGGGGGGGGGGGGGCCGGCGGGGCAGAAAAAAAAAAAAAAAAAGACCGTACCCTTTTATGTAATGATGTTTACTTTGAATTTATACTAGTTCACACAAACACTCCATCCATGCTTTTGTTCCAGCCCTCCGGTCCAGTTTAAGAACCCATTGTGGCCCTCGAGTCAAAAAGTTTGCCCACCCCTGGTCTAAAGGGTTTGCCTAGAGGGGCTTCAGGGTTGGAGCCCATTGTGAGCAGTTTCTGTGTGCCCTGCCTGTCAGAGGGCACGATCAGTGACTCATTTCAAAATCCTCAGGGCAAATATCTTCAAGGAAAACATGTGATTGTAATACCTGAATTCTTTAGGTTGATTATTAATATTAAGTCAGTTTCTGTTTTTCTTTTTTTGTCTCTCTTAAAGACCTGAAATGTACAAGAAAATACTCCGTGGACATCTAATTAATTGTGCGGTGAATGGGGATAGTTAGTTTAGCAGAGAATTTAAACCATGGGCTTTAGAGCCAGAGAAATCTTGCTCAATGTGCTCTTTCCTTCATCCCTGCCCTTTGCTTTCAGACAAACTCCTACTCATCCATTAACACCCACCTTACACATTGCTTCTGGAAAATTTCCTCAATGCAATCTGAGTAGGCAGTTCTTTTTGTCTGGGTTCCCAGAGCACATCTATTATGTCTAATTTAGCACTTAACATATTGTCTTATAATTATCTGTTTATTTATATGTCTCTCCCATTGAGTAACTAGGTTCTCCAAGGCCAGAGCCATACCTTACTTGATTTAGCATGAGGTCTGTCATATGTAATAGTGATCAAATATGAGCACTAGTAGTCAGTCAGACCTGGGTTCAAATTCTGCCTCCACCTCTTCCTAGTTATTCGACCCTGTGAAGTTACTTAATCTCTGTAGACTTCTGTGGCATCATCTAACATATATCTACCTTTAAGGATCATTGAGAAAATTAAATTAGGCATAGCACATAAAAGCTTGACCTGGTAACTGGTCCACACTGAAGAATTTTGAACTCTTGTTTTTATAATTAACTGCATAAATGTTAGTTAGCCTAACTAATAAATAAATGACCCAAACCTCTGACCACAGCTCCTTCGTGCAGACCAAAGAAGTCATCATGAATGAAATGTAGAAAATGTCATTGATGTAATGTTCATTTTAAAATAAAACTACAACTAAAAATGTATGTGCATTTTAAATGATCACTTGTAAAGGATACTTGGTAGAAGAAATAGGCTAACCTTTCTAAGCTGCTCCGTGAGCTATGGTAAAAATAAAACTCAGCTTAAATGCTAGAGGTCTTATAATGCACATTTCAGTCTACCTGTTTGGGCAAGTGGTTTTCTCTGGGAGCCTGCAAGAGACAGCTTAATTAGTGGTCATTAGAATAGATGCAGCTAATTACACGTCACGTAAAAGCATTTCAAGTTGATTTTTTTTTTCACTTTGTAATCATCTACCCTTATCCTTCTCTGGCAACTTTTCTGCTTACTCCTGATTGAAGTTTAAGAGATAGACACATTTTCATAAAAATTTACAGTCTGTCCATCTGCCTCAGGCTCTCATCTTTCCTTAATTATGATAATAGGAGCACCCACTTTCGGAGTTCCTACTGTGTGCCAGCCAGACAGTGTGCTAAGTTCCCGATATACCTTATTTCTCCATTTCCCCCAACTCATCACCATCTAACATACCAGATAACTTGCTCCTCCATTATTTCATTATTTATCATCTATCTCTCCTTCCCTTCCACCCTTCACTGCCTAGGAAAGTAAGAGCCCAATCAGGGATCTTTTTTTTTTGTTTCCTGATATATCCCAAGAGATCAGAACAATGCCTGACATGTAGATACTCAAAAAATACTTGTTGAATGAACGCATCTTCACACAACCATGAAATAGCTAGTGTTATCTTCATTTCCAGGTTGGGAAAACTGAGGCCCAGAGATATAAAATAAATAGCCCAGCATTATACACAGCTTGGAAGTAGCAGCGGTGGCCCTTGAAGTCATGTTTGTCTGACTCTAAATTCTATTCTTTCTCCACGAGGGAACACCCTGTTAAAATCAAGTCTTCTCTGGAACACATGCATCCCGTCTGTCTGGTCTGGCTTGAGACAGGATTTGAGATCTAGGATTGGCAAAGCCAGGAATGCACGTGGTTGTGTTGTTAGATCCAGACCAGGAGACAGGTCAGACTATGGCCCCAAGGATGGGCTTGGAGTCAGGTTGTCTGACTGTAACACTCTCTGGCATTGAGCTTTAAGAACTTTCTGGTGTTCTCTGAACCATTTCTTTTGTGTGTGTCAGAAGTTAATATCATCTCCCCTGGCTTGTATAGACCTCCTGAACTCTCTGTGAAGATTCATGGTGTCTGGGCAGAGATTCCAGTTCTTGGGAGAAAGGTGCTCTCTAGATGCCAGGTGTTACTAAATATTATTACAATGATCACTTACTGCTACTCATTCCCTTTGACATTTGTGCCTTGGTTCCTGGACCTCTCTAGTCAAAATCCAAACCTATTTTATCCCCAGCTCTTTCCCCTTGCATATTGAAAGTTAAGAAAATATTGGCTGAGTTCCATATTCCCATTCCGGATGTGGATTTTAGTGAATGAACCAAATTAAGAAGCCATGACCTATTGTGTGAGATTTGATACCTTCTCCTCTTCTCAGTGTACATACTGCCTGGGCAAGACCTCCCAATTTAATCGCTCCAGCTGCTGTTTCCATGGTCACAGCTCCCCAGTCAGCAGCACCCTTTCACTCCAAACCCATTTCGCAACTGCCTTTTGCACACCTCCACCTGAATGTCTGAACAGCATCTCACAGCCAGCATGTTCAAAGCTCAACTCATCTTACTCCCAGGTCTGAATACCTCTCTCAATTTTTTGTCCAGATGACCGGTATCTGTCATCTTTTACTTCTCCTCAATTCTAATTTCCTCACCACCCACATTTAGGCATTTAGTTCTATCTGTTCCAAATCATAAACGCCTCACATCTGTTTCTTCCCCTCTATGTCTGCAAACACTGCCCTAGTTCTGGCCCTAAGTCATTGCTTACCTCCTCCCTGGTCTTTCCATATACATTTCTCTCCTCCACACATGGCCACTACAGCTGTCTTTTGACATGACATATCTGATGATATCACACACTCCAACTCTAAGATCTTCAGAACTGGTCCTAGCCTATCATGCTAACATCATGTGTCCCATCATGCGCTAACATCACGTTCTTACCACCCTCTTTCACACATACCCTGTGCTTCACATTCTTCACCCTCCCCTAACATGCAATGGTCCTCATTTCTTCATCTCTTTGCATGTTCTGTTTCCCTTTGTCTGGAATGCCTTTCCTCCTCTTTGCCACCCATCACATTCACATACATCTATTAGGTTCCATCTCCTCTGCTTTCCCAAATCCCTCCAGGTGGAGTAACATCCTTCTCGATGTTACTCCCAAGGGGACACTATAGTTCTGGAGCCCTTTGTAAATGCTCTCTTATATTAGTCAGGGTTCTCCAGATAAACAGAAAAAGTAGGATGGAGATAGAGATAGAAAAAAAAAATATATATATATATATAATCATAAAAGGCCTGTGAACGAGCAGCGGCTCTTGCAGTGGGTGGGGCAGGGTGCCGGCAGTGTCTGCAGAGCATGTGAGACCACCTCCTCCTTCCCTCACTCCCTCAGCGCCCTGCCACCGCTGGCTGCCCACCATGTTCCGCGCCACCTCCTGGTGGTCAGCACACATCATAGCAAGCAATCAAACTCTGGTCTCCCGGTTGAACTCCCGAGGGGACTTGCATATTTGCCTTTTATATATACGTATATGTATATGTATATGTATATGTATATGTATATGTATGAACTGGCTCGTGTTATATGGAGTTTGAGTAGTCCTACAATCTGCTGTCTGGATGCTGGAGACTCAGGAAAGCCAGTGGTGCAATTCAGTCCAAAGCCTGAAAGCCTGAGTACCAGGAGCACCGAGGACAAAACAAGTTCAATGTCCCAGCTGAAGCAATCATGTAGTAAGAGATGAATTCTTCCTTCTTCCAATTTTTTGTTCTATTCAGGCTTTAAATAGATTGGGTGATGCCCATCCACATTTGAGAGAGCAAATTGCTTTATTGCTAAAACCAATTTAATGCTAATTTCATTAGGAAACACCCTTACAGAGACACCCTGAAATAGGGTTTAGCCAAATATCTGGGCACTCAGTGATCCAGTCAAGTTGACACAAAAGATTAACCATCACACCTCTCAAAACAGTTCTTAATAATAGCAGACATATAGCACATGTTTTGTCATGGGCACTTTTCTGAGTCATTATACACTCATCTAAACTTTGCAACAACTCAAAAAGTAATTATTATCTTTATCTTCATTTCATGGATCAAGAGGCTGAGATTAGAATTAACTCGGTTGTTCAAGGTCACCCAGCTAGGAAATAAAATTGCCCAACCAAATTGTGAGAGTCAGCACCAGAGTCCATGCATTTGACCCCTCTTTTTTTTTTTTTTTGTCTCTAACTGTGAGATGTATGTATGGGTCTAAACTGTAAGTTTCTTGGGCTTCCCAACTCTAAAACTTGGATAATTATTATTAATGCCTATTTCTCAGGCTTTGGGAGAACATTAACAAAGCTTAGAAAATAAATATAGATAAAGATGGTGAAATGCTAATCGAATATTAAGTTGTTATGATCATCAACTTCCAACTACTGCACCAGTCTCCTTCCAATAGATCCTCCTTTTTGCCACCAGGTTAGTCTTCTAGAGCACAGATGAAATAATACAAATATGCACCTAAAATCCTTCAATGACTCTGTAATGTCTAAAGGACACTACCTATAGCTCTTCAGCTAGAAATATAGACCTTTCATAACCTGACCCTGGTGTGTATCCTATGCTATTTTTCCTACTGTTTTCTTGAAGGCAACTTACACTCAGCCATATAAAATCATTAGCATATTCTGAACACACTCATAATCCAGTTCTTCCCATGTCTTTCTCCAGTCTGTTCCATTAACCTGGAATTTCTTCCCTCTTTAACTATTCAATGAACATATATCTACTTATTCACTAAGACTCAACTCTATGATACCCTCTTTATGAAGCCCACCCTGACATCCACAGGCAGAATTAGGCCCACTTACTTGATGCTACCATAGCCCCTGGGACACAATGTTTTGTCTATCACTCACTATAAAGGAAGTTCCACTAATTTAATTCAATTAAATGAATTTGTGTAACCAGGGGTCAGCTGGACCTACCTCCTTCATGGAAACATTGGTTTCTTAGGGCTGTCATAACAAAGTACTACAAATGGGGTGATTTAAAACAACAGACAATTTATTGTCTTACAGTTCTGGAGGCTATATGTCTGAAATCAAGGTGCCATGCTCTGTCTGACAGTTCTATGGAAAGATCCTCTGAGGTACTAGGGGTTAGGACATCAACATATCTTTGCAGGGGGCATAATTCACCCCATAACAATGGGAAATTGTACTCATCCAGAACCTTTAATTTTGGAGCCTCAGGCTGTCAAAAGTCTTCCACAGAATTTCTATTATTCTCATGGCTTACTTCATCCTTTTTCGGTACCCTATCCTGTGCTCAGACACACTATTTCAGTTTCAACACATGACTTTATAACTTGTATGTCTTCAATATTTTTGATAACTAATCCAATAAGATTAGGAATTCCAAGCATTTAGAGCAATTTCATTTCTCATGAGTACCTGGGTACATCAAGCATCTGACATTTTTCTCACTCCATCTTTCCCCATAAGCTTGGTAAATTTCCAATCCAGGAGACTCCCAAGAGGCCTTCTTTTTCATTTCCTCTAGCTCCCTGGGAGACACTGTCCAGTTCTCACCTCCCACCCCTACTTGGACTGCTTCCCTCACTAAGATTACCCCTGTCAAAGCAGCCTGCCTTCCTCAGGCGCCTTTCTCCTGCCCTAGTTTCTAGCAAAGAAAAGTTGCTCCACTTGATGCTTTTTTATTGATCAACTAGAGGCACGGTGCACAAAATTCATGCACTGGGTATGGGGGGAGGTTCCTCAGCCTGGCCTGTACCCTCTAGCAGTCCGGGACCCCTTGGTCCTTACCGCCCGCCTGCTCGCTGCTCCTTACTGCTCAGCTTCCTGCTCCTTAGTGCTGCAGGCAGGAGAGGCTCCCGCCACCACTGCTGCACTCCCCAGCCATGAGCCTGGCTTCTGGCTGAGCAGCGCTCCCCGTGGGAGCCCACTGACCACCAGGAGCCAGCTCCTGTGTCGAGCATCTGCCCCCTGGTGGTCAGTGCACATCATAGTGACCGGTCTTTCTGGTCATTCCACTGTAACAGTTGCTTAGGCTTTTATTATATAGATTATGTGCTAGCATTAGGCTAGATGCTGATGTTACACAGAGAGCAAGATAGATATGTCTCCTTTATATGGGAGTGGTGGGGAAGATGGACATTAAATGTGTGGTGGCAGGTATGATGACTATTATGCCAGAGGGCATATATAACAATAATGACAAGTAATGCAACTTTATAATGAGGATATACTATGTGCCAGGCACTGTTCTAGACCATGAGAAATCACTATTGTCATGGAGCTTACATTGTAATGGGAGACACATACCAATAAAGATGCCCGATAGAGGTGTTATGAAGAAAAGTCAATCAGGAAAGGGGGATAAAGCAGTCTGGGGTGGTATTGGTTAGGATTAGTTTCAATTGTAAAAACAGGCTTAATGTAAGGTTCATTTGTTTATCTAAAATGAAGAAATCCAGAGGTAGGCAGTCCAAGGCTTTTAAAGTAGTTTCCAGCTTCCCTCTATCTTTTTTCTCTGCCATTCTTAATGGCTCACATTTTCAAGATTGTTCAAAATGGCTGTAAGAGCACCAGCCATCACATCTGGGATCCAAAAATAAAGAGAAAAAGGGAAGTGAGGGGAAATAGGGGCACCTTTTAAAACTAAGTCAGCTAGAATTCTGACAAAACTTCTTCCTCTTACATCTTTTTAAAAAAATATATTTTATTGTTTGTTTTTTTACAGAGAGGAAGGGAGAGGGATAGAGAGTTAGAAACATCACCCCCCACTGGGGACATGCCTGCAACCAAGGTACGTGCCTTTGACCGGAATTGAACCTGGGACCCTTGAGTCCGCAGGCCAACGCTCTATCCACTGAGCCAAACCGGTTAGGGCTCCTCTTACATCTTAATAGCCACTCCTAAATGTAAGGGAGACTGGGAAATGCAGTTTACCAGCTATGTACAATGCTATCCAGACTATAACCAGAGTTTATTCGTAAGATGAAGAAAAAAATTGGTATTGAATAAACAACTCACCATCTCTACCAGGGCCCATGGAAGGCTTTCCAGAAAAGGAGAGGCTTATGCTAACAATTGAGACATGAGTTGTAGCGGCCAGGCCAAGAGGAGGACAAGGAAAGAGCACAGCTGCAGGTAGAGCAGAGGGCTGGGAGCAGGCTTATCTTTGTTCTGCAGTGCCAAGCTCAGAACCTAGCACAGTGCTCATCTTAAGAAATATTTGTTGACTAAAAGTTGGCCTCTTAGTGGGTGCTTATGCCACCCAATGTGTAATCTCTACACCAAAGGAATGCCCCCCCCCCGCCCCCCAGCCAAGAGATTCTCTCAGTTATTTCCATTCTGCTTACGGCAAAGTAAATGAATCTCGGTGAAAATCACCTCGTGCCCAGATACAGACAGAGTTGTGCACACAGGTACCCAGAAATCAAGATATGAAGCACGTACTGCAATAAAACCTGACCACAACTTCCTAATGAATCAGGAACACTGTTTCACAGACCAATGCATCTCACTTATTAAATATCCTTTGTTGTTTATAGCTGTAGAAGCTGCTGAGTCGGAATTAAGGCGAGGAAATGAGAAGAAACCTGTCCAGCTCTTCCTGTTGATGGAATTCCAATGGAGCCTGGTTCTCAGGTTTGGTGATTATTGAGTCAAGTCTGGGAGCTCTGACGCTGGGCCAGTCTCCTCTCTGCTGACAGACCTGGAAAGCTTCAATGGGGTGGCACAGAGGAAGGACCAAATGAATATGTGCCTCAGAAGCTGGCACATGCTAGATGTTCAATAAATACCAGTTCCCTGAATGAATGGCATGGGCATTTGAGAAAGGGTTTATGGAAGTATGACATTTGAACTAAGCCATAAAGAAGGGACAGACATTCTTCAAGATGAAAGGAACGGTATGTGCAAAGGGACAGAGGTGTGAACAGGAAAACTCAAGTGGTTCAATGATGCTAGAGAGGGTGGAGATAGGAGGTGAGGCTATTAAGATGTATTGTGCAGGATGTGCTAAGATGTTTGGACTTTCTCCAGTGGGAAATGGGAACTTTTGGTGTATGCTGAGCTGAGAGGGACATGATCAGAGTCACAGGGTCATTCACCTCTCTACCCAGTCACTGCTCCAATGCAAGCCTCCCCTGTTGTCACAATATTGCTTTTATTGATTAACCTCTCTCTGTCCCTTCACTCCCAGACCGTTTCCTCTCTCCATACCAATTCCGAAATCATGGGAGGCTTCAACATCCATGTAGCAGACCGTTTCCTCTCTCCATACCAATTCCGAAATCATCATGGGAGGCTTCAACATCCGTGTAAATGTGTCTCCTAACATCCTTGGTCCTCCAGCTTTGATGACTTTGATCTTCCCCCCATTCTCTTTAGCCATCCACTCCCAGAACCACATCATGGACTTTCTCCACCTTGAGAAGCTCAAAGCCCAGGTGTTCCCTCCATCATCCATTGTTTGAGATAGTAAGAAATTGCTAACATCATAGGTGTTCCAACTAAGGAATATATAAATAAGTGGTGGAATATTATGCTGATAAGAAAATAACTAGATTTACATATTGCAATGCAGAGTGCTCACACAAACATACTGTCATGGGAAAAAAAGAAATAAATATGATGGTCTTTATAGCCCAGTGAAAGTCATGTATATTAAGCATAAGCACATAGGCAGTTTTATTCTACTTTTCAAGGATGCATGTAATACCTGAGCAAATGGATTAGGCCAGCACACTGCTCACCTCCAGGGTTCCCATTCAAAGTTTCCTCTGGAGCATGGTTCCAGAATACAACACGAATAGTGCCCCCTGGAGGTGGGCGGCATGGCAGCCCTGAATATATAAAACGGCTTGGAAGCTCATGGATTAAACACATTGGGATAGGTGACTATGGCAGGAGTAAGGAGGGAACTAGGAGTGGGAATGGGAGAGGAAGGGCAACATGAAGTAAAATAAGATAGAAAAGAGCCCTCCCATGAATGGAGGAAGGCAGTGTCATGTGAATGAAGAAATAGAATCCACTCCTTCCGTGGTCTTAAGGTTGGGAGAAGAGTGGACTTGGGAGAGGGGCCTTGAGCTGGATAATCAGCCACTTATTAAATCCTGCTAAGAAATGTAAATTTTATCCTGAAAGCTGTGGGGAATCCTGGAGGTGTTTGAAAACAGGGACAATTTTCATGGGAATGGATGAAAGAGGTAGAGGCGGGACAGTGTCCTTCAAAGTAATCCGGGCTTCACCTCCACATGCGCAGTGGAGTCAGTGTGGCCAAAGACACCCTCAGTCAGGTGTGCATGCCTAACTCCACGGACACGGGAGCCCACACAAGGCCCAGCACTCCATCTCTTGACCCTTCCATGATCCTCATGTACCCAGAGGCTCAACTAGAAACAAGGCCTGGTTAGAAGCGCTGGGGACAACTCCAGCACAGCTGTGGTTGTTACCACCTTCCAGCTGTGACTGTACCTGTGCCCTTGAGGCCTGCAGTTGAAACAGAAGCGCTGGGGACAACTCCAGCACAGCTGTGGTTGTTGATACCACCTTCCAGCTGTGACTGCACCTGTGCCCTTGAGGCCTGCAGTTGAAACGTTCATGCTGATGCACAGGATATTAATTTTTGTGAGAAATATTTTTCATTGGCAAAGACTTCATCTCGCAGACAGATGCCCAGGTATTTATGTAAGAATTTCTCCTCCTTTTTCCCCTAATCCTCACCTGGAAGACAGTGACTACCTCTATGATTCAGAGAAAATCACTCCACTGCACGAGTGGAAATACTTGGACAAGATTTGATGACCTCTGAGTCCATTCCAATGCCAACACTCTGGGGCCTGTGAGATCTTTTTTCCGAGTGTGCCAAACGCAGGGTATAATGCGCTTGGTGTGATATAGCAAAATGGGCACAGGTTTTGGAGTCAGACTTGGGTCAGGATCCTGGATCTGTTACTTACCAACAGGGTGATGTGGGTTTCTTTATCAGTAAAATCAGAGGTCAAAAGTTCTATCTCATGAGATGAATGCGAGACAATGCACATGAAAAAGCACCAGGATTTAGCATTTGGAAAGCACTCAACAAGACAGTTCCTCCCTAGCCTCCTTCCTTTCCGTTTACGAAGACACATTTCACAAACATTTCCAGAACAAAAATTTCACAAATTGTCGTGACCAAATTTTCCCTTTTCAAGAATTTAAGAATGAGCTCAGATGTAGTATCATAGCTATTTACTGTGTGTATTATTTCATTTTGGCTTCATTTGTGATATGGGTGGGAAGCGAGAAGCACAAAATCAAATACATTGTATGACATCACCTTCTAAGCATAACCTTTTCTGATAGACTTAAGATGCAAAAAGATAATGTTTTCTTTTTATAAGTCTGGTTCTTTTATTTGTTAACCCCCTTAATCTTGCTGGTGTGGCGTTTTGGCCCCTCCTGCTCAGAGAGATGGATGGCCAGCTCTGATATGAGCCGGGATTGCTATTACCAAGCAGTGCTCAGGGAGAGCAAGGAAATGGGAAGGAGAGAAGGTGCCTTGTCCTCTTAACATTTCTGGTAGGATGAGCTGCCCTTTCTGTTGTAAAGGTATTTTAAGGCTGTGGTTGCCAGCCCTGACTT
The DNA here is from genome assembly GCF_000412655.1 of Myotis brandtii. NCBI lineage: Eukaryota > Metazoa > Chordata > Mammalia > Chiroptera > Vespertilionidae > Myotis > Myotis brandtii. The sequence goes on along the minus strand of NW_005370473.1, from coordinate 199,605 downwards.
CCTGGGACCACAAAGAATTAATTCATTCATTTTGGTCAATATATTTTCTTACCAAAATATAATAGCTAATGAAAGCTAAGGGATGGTGAAATAGGCATTGCCATGCTCAGAGGATTGTAATTAGAACAAATCTTTTGAAAACCAATTTGGCAATTAAATGTCAAGTTTTTAAATATTTGTACTCTTTGGGAATTCTCTTTCTGGGAAGCTATCTCATTGAAGGGGGTCTAATTAGAGAAACAGATATGTGCACAAAGCAGCTTATCACAGTGTCATTTTATAATAATGAAAAATACCAGGAATGACCTAATAATATGCACCATGGTACATCCAACAGATAGATGGAGCCACTTACAAGGAATCTGTCAAAACCTGAGCATAAAAGCATATAAACCATCTCATTAACACTGAATATTGTTTAAAAAAATAAGCAAAATATGAAATATTCACAATTCAAAAGAACTAGAAGGAAGTATCTCAAATTTCGGTAGTGATAAGCTTTTGGTGACAAGATTCTGAGTGATTTTCCTTTCTTTTTACTTGTTACTTTCAGGTCCATCATGAGGACCATAGTATGTAACTTTTCTAATTAGCAAATCCTCCTCCTCGTCTTTATCTTGTTTCATAAGGAAGTAAACAGAAATGACAGATGGAATCTTTTTGGTTTGGTCAGATGGCCAAGAATGGACTAATTAAAGATAAAAAATACGATAAATTGTATTAATTACAAAAAAAGATGGGGCTGGTTGGGAGGAGCCTGCTCCCTACTCTCCTCCCAGGACTTTTGTAAGGTTAGAAGAGCAGGAGGGGTTACTTTTACCAGGGGCACTGAAATCAGGGTGCCAATGCATTCAAAGCCTTCATTTCCATTCTTAATGCCATGATGATTATTAAAAAAAAAAAAAAAAAGGAATGAAGTTTTTAAAATGTTTAGCATTCATTAGCCACTTTCTAGGCAGAGGCACTGATTTGCTTTTTATATCTATATTTCACCTTTCTCAGGCTTGCAAAAGCTCTTAGTAAAAGGAACTATTGTCTCCTTCCTTTCCCCTCACCTGTTGTCCTTTCTCCTACCCACACAGAGAGTGCCTTCTGCGGATATAATTGATTTGGATGGGGGCGGGGAAGGGCAGACTGAACTTCATTTTGGTATAAAACAAAGCCTACTTGGTGCCTGAATTGTTGACTGGAGAGGCAAAAATCTTCAGGTGGCCAGGACAGAAGGTTCTGGAAAGAGGGCACCAGAAAATCCCACAGGCCTTCTCCCTGTGATGTGGCTTTATTTGCTTTACAAGCTTCGGGCATATTTGCTGACGTCAGCAGCCCATCAAAGTTTAAAATAATAATAGTGAACAGGAAAACAGCCCCTTTCTGCCAGGCAGTCCTGTTCTGCCAACTTCTGTGCTCGCTTTTGAGTTAATAAATGTCCAACTTCCCTACCACCCTGAGGGGGGAAAAAAAAGCACAATAATTTTAAAACCACTAGGTCAGCCCATTGCCAGCATAGACCATTCAGACAAGTAGCGTTTGTCACACTCTAATGAGGATTTTACCTTTGCCTCAAAAGAAAAGCTATCATTAGGTTTTGTGTTTATGGGACCAAATGATTGTCTAGGGACAGTGGGTTTTTTTTTTGTCCCTTCCTCATTTTAATCATGCTCGAAGCCCAACACATAGATGTTTTCTGCATCAGACAAAACTAAAAAACCATAATTATGCCAGTTAATGTCTTTTGAAAACATCAATTAAGAAACCGGCCTTTTACTTAAAAATTTGAAAATATCCACACATGTTGTAATAGCACTGGGAGGTAGAGGGATGCTGACTCTCAAAAAGAGACACCCAATCGCTTCAGGTCAGGTGAGCAGGCCCCCACTGGCAACAAGCAGACAGAGAATCTCTCCGAGGAGGAAACTTCTCTATAAAGCAAGACCTCTTAAGTTATCTTCACATGTAGTGTTGAAACTGGAGCCAGCCGCTCCTGCGTTAGGTTGATACCAGGCTTCTGCACCAGGCTGGCACCACACACACCCCATTGTTAACACCTCCTCAGGACAGATTAGATCCCACATTCCTCAGAAGTACTGCACTCCAGAGGGAACACTGCCAGCAGGCTCCTTCCACAGGGCAGCAGCTAGCTACAACTGATAAGTTTTCATTGAAATAACTGGAACAATTACACCGAGTCCCCACCAGGGCTCTGTCTCCAGCTATGGAGCGAGGGAGCAAGTGAGCGAGAGAGAGGTTGCACTTGCATCTCCTGGCGTGTGCAAAGGCGTGAGCCAGACAAGAGTAATTCAAGTCGTTAGCTCACTTTTATATGCTTTTATCTATGGCTACCTGCTGTTGTTAATCCATTTGTTCGCCCAAGATGTACTATTAGCTTGATTGTATTTTATCTTTTTCAGGCCTGATCTAGTAAATCCTGGCATTCACACTATCTCAATTTCAGTTTGGAAAAGTAACTGTTCCCTGACCAAAAATACTGAAGTTAGACTTGGGTTTGGGTGAAATCTGTTAAGGTCATGGTTGGTTTTGATCATAGAGCTCAGTTCAAAAGCTGAACACTGACAACGATCTTTGCTTTCAAGTCTTAGTTTCAATGGGAGTGCTCATTTAACAGCAAGTTTAGTTGTACTTAACTTGGATTCAGGAACTTCCCTTTTATTTTTTTTTCCTGAAATAACAGTGATTAAGTTAATGAAACGGCAATATGAATGAAAGGAAAACACACAAACCTTTGCAGGAGCAAACCCCAAAGACCCAGATTAAATTTTAACCAAGAATTATGTCTGCCAGAAACCTATATCTCAAAAGAGATATGTTTGGTTTTTGTAATAATAAAAAGTTATTTTGGAAAAGGGATCCCATTCTAACAAATACTGTATTTACTAGGAGGAAACATGGGGTTAGACTTCGGTACAGTTTAGTCTTTGAAAGAAAACAACAGGCAAACAGCTTAGCAGATGGATAACTCCATATCTGCAGAAATGTAAACAGCCAGGATTTTAGTGCCTATGGGTTTTATAAAAGATGTTAAGAACGGCTGAGACCAACACCAGTGCGTCCTCTTTGGCTAGTTTTAACACGTTCAGACTCACAATTAACATTCAAGGAATTTCCTTTTCATCCAAGTGTTTCTTTTAAAAGCACTTTATGCTACAACCTAAAATTCTAGCTGCCATCAGTCCTGCCCATACAGAAGAGTGGTGAAATGCCCACAACACCCCTTTTTCTGTTTTTGCAAATGGGCTCGGACCACGTCAGTTTCCCTGGGGTGTTTGTGTTCCAGTGTGAGGGGTTCTCACCTCCGCCTCCCCCCTTTCCCTGAAAGAGCTTGGATTGGAGACACTGGTCCTGCACCCTCCTCCACACTCACCCCCAGCCACAGGAGGCCGCTACCAGGCAGGCCTCCGGAGCCCTTCCCAGCCCAGTCGGAGGCCTGCTGCCCCGCAGGAGCTCGGGGCCCACCCGCAGTCTGGTTTCACATCCCGACCGGCCTGGCCGGGTCTTGCTACAGGAAAGGGGAAAGCGTACGTGTCCCTCCTGACCCTGATCCTCCTATACAAGGGACTCGCACAGGGGCACCGAGTCTGAGTCCTGGCTGTGCATGGAACTCAGCCCCGTGTCCGAGTCCTCGTCGTTGCCAGGACAGCTTTTGGCCAGTCCGCGGGCCTGGTCCACCCACACCTCAGCGCCGGGCTGAGGCCGGGATTCCCGCGAGGGTCCATCAGAGCCGGTAGTCCCATCAGGTGCTACCGTCAACTCCAACGTGTGCAAAGTCTGGAGGAGGCCCTGCAGCTCGCGCTCCTTGCTGTCCCACTGCTGCTGGCTGTAATCCAAGTCCGACTTGAGGGCCTCCAGGTCCGTGTTGAGCCGGAGCCCGATGTAGAGGCTGGTGCTGAGCTGCGTCCTGACTCGCTCCTGCTCCAGCAGCAGCTCGCCGTCCAGGCTGCCATCGGGCTCCGGGCACTCCTCCCGCGCCGCGAGCTCCTCCTGGCGCCGGCGCATCCACCTCTGGTTCAGCTCCTCCTGAATCTCGGCCGAGAGGCGCTCCAGCAACTCCTCCTGCTGGGCCCGCTGCTCCTGCAGCTTCAATAGGTCGTCGCAGCGCTGGGCCAGCTCTTCCAGCGCCACTGCCTGCACCTGGCCGTCCAGGGGCGCCGCCGCCATA
>NW_005370473.1:195059-195338 GCF_000412655.1 Myotis brandtii | reverse complement strand
GGCTCCTCTCCCGGGCTGGGCCCGTCGAGCTCGATGCCTGTGTCCAGCAAGTAAGTGTCCTGCACATAGTTGACTCCGTGCCTCCGCATGCGGTCCAGGTGCACCTTGGCTTCGTAGCGATCGATTTCTCGGTCCAGCTCCCGGAGCCGCTGCACCTGCTGGCGGATGGTGTGGTCCTGGGAAAGCACCAGATGCACCAGCGTCTCCATACGCTCCACCGACACGCTGTCCGCGGCCCGCGGCGACGACGAGCAGGACGAGGCGGTGGACGACGAAGTG
>NW_005370473.1:189608-194455 GCF_000412655.1 Myotis brandtii | reverse complement strand
GTGGCCGCCGCCAGCCGTCTTCCAGCAGCACTCGCACCACGTCTGAGCAAGTGGTGCGACGAGAGAGCCCGGACACCAACTTCTCCTCCTGGCAGATCCACACGGATATCTTCTTCTCCGAAGGGTCCATAGCACAACCTGGACGCAGGTGGCGGACAGCCCGGCCGCTCTGGGATAGGACAGGAGCCCGAGACCCTCGCCCCCGTCAGCACGGACCCTTCTCAGCTGTGCACCGGGTCAAGCGCGGGCGTGGGCTGGAGAGGCTGCAGCTGGGATCGGCCGGACGGCGCTTGCTCCCAGGGCAGTGTGCCCGGGATCGGGCTCCCACCGCTTTGGCTCTGCCCAGGGTTGCTGGGGCCTCCCTCCAGGTTTTGCTCCTCCCCACATGGCTCCTCCCCCTCCCGCCCTCAGTGCCCAGAGAGCCGCGATCCCGGGAGGCGCAGCGCCCAGACCCGCCCCTCTGCGGCGTGCTGTTCGCTTTAGGAGGTTTGGTCCCCTCTGCAAACACGCCGCTCATTTGCGCGTGGGCTCGAGAGAGGGTCCCCTCCGCTGCAGAGCCTGGAGCCCGTGCCTAGGCGGGATCAGCTCTGTGTCTTCCCACGGCCTACCGGCTTCTCTCCTAGTGTCTAGGGCTCGCCCGACAAATGTTGAGGTGACTTTCCCGCCCTCCTAGACACGGCTTCTGGCCCCTCCTGGCAGCGCCATCTGAGGAATGCCCCTTGCACAGACAGGGAAGCCAAGGCAGTCAGTGCCTCTAGCAGAGACTCTGTAACCGCACTCGGTGACTTTCAGCTGAGAACTCTAAATGCTGCCTTAAGTAGTCGCATATTTAAGGAGAACAAGATGGACAATGAAATTCATGGGAAGGACAGGGGTATGGGTCTGAGAAATGCTTCACTGGGCAATTTCGTGGTTGTAGGAACATCATAGAGCGCACTTACACCATCCTAGATTGCATGACTTTCTACACACCTGGGCTGTATAGCCTATTGCTCCCAGGCTACTAACTTGTACAGCATGTTACTGTACTAAATACTGTAGGTTATTGTAACAGTGGTGTTTGTGTATCTAAACATAGAAAGGTACAGTAAAAATAAGGCATAAAAGATACTTTTAAAATGATACACCTGTATAGGGCACTTACCATTAATGGAGCATGCAGGACTAAGTTGCTCTGGGTGAGTCGGTGAAAGGTGAGCAAATATGAAGGCCTAGGACATTATTGTTCTTGACAAAAGGTGGCTGGCCCCAAGCCAATTCCAACAGCAGTCCCCAATCTGAGGTGCCCTAAAAGGAGAAACTTTATTCAGGTGAACAGTTCAAAAACTGGTAAATGTGTCCTCTGACGGAAACTGAAAATACTCTCCCAAAGGCCACTAGGGAAGCCCGCTTATATAGAGAAAGTGCCTGACCTGGCTCCTGATTGGTCCATTTTTATGCAAACGAGGAATCCAAATGTGCTTAGTTTGATTGGTCCAAATAGCACTGTCCTGATTGGTCATAAACACCTGTTCTGATTGGTCACTGTGGAGTTGCTCTGATTGGTCAGTAAAGATGCAAATGATGCTATGGCTGTGTAGTTCTGATTGGACAGGGCAGGTCTCAGCCCATTGGTTAAAAGATGATTCCAGGAACACCTTTATAAGGGTGGGCTTACCGGACATGAACACGATGCAGAAGACTTGCAGGTCAGTCTGCAGCTTTTCTCTGAAATGAAGTATATGTCAGAGGCCCTGGTCAGCTAAGGCTGCTAGACTCTGATTATGAATTTAAGCCCAATTAACCACCTGGAGTCCTTCTTGGCAGGTATACACTAAATTTATAAAACAACATGAGAGTACATCAAGCACAAGAGGAAATGATACAATCAAGAGACTTGGTAAACACGAGATGTATGATGCTGCTGTAAGTGTAACACAGCATACTGTTTTACAGAGGACATTTTTAAATAAGTAGAACGAACAAACTACAAAATAATGATTAAAAGCATAGTATAGTAAATATGTAAACCTGCCACACAGTTGTTTATTATCATTATCAAGTATTATGTACTGCACATCATTGTATGTGCTATATTTTTGACTTTTTTTAAAAAAAATCCTCATCTGAGGATATTTTCCCATTATTTTTAGAGAGAGTGGGAAGGGAGGGGGGAGAGAGAAACAACATCTACTGGTTGCTTCCAGCACAGGATCGAGCCTGAAACTGAAGTACGTCTCCTTGACCTGAATCAAGTCCAACCTCCCAGCAGAGCTTGTACACCCTCAAGATCTGACGTCAGCTTTACTCTCAGCCTGTACACTCCAGCCACCCCTTGTTCATACTGTTCTCTCTGACATAAGCTACTCCTCTCAGGCAGCCTAAGAAACATTCCTAAATCGCCCTCCCACCCCACCCCCCTGCAGTTGGATCCAATTGAAAGTCAAGTGCAAATGGTTGCCTCCCAGACAGGAGCTTAGTATCCTTTCTCATCTACTATTCCTGATGCCTAACAGAGAGCACATAGATTCAGTGAGTTCCCTGAGCCAGAAAAATATACAAGCTTCATCACAGGCGAAAATATACAAAAATGTATTTATAACTTGGGGGGATACATTCATAAACAGGACATAAACATGCAAAATTCATAAAAGAAAGAATCAATAAATATGTCCAGCTCAAAATGTAAACCTTCTTACTGAAAAAATACACAAGGATATCCTACACAATTATAAAAAGCCGAATAATAACCCAGGAGGGAATATTTGCAGCATAAATACCAAAAGATTAGGATTTGGGATGTATAAAGAACTCCCAAAATTTAGTTTTAAAAAGTATCAGGCAATACTATGTAAAGTGGGTGAAGAGTAGGTAAAGAGGAAACAAATGGCCAAGAAATATGAAATAATGCTTCACTGGACCAGAAATCAGGAAAATATAAATTTAAGTGAAACAAGATGCCCTTTTTCTGCCAGGAGATTGGCAGCATTTAAAAAATATATAACATCATTGGCAAAGATGAGGGGATATATCCTCTCATACACCACTGGTGTAAATCAATGTATCTACTTTGGTAATGTCTATTAAAAATAAAAAATGTGCATACTCCACATCTCAGCAATTTCACTTTATAGTATCTACCTTAGGAAAACACCTGTGTGCTCAGAAAGCAGGAATGGGGTGTGCACTAACCCATTTTTGTTTTAGCAAAACAATGGATACAATCAAAAAGTTCAACAATAAGTGGATGGCTGATAGATGGGGGTACATCCACAATCTGAAGTCTCGGCATGACTTAAAGCCAGTAAATTAGATTTATATATAGGCAATAATAAACCTCAAAGATGCATTGTTCAGTGCAAAAGGCAAATTTCAGAGTGATGTGTATGATGGGATCCCATCTCTCTTTAAAAACATATACACAAAGCATCCTATATAATAAAAGGCTAATATGCAAATTGACTTAACAGAGGAACAACCAGTCGCTATGACATGCACTGACCACCAGGGGGCAGACGCTCAATGCAGGAGCTGCCCTCCCCCCCCCCCCCCCCCATGGTCAGTGCACATCCACAGGGGGAGTGCTGCTCAGCCAGAAGCCCTGAGCTGGGCTCATGGCAGCGCTAAGGATGTCCAACTGACGGCTTAGACCCACTCCCTGTGGGGAGTGGGCCTAAACCATCAGTTGGACATCCCCCAAGGGCTCCAGACTGTGAGAGGGCGCAGGTGAGGCTGAGGGACCCCTCCAAGTGCATGAATTTTGTGCACCGGGCCTATAGTATATTCATAAAGTCACACTGTATGTTTTCTAGAGGTACAGATATCAGTGTGTCTGCATAGAGCAAGGTATGGAAGAATATTCACCAAATCAAAATCAGTGAATCCCTCCTGGAAGAATAAGGCATTTGCAGAGGGAGAGGCTCACAGAGGAAGTTAGCTTCATCTGCAATGATTTTACAAGACGGATTTAGGCACATATTACTTAATTATGCAATTATAGTATATGATTTTCAAAAGGGGAAGGGTGTGGGTTGGGATCACTAAGTTCTGGTTCTCCTTTAGACCTCCCCTTCTGCGGACGCCACCCAGGATAAGTGGCATCTCTGTTCCCTGTCATCTGAGGGAACGTCTATAATCCACTCTGTATTTCAAAGGGTTGTGAAGGTTAAATGCGCTACCAGCTGAGGAGGAGTCTGGTTGAGTACCTGGTTTAAAGAATGTGCTTCTCACTGGAGCTTTTCTTGCTTTTGCGGGTGAGCTTTTAAGAAGACAACCCCGTTCTCACAGTGGCAACAGAGACATTTGCTGTAAGTCTTCACTTTGGATTTCAAGAGTGGCATGTCATTTTACACTGTGGTTTTTTCTTCATTTATCTTTCTAACACCTATGAAAGGCAAGACCTAATTCCCTTGCCCATGAGAAAACTGAGGCCGAGGGGAAGGAATTGGCTGTTTCCCAGCTTGCAAAGCTCTGTGGGAGCTGGTACTTGGTCTGGAATTTCTACCCGTCCAATCTGTCAGTCACGGTTCATGGCAGCGTGGAACACCCAAAACAGAAACTTCCGCCCTTAATTACACTGAGCCGTGCAGAAGTGTGACTGGGCCTCACGATCTGAAGCAGTTCCTCATAATGATTAACCACAGAAAATAACCCAGCCAATTGTGTTTACGGAAACATTTGGTCGCTCTCAGATGCTTTGGGGAAAACGTGGGAGCTGCCACACTCATTCATATCATTCTTGACCAAACCGAGCTCCCAGCTGGGACGGAGATGCTGGGCTGTCATCCTTGAGACCTTGCTTTTTTTTTTTTTTTTTTTTTTTTTTTGGATTTTTTTTTTTTTTTTTTTTTTTTTTTTTTTTTTTTTTG
>NW_005370473.1:173729-185052 GCF_000412655.1 Myotis brandtii | reverse complement strand
GACTTTGCTTCTTTTATATATATATATTATTGATTTTTTACAGAGAGAAAGGGAGAGGTATAGAGAGTTAGAAACATTGATGAGAGAGAAACATCAATTCAGCTGCCTCCCGCACACTCCCTACTGGGGATGTGCCCACAACCAAGGTACATGCCCTTGACTGGAATCGAACCTGGGACCCTTGAGTCTGCAGGCTGACGCTCTATCCACTGAGCCAAACCGGTTAGGACGAGACCTTGCTTCTTTTTTTTTTTTTTTAAGTATGTTTTATTGATTTTTTACAGAGAGGAAAGGAGAGGGACAGAGAGTCAGAAACATCGATGAGAGAGAAACATCGATCAGCTGCCTCCTGCACACCCCCCACTGAGGATGTGCCTGCAACAAAGGTACATGCCCTTGACCGGAATCGAACCTGGGACCCCTCAGTCCACAGACCGACGCTCTATCCACTGAGCAAAACTGGCCAGGGTGAGACCTTGCTTCTTAAAGTGAGGTCAGCAGGCCACCTACCGGGAATTGCCTGTGGTGTTGTTGAAATGCAGATTCCTGGGCACCTGCTCTAAACCTCGTAAGTCAGAGTCCCCGGAATTTGCATTTAAAACAGTCTCCTCTGCCCTGGCTGGGTAGCTCAGCTGGTTGGAGCATCGTCCTGTACACCAAAAGGTTGTGGTTTCAATTCCTGGTCAGGGAACATGCCTAGGTTGTGGGATTGGTCCCAGGTTGGGGCATGTACTGGAGGCAACCAATCAATGTTTCTCCCTTCCCTCACCCCCTTTCTCTAAAATCAATAAAAACATACCATCGAGTGAGGATTTTAAAAAAAAGAAAAAGCAGTCTCCCCTGGGGATTCGTAGTTAGGCACACTTCAGTTTGACCCAAATGCACTAGGAGGAAAGAGCCAGACATCAATGCTGTTAGCAAGAATGCTCTTTAGCCCTGGTGGGTGGTAACGATATATAAATGACATACATACACAATAGGGTGGTGGCAACATATGACAGGTGAGAAAGAGATGCCCCTGGGAAGAGGGGGAAGGGAAGGGACAGGGCAGAGTAAGGGTTAGCTGTTCATTCTTTATCCTCTGAAATCTTGTCTTTGGTGGAAGCCTAGATTACAAGGTGATAACATAGAAATGTTTAGGTAAGAGAGTCTAAGGTAGCAGTGACTTCAGTCATCTGAAAGACACTCGGGAAGATATTTAGCGTTCTTAGTCTTTTCCAACAAAACCAACCTAATTCCTGGTTCACAATCATCCTGGGAATGTATAGCACTTACAGTCAGAGAGCCGTCTCTCGAGAAAAAAGCATCTTCTATTCAATGGTCTATGACATCACCATTGAAGACTATATCAAAAGGGGTTTTGTTTGATTAATTTTCATTATCTGTTGTTACCCAATTAATGAAAGGTGATACTATTAATGAGTGTGTGAACGAGACAGTGTCTTGGTTGCCACATCTGAAACATTCCCCAGCTTGTTCAGGGTAGAATGGCTCTGACCCAAAGTGTGGCCTTTTTTCTTTATAGAGAGACACAAACTCTTTCTCTCCAACTGCCCCAACACCAAATTATTGTGTCAGCTGCTCACCACCCGGGACACAATATGAGGCCTGTACTTGAGTTACTCCTATTTTATGTGAGCAAAATGCTAGCTTTCTTTTTTCAGTGAAGTCCATTGAGTTGGGAGAAGTTTCAATACCACGTTTCTTGGTTTGAAAGCATGACTGTCTTCGTAGCTGGCGAAACTGCAAAGACCTTGCCAACTCTCTTTGAGAAATATTGTCTAGTTGAAGTCAAATTTGATTACATGGAACCTTTGATACAAGTACTGAAGCCATCTTCACGAGGACATGTTCTTTTCCCCCCTGAGGAAGCAACGGAGACCTGTTTCCATTGTCATCGCGTCCTGTCCAGATTGGAGAGGAAGGCTGTGGGCCAGATAAGCAGAAATAGGTTACATCTGGGTAAGGTAGCGCCTCTCCCCGCTGGCTGAAGAAGTTCCTCTTTGTCTCACTCCTGAAGCACGGCGTTGTTTTCTTAGGCCCAGGCTCTGAGCTAAACCTGGGTTACACTATGGATCCCTTACACTTGATTTTGTGATTGGGAGACCTCCACAAATGCAAACCTAGAACACAATCAAACCCTTAAGGGCTTAAATCTCCATGGATAGGAAAGAAGCCACTTGATCTTGCAAAAGTTTTGTCTGGTTGCTTTCTCTGTGATAGCTATTGTTAAACTAGAAAATGAAATCACCGAATTGTTCATCCCTGAGTATTTGCTTCTTTAAAATATATATTAAAGAGTTTTACAAAACAAAGCTGTACCATAAAAAATACTTCATCCATATGATTCAGCAATTCCACTTCTCAGTATGGTATATACACCCCAAATTTGAAAGCAAGGTCTCAGAGAAATATTTGCACACTCATGTTTATGGCCGCATTCTTCAGAATAGCCCCAAAGTGGAAGCCACCCAGTAGCCCACTGACAGATAAATGGAGAAATAAAATGTGGTACATACATATAATTCAGCCTTAAAAAGGAATGTCCATGCTACACATGCTACAACATAGATGAATCTTAAGGACATTATGCCAAGTGGAATAAACCAATTTGTAAAAATACAAATACTGTATGATTCCACTTATATGAGGTACCTAGAATAATTATAGAGACAGAAAGTAGAATGGTGGCTGCCAGGGGCTTGGGGGGAGGGGGCATGAGGAGCTATTGTTTATAGGTATGGAGTTTCAGTTTTACAAGATAAAATGGTTGGAGATGGGCAGTGGTGGTGGTTACACAACACTGTGAGTGCACTTCCTGTCCCCAAAATGTTCACTTAAAACTAGTAAAGATGGTGAATTTTTTTGTTTTGTACATTTTCCCACCATTTGACATCATAATATATTTTTTTAAGTATTTCAGATTTTATGCCAAAGGTCTTCTTAAGGAAAACATCAACGTTTTCAAAGAGGTGTAAATACTTTCCACATGACCTTCGAAGTAAATATAATATTTTTTTAATTCCCTGGGTCTTTCAGGAAACCAAGTTTCTGATCACGGGTCATTTGAAGAAAGCCCTGGCTCTCCTACCTTCACGCCCTTTCTCCCCAGCTCTCCGCATCAATTAGTGTTGTCAGCAATTTGTGCTGATCTGTGGCTTTAATGCTCTGGTCTTTATCCAAAATGTAGATAGTTGAAAGCTTTGGTAAGCTTGAAAAATGATAGTGGGGTACTGATAAGTCTTTGTGTTGAGAAGCCTGTAACTATAAAGCATATTCTTAATAAAATTAATATTCTACCTAGTTCATAAAGCTGTGTACAAACCAAACAGCACCAGGCCTGCGGAAGTGCCTGGGACAGTCAGCATGAACACATGTTGTCCTATAGATATTTGCTTATTAAGCAATAGTGAAGAATAGAGCTGGATACACTCAAAGATATTATTTGTATTCTTGTTTCCTGGAGAACTAGGTTTCTAAACAAGTCTCTTAGAAGCAACAAAATGCAGGGCTCTAAACCCGCATTCCTGTATCAGCCTATGAAGCTCCATTTACTTATATCTTATATATTGGGTTTTCTTTTCAATCCCCAAAAGTTTGAAATCCACTGACCGAAAACATGTGTTGCTTGACTGCATCTTTCTTTCTCTTCTTCCTGCTTCCCAAATGTTCCAATTCCACATGGGAATTAATGCATTTGTGGGGAGGCTGAATCCACCCTCAGCAGTGGGACTGGACCTAGCACCATATGACATAGGCCAGGCCAATCACCACATTCTATCCCTTTTCTCACAATGATTGGTTCAGGGATGGACATGTGACCTCAGAGGGTGTGGTTAGGGTCAATCTCAGAACTTGGGCCAATAATACTGGCACTAAGATTTGCTTGAATGAGGCATACAGCCCCAGGGAACAGGTGGGAGTCGTTTTGTAGCAAAGGGTCTGCTGAGGTCTGTGTAAGATGAAGCCACACTGAGGAAGCAGAGCCAAGAAATAAATGGTGAAGGGGAAATTGGTCCCTGGTTAAGTTGTTTGAACCACCCCTGAGGTTTTTCAAATCTTTTTGGACTTCCCAATTACAAGAGTCTATAAATTCCCTTTGTAATTTAAGCTAATATGAGCCAGCTTTTCCATAGAACCAAAAACATTTTAACTGATGTATCATTGATACATGTCAAATGTGCCTTCATCGTACAGATGAGGAAACGAATCTGTTGCTTTTGTTGCTTCTAAGAGACCTGTTTCGATGCTACATGGTTAGTTAGGAGGAATAGTCTTCTAAGTCCCAGGCCTTTTTCTTTCTACTATCCTAGTCATTTAGAGCATATTCGTGATGGGTTTGGCAACCTTGAATAAAATGTTAATTCCCCTTATTACTAAGCACTAATTGGGTGTGTTTAGGAGCAGAAGGGAAGGGGTACGCAGGCTATCAGGGGCTAATTATGAGGGTGTTGTTTATGCCACTGTTGAGATGTTTGGACTCTGTCCTGTAAGTAATAAGGAGCTTTGACCAATAACAAAAATGGACCAAGACAGTGAGGAAGACAGATTTTTGTTAATGACCTAAGGAAAACCAATTTTTAAAATAGCAAAAGATTTGAAGACATTTCACAAAAGAAAAAATATAGACAGCAAGCAAATCTATATATACAAAAGAGGTAATATGCAAATTGTCCATTATGGTGTCACATTACGGGTGCCGGAGGCTCGCTCCCACCTCTGGAATCGGAATCGGAGCAGGTCCCTCCCGGCTCCCGTGGGTCCCTCCCAGCTCCAGCGGGCACCTGCGGCTCGCTCCCACCAGCTCCCCCGATCTGGGCTACTAGTAAGCATATAAAAATCTCAGCAACATTAGTCATCAGGGAAATGCAAACTAAAATCACAAGTCCATACCGATACACACCTCTTGGAATGACTAAAATTTCTTTAAAATGTTTTCAAGTCTGACAGTACCATGTGCTGGGAAGGATGTGGAGAAACTGGAACTCTCCCACAGCAAACCCACTCACAGGTGTTTACCAAGATAAATGAAAAGTTATGCTCACACAAAAAACCTGCACATAAATGTGTACTAGTATACTGGCTTTATTGATAGTCACCAAAAACTGGAAACAACACAAATGTCCTTCAACTGATGAATGGGTAAGTCAGCAGTGGTACTTCCATGCCAGAGACCTCCACAGAGCAATAACGAAGAAAGACGCCCTGCTTCCTGCCACAACGTGGATGAGAACCAAATAAAATCAAGTTAGTGGTGTTTATAGATGTAAAATTGCCCAATGATCCTGTCTATTGGAAAATTCATGGTTAACTCTTTAACAGGCATTGTAACTATTTATTCGTGCACAATTGCCCTACATCAGGGTAGACAATAACTGTGGGATGATTGTGCCAGGAGGGCTAGAGCCGTCCTCCGTGTGTAAAATATAGTGTAAAAGTAAATACAGATGATTTCTACTTTCTGTCATTTCAGAATAGACCTATGTAATTAACATGTATATAAGTTTGAATCGGAATGGTTTCTGACAGCACTCATTTATCATTGAAGGTGACCATTGCAGGATTTTTATCAAATCAGACCTAAAGGCTACGCATTTTCCTTTGTTCTTGAATTTTGGCTACTCTCTATTACAATTTGTTTATTACATACCCCAAATCCCTTTTATGATGCTACAGTTAAGAAAAAGTAGAAGTCACTGAAACCTGATATTCGGTTCACATTTCCTCTCTCCCCAAAATATGATATGAGACCATAGGGATGGATACGTATTAGGGGGATTATTGCTCTAGTCCTGGCAGGAGCCTGTGAGAGCATGGAGCTGGGCAAGTATGTGGGGGAGGAGGGGGGTACAATATATAGAGTAGAATTCACACAAAAAACCTGTCCAACAGAGCGCATGCGCGTGCATGCGTGTATGTGTATGTGTATGTGTGTGTGTGTGGGGGAGAGAGAGAGAGAGAGAGAGAAGTCTTGGCACAAGGGCCACTGATTTGCCTTTTATTTTCAAAATAGAGGACAAGACTTGGAATTAGTGCATCAAAAAATTTATAAGGAAAACCTTTAGAAACAGGATCTCTCTCTGTGTGTCCTTCTGCACAGGGGGAAAGTTTAAGCTCGCCTCACTATGAGTTTTCAAGTATAAAAGACTTTTTCTTCCACGAAGCTGAGATATGTGGACTGTTGAGATCAGGATAAGAGGGAAGCAGCTCAGGCTGCAACAAGAGCTCTTGGTTCAGTTGAGGCTTCCGCACCCTGAGGGCTGCCAGGCACCCGGGAGAGGATAAGGAGCCACAGCCACACCGCAGCTTGTCCAGGAGAACAATCATCCTCAAGAGGGGGCGGACTGGAGGCACCCTCAGGTGTCTTTTAGCTGCTCCAGCGCCTGAGATCTGTGGGCAGATTGAGTTCCCTGAGGGCTCTGAGGAGAAGGGTCGCTCATCCATCACCTGCAGAATGTTGTTCCCGCACTTCAGAGACTCCTTGTTATTTGAAAGGTTTTTGCCTTCTCGAGTTCCTCTGTCAACAGTGTACAGAGTGTACAGGAAGAAGCCCAGGCTGCTGCTGTCGGAAATGAATGCAAGCTCACATCTTATTTGTGACTGCTTATTCATTGCCTTGATCGCCACGCCAGCACTGCCTTTATTTAGAAAGGTTGCGCGTGGGAAAACTTCTCTTTCTATATTGGAATTATAGAGAGTCCATTCATAAGCAGAACTTTAAAACTCACAAAGAGAAAGAATTTTCCTGAGTGTGTGTGAGTGAACCATAAAGGAATCAGATAGAGTGACAGCAATGATCATTAAAGGTAAAGACATTTCCACAAATATTTTGACACTTCTGTATCCTCACTTCCCCTTTCACTGGCCTGGAGGACCCAGCTACAAAGACAGGCAGGTCAAAGGAAACTGTAACTTACACACACACACACACACACACACACACACACCAAAAAAACTTTGGGTTCAACACAGGCAGTAAGGAAGACATAAAACATGCGTGACCCTCTCACTTCTCCCTCTTCTGTTTTTTAAAATAGCATTTATCATCCTTTGCATTTACAGGGTGTCCCAGGAAAAATGTATACACACTTCAACAGCTGATAGCTCACTTTTGAAAATGAAGTGTATTTTAATAAACACTGCCTTTCTAATTTATTCAGTGTGTGTGTACATTTTTAGGGGGACACCCTATATTTTGTCCATATATTTGTTTTTATTGTTACCTGTCTCTTCTCCTAAAAATGAAAACTCCTGGAGAGCATGGCTATTTTCACTCTCGCTCATCCCTGCATCTCCAGGGCTGTGAGCAGAAGTGGCAGTGAGTATTTGTTGAATGAATGAGGATGACCTCAAAGGTGAACTCTTAGGAAAGTGGGCCTGGGCAAAGGCTTTCAGCTCCAGCTCCATCCAGGCCACATGGCTGGAATGCATTCGTGTCACTTTGTCAGACAATGATGGACTCGTTTGGGGGAACAAGCATGCCTTAGAGCTGCACCATCTCTGGGGGTATTAGGCTGTTCCTAACGTCCAACCCCTGACCCCAGTCTGCATGCTTTCCCAAGGACAGGGCGCTAAGATCCCCAGCACTGCAGAGGACAGGGGCACACTTGGGAGTAGCATAGCCTTGACAAGTCCATGCAGTCCTGGGTTTGGGACCAGAAGTGCCAGGGAGATGGATGTTCCTGATGTACATTGAACCTTTTTACACGCTTTCCAGACAGTTGCACTTGTGCTTTAGAGGAAATACAATCTGTTTCTCCTTCTACATCTCTTGTTCCCAGGCTCTGCAGGGCTCGAACTTGGGTCAGATCTAGCTACCTTGTTCATTCATTTATAAATTCATTTAGTCAATGTTTATTGAGCGCAAACATGTGCTGGAAATTGTGCCTCTGTGTCCGCAAGAGGTTCTGACATGTAGACTCCAAAAGCTTTTGTGATCTAATACGTTGCTTTCTAAGGAAGTGAGATTCTGATGGCTGAATAACATGTTCAAGTTACCTTGGGGAACACAAGCCATTCCTAGGCTGGGATTTGTCTACATTGCCTGACACTGTTAATGGATTGTTTCCCAGGCTGATGGATGCCCCTTTGGAAGCGTTGGTAGCAAAGGGGTCTAATTCTGCTGCTTTTGTTGCTGCTTTGTTGTGTGTTTATTTCTGCTGTCGCCTGTGAGACTGTTTCCCTGTGTGTTTCATAGTTTTGGATTGCGGGCTGGTGTTTGACAGTGTTTAACTATGGGATTTCTGTGGAGCCTGGGTTGTGTGTCTTAAAAGAGGTTTGCAATTGCTTCTGCCAGCCTTGTTACCAGATGAAGATGTTTCTAATTACTGGGGATTCTCCTGCCACTTGGATAGTGTAAATTTGAACCACAAATCCCTGTGGGTATAAACCTGTCAATTGCAATTGGTTTCTGGTTACTATTTCTCAGAAAGGATTTTTTTTTTCTTACCCAGAGCCCTTCACAAATGGGCAGAATTTTTCCAGAATGTGCCCTTAAATGGTATCGGCTGTAATGAAACTCAAACTTGACAACTCCACCCCAGGACAGCCCAAACATCAGACACTACTAAAACTCCCTTTCTCAGCTTCTACTCCATGTGTGGACCCTGCACATTTCCTTACTTTTCCTTTCCCTTTTGCAGAAGCAAATTTCAGAAATAGACTTTTATTCTATGACTGTTCTCTAATTGTTCATAATTCATTCACGAAACATGCTATGTACAAGGCCCCACGTGGGACACAAAAAGAGAGAAACTACTATGGGCCATGTGCTCTTAGGCAGGTTCATGTGTTGTCTTGTTTCATTCTCATGACAATCTCGGCTTGCCTAACGTCACTTAGCTAGTCAATGAGAGAACTAGCATTAAACCCACGTCTGTCTGGCTCCACGGTCTGCTCTCCCACTAAGCCCTGCAAGGGCTCATGGCAGAGCCAAAGGGAGAAGACATAACCAACAAAAGGCCCAATACAATACAAGAGTAGAAAATAAAGCAACAACTACATGGCAAGAGATGTGACAAGGAAGTAAGGACATGAGTGGTTGCTGGTGATACAGGTGACCTCAGAGGGACCACAGGGAGCTGGGGGAGGAGAGACTTCACGTAGGCATGGAAGATACTGTCTCAGTGGAGAAGGGGAGAAGCACATTCCTGAGAAAGGGGAGAGCATGAGAAGAGACACAGAGGTGAGAGCGCACACACATGTTATGGTCTCCATGGGTAGACAGGCCATGGTCATGGAGAGTGTTGCTGGAAGGTAAGGAGGGGGAAGGTTGAGGCCAAGTGTGGAGGACCTTGCATGTTAGTGGATTTGGGCTATATCGGGTAGGTAATAGACTTTGAAAGTTTAGGAATATGTAAATGGAAGTCAGGTATGAGATTGGCAAGGAGAGAATAGAGCAAAGCAGAAAAACCAGCGAGGTTGGATTCAGTGAAAAGCAAATGGGAAAGATAGATAAATAGACATTTTGCCTATGGCCAAGGCCAGTTGTTTTTAATTAAGCACCAATTCAGTGGGTATTTGAGACATTATCAGGGTACACTGCACTATCACACTCTGTGGACTCCGTCCCAGCCAGGCAACTGGGGCTGCCCCTCCGGCCAGAGCTGTCCCGTGAGCCATTAGCCAAAGTTGCCAGGAGAAAGGGGGGTCACTGTAAGCTGTATCCTGGGAAATATACCCAATTTCAATGCTGGGAAATTCTGAGTTCTTCCTCTAAGCTCATGGGTGAGAGTATGACACAGCATACGAGGCAGAGGTAAAGGTAAAAAGACAGCCTGGCTGGTGTGGCTCAGTGGTTGAGCATTGACCTATGAACCAGGAGGTCGTGGTTTGATTCCCAGTCAGAGCACATGCCCGGGTTGTGGGCTCGATCCCCAGTGTGGGGTGTGCAGGAGGCAGCCAATCAGTGATTCTCTCTTATCATTGAGGTTTCTATCTCTCTTCCCATCCCCGCTTCCTCTCTAAAATCAATAAAAATATATATATTTTAAAAAGACAGGTATTAAGTGTTATGAGCAAATGGGTAGCAATGAATGGAACCTGAGACTTGTTTAATTGACTTTAGGATGCCTAGCACATTGTGGGTCAGCTTAGTTCAAGCGGCTAAAATGAGCAGCTTTAACATCCACACTGGAGGGGGACATAAAGAGTGTGCCCCCTCCTCTGAACATCCATGTCTCTGTCACTGCACTTACCACAGTGGATTACAGTTACCTGCTTCCATCTCCCTCTTCCCCACTGGACTAGGCGTTCTCTGTGGGCAGGGACTGTGTCCTATTTGTCTACATTCCTGGCATCTGGCACAAGGTCTAGCATAGAGTAGATGCCCAAGCTAATTTAGTGATGGTTCCGACCAGGATGGTGGCAGTTGGAGTGGTGAGAACTGATCCGTTTCTAGATACATCTTAAAGGTAAAGCCAGATGGGTTTCCTAATGGATTGGATGTGGAATATGCAAGCAAGAGTAAAATAAAGAACGAGTCAAGGTTTTTGGCTTAGGAAATGGGAAGGATAAAGTTACAACCATCTAAGAAGGAGAAGGCCGCAAGTAAAACAGGTTTCCGTGAAAAGATCAGGGGTGCGTGTCTGAACAAGTTGACTTGGGGTGTCCATTAGCTATCCAGTGGAGATATCAAGTGGCAGGTTATTTCTCAAGTTTGAGATCTACAAGAGAAGTTTAGACCAAAGAAATAAGTTGGGGAGTCATAGGCATAAAAAAGGGTCTGAAAAATCTTCAAATAAATGTGATAAATATTATCACAACAGGAGTGAGAGTAGACAGAGGAAAGAAGTCCAAGGTCTAATCCCTGGAATATTGCAAAAATTCTGAAGAGAGAAGATATTAGCATGTCAGCCTGATAAAGAGCAACCAAGGAGATAGTGGGGGCGGGGGGGGGAGGGGACCCCAAGAGAAAGGAGAGTTCTGGAAGCCAAGTGAAGAAAGCATCTTAAGAAGGAGTGAGGAGTCAACTGTGTCAAATGCTGCTGCTAAGTCGGAAGAGATCTGTCACCAGAATCAGATCAGGCGGGCACCCTAATCCTGGACGTCAGCTTCCAGAACCATAAGAAATAAATATCTGCTACCTAAGCTGCCCAGCCTGTGATATTTTGCTATAGCAGCCTGGGCCGACTAAGATAGACTCCTACATTGTGAGGCTCTCCCAGATTTGAAAAAGGAGACATATGTCAAACTTCTACACTAATAAAAGAGAAACATGGTAATTAGCGTACGACCGCTACCCTTTTCATTGGCTAATCAGAGAGTATATGCAAATTAACTGTCAGCCAAGATGGCGGCCGGCAGCCAGGCACTGAAGCGAGCA
>NW_005370473.1:168569-173125 GCF_000412655.1 Myotis brandtii | reverse complement strand
GACCAGGGGCTGCACTTAGGGATTGGGCCTGCCCTCTGCCACCCGGAAGCAGGCCTAAGCCAGCAGGTCGTTATCTCCCGAGGGGTCCCAGACTGAGAGAGGGCACAGGCCGGGCTGGGGGACCCCCCTCCCCACCCCCCCGAGTGCACAAATTTTTGTGCACTGGGCCTCTAGTTAGACAATAAATATCAAAAAAAAAAGAATGAGCACTAAATGTCTCTCCTGACTCTTGACAACTGGTATATAGTAGATGCTTAATAACTATTTATCAAATAAATTCCTGTGCATAAAATAAGTTTGAACCTCTTTGAGCTATATTTTGCAGCTGTTAAATGAAGGTAATAGCAATGAGCTCAGAGGATGAAATAAGATAAGGCACGTGCAGTGCATAGCAAAGGGCCTGGTCCTTAGTATGTGCTCAGTAAATGGTAGTTATATTATTAGTTCAATGCCCGCAGGTTACAGATGAGCTATCCGAGGCCGGGAAAATAGTTTGCTCCAAGTTGCCCAGTTAGTGACAGAGCACAGTTTGTCTCTTGGACTCAGATTCTTTAATTCTTTCCACATAATCAGAAAAATCACCCCCAATGCCCAGGTGACATGGGCAGGGTGTGTTTGAGCCTCTGTAAATGGGCTGAGTTGATGGGAAACCTGGGTATTAGGAGTGAATAGCTCCCCTGAAATCTCTCCATAATTTTCCTTTGTGACCAACGTGGGCCTTTCTGTCTAATTTGTCAGGATGCTCAGCAAAAGTGATCCTCACACGCCGTCCCACATTTCTCTCACAGCTTTTTCTTATTTTACCAAAATTCTGGTTTTAATTTTTTGGGTAGCAACCCTTCTTCTTCTTCTTCTTTTTTTAATCCTCACCCGAGGATATTTTTCTTTTGATGTTTAGAGAGAGTGGAAGAGATAGGTAAAGACAGAGAGAAATATTGATGTGAGAGAAACACATCAATTGGTTTCCTCCTGCTCGTGCCCTGACCAGGGCCCAAGCCAGAGAGGAGCCTGTAACCCAGGTATGTGCCCTTGACCAGAATTGAACCCAGGACCCTTCACTCTATCCCCTGAGCCAAACTGGCTAGGGCTACACTTGTTATTCTTTTCATACCCAAGTCAAGGGACAAAGCTATGCTGCCAGCCTGTTTTGTTAATTATTAGTTATTAGATCACTCTAACTCTAGGTGGCAGATACTATTAGTTATAACTCCAGGTGACGATACTGATATAGAACCAAAACATGTTTCTGGACAATAATAATGGAACATCTTATGACCTTGGAACATAGCCTCTCTCATCATACTTGCAATAGATGAATGGCCTGTCCTTGCCAGAATGAATGGAGAACGTTTATTTTGTCAACGTTTATTAGTGGAGTACTATATGCTGCTCTTCTTTTAATAAGACAGTAAATCTTCAGCCCAGTTTATAGGTTGTCTTTCATCCAAAGACCTCAAAGTCACTTTGCTAACACTGCATCATTATTAATCATCCAACTTGCCCAAGGTTGTTTCAAAGGGAGAAACTGAGGTTTCAAGAAGGTGAGGTGACTTCTTAGGGTTATGAACAGGGTCAGAAAGAAGAACTGGGCACAGAGCCCACATTCCTCCCTCTCAGAGACCCAGCCCTCCCCCAGTGTTCTCTAAACATTTCCTTTTGGTAGAAAATGTGATTTACTACCTTGGTCTATTGAACAGAAACGAACTCTGGATCCTTCTTCAATGACTCGGGGAAGCGAAAGTTTATTTTTGAAGTTACTTTAAGTCATAAAATGCTTGATTCAGTCTATTAAATAATACCATTGAAATAAGTAAATAGCTTTGTAGTCATAATGACAGCTTGGATTTAAATGGTGCCTGGGCTCTGAAAAATCCTGCAGTTCACAGGCTTCCAAAGACCTTTGGGCATTTTGTCGGCCCCTCTTTCTGACTGCAAGCATTCCTTTCTTTCTCACATCTTCCCTCCACCTCCCCACGTCCTTCACACACTCCCCTTTCCTCTTACCGAATCATTTCTTCCGATGCACCAGGAGCTCTCGACATAAAAATAACTCCTTGCTTTTGCTGGATATGAAGAAAAACTTCGGGCTTTTGGAATAGGGTGTGGAGTCCTAGCCCCTGAGGTCCTCCAACAGGCTCCTATGGGGTTGAGTTTAGATCCAACCTTGCTTGGAGATCAAGGGTTAAAGTTACAAAGACGCATTAGAACTCATCAAGCAGTCAAATGGGCCTCTAAAACAATGAAAGGAACGTAGTTGAGAATAGTAGGCTGGCTCTTTCTCAGAATGATTTGGGAAGCCAATGAGTTGTTGGGAGTGTGAACAGGTTCACACTCTGACTTTGTTTTTAAAAGGATCATTCTGGTTGCTGGGCTGAGAAACAAACAAACAAATAAACCCCAAAAAACAAAGAGGGGGAAAGGTAAGCAAGAAACCAGCCAGGAGGCTATTGCAGTAATCCAAGCAAGGGAACGTTCATTCACTCACTGAACTGCATTTCTTGGCCACCTCCTAAGAAGACATCGCCAGGGATAATTTTCCTCTATCACAGTTATTGTGGGAGATTTTCCTTAAACAGCAGGGCTACATCTATGCTGTGAGAGAAAAGGTTAAATGTGGTAACATGTGTGAGTTCTTCAAGATCTAAAGGTTTGAAAACTCATGAGAAAGAAATTTCATTTTTAACTTTTGAGGACATGTTTAATAAAAAACTGTTGGTTTGTAAATTTTGAGAATGAAAAATATGCTTAAAATCAGATGACAATCTTCCTTATGTTAATTGTTATATAGTAAAAAATTTTTTAATGTAAATCTCCCTTCCCTACCAGAAAGTTTAAGCTGTAAACAAATGCAATGTGTGATTCTAGATTAGACCCTGAATTAGAGGGGAAAACCTATGAAAGTTATTATTGAAACAATTGAAATATTGGAATGTGGACTGTAGATTAGATATTAGTATTGTAGTCATGTCAAATTTCTGAATTTTATAACTACTATGTTTATATAATGCAATATCTTTATTCTTAGGACACAGTGGAGTATTAAAGATAAAGGGGTACTTATACATAGAGAAGAGTCATGGTAAATACAACCAACACTCAAATGGTTGAGAAAAAAATATATAATGCACATATGTGTGTAATGTGTGCACATATAATTATTTATGTGTGTATATAAAGAGATGTATAAGTATGTATATGTGTGTGCATATATTATGTATGTATGTGTGCATGTATATATACAGTGAGTGGCCAGATTATTATGACCACCTGACGTTTGTAGGCAAATTAGCTATAATTTCGCGCTGAAGTTGCTAGAGGGCCAGACCATTATAAATAGGGAAGCAGGTTGTTTACCACAACAGTAGAAGTGATTTTTTTCTGAATATATAGGTAAACAATGCGATTTAACAGCCTTTGAACGTGGGCCACTCAGTGTATATATAAATATGAACAAATATGACAAAATATTAACAATCAGTGCTTCTGGATAAAGAGTATATAAAGATTGTATCTGTTATTCTTAAAATTTCTCTAAATTATTTTTTTAAAAAGCTTTTAAAAGGTTTTACATCCAATCCAAAGTCAAGTTTACAAATAGAAAACAGTTAAGCTGTTTAAGCTGTAGAGTCCCTTTTCGAAAGGAAGAAGTGGCAATATTTCTATCCCGAAGGACATTCTGATTGTCCTAAGAAAGGAAGGGGACTCTGAACCTTCTCTGCTTGAACACTTCCTTTTCCAACCGGAAGCTGATAAACCTTCTCCTCTCTCCCCGTGGGGACCCGGAGTCTCGGAATCACCCCAACCATTTGACATCACTAGCTCTCAAACTTGGCTGCAGCTTAGAATCATCCCGCAGAGGATTGCAGGATGCATCTTTCTTTGATTGACGGCTTTACAATCCCCATCTTGGATGCAGGACTGCAGGGTTCTTGGAAGTGTCCATCCTAGAGGACCATGGGCACCAGAGACCACCCATGTGTTCCAGAGTAGTTTCTACAGCCAGCTCTACACTGGGGGCGTAGCAGAGGCTGTTGGGCATTACCATGGGAAGGTGGCCTTCTGAAGAGCAATGTGGATTTAGAGGGAGCCTTTTCTTTCAGTTGACATCCCTGCTCTATCCTGAAAGCCTTGGTCTGCTTCTCTAACAGCCCAGAAAATCCAGGGGCAGCATGTGACAGCTGTCCACACCTCCTGGTGATCCGAGGACAGGTCTCCGTACAACCAGCAGAGTGGTCAAGCTGGGTGGGTGGTCCCCAAATCGTTCCCATCGCACAGATATGCTCTTTATTCCCTCTCCCCTTTAAGTCACCCTCCTACATTCTTCTAAAGAAAGTTATTCTCGCCAGCCTTGGAATGCCATTCGGAACAGCCTCTGGCATGGCGGAAGATACTGCCTAGGCACTTTTCATCTCTAATCGCCCTGCTCACCTATTCAAAGATACATTTTCAAAGCTATGGGAGCAAGTTACTCATTCAAACGCTGTTAACAAATAACAGGATTTATGTGTGTAATAGGTAGTTACTCAGCTTTGAAAATTTGCCCCAAGAGTTAAAAT
>NW_005370473.1:167272-168485 GCF_000412655.1 Myotis brandtii | reverse complement strand
GGGGAGGGCGGGTAGGGAGAATGTCCTTGTGGGAGGGCTTTCCAGCCCCTGGAATTTTCTGTCTGATCTCCCTCCCCTGCATCTGAGCTGGAACCAGAGATCCAGAGAGAGATTGCAGGAGAGGGAGGGCTGGGGACAGTGCAGGGCTGCAGGTGTTTGGCTGCTGCACCCGTGAGGGCTGCTCCCCCACCCCATGCCAGCAGACACCCGCCAAGACTTGCTGGAGCCCATGTCAGGGGAGGCAGCTTGTAAACTACTCTCTGGATCATCACTGCAGGTTGGATGGAATCAGAGAGTGGAGTGAGGAGGTGCCACAGCCCAGGCTTCAGGTGGAAGCCCATCAGGAAAGGCTGGTGGGGCTGGTGGTCCAGGGATGACGGGCCACAGCCTCCAGCGAACTCTGCAGGGCCTACTCCTGCTCAGTGCAGCTTCCCCTCCCAAAGCAGCCAGAGCCATAGCTGGAGGCTGCGCCCCTCTCTCCCACCTCTAGTAGAATTATTGCTTTTCTCTTCTAATATTATTTCCTGAAGTTCTGTACTCTGAGAGCATGACACTGAAGTTCTACACTCAGGGACATCCTACACTCTGGGGGGGCTGCAGTCTGGCCCATACAGTAAGTGCTCAATAAATGTCAGTTCTGTGGGTTTGCAGGCCTCGGGGTGGCATTAAGAAGTATCTTATGCCCTAGCTGGTTTGGCTGAGTGGATAGAGCATTGGCCTGCAGACCAAAGGATCCCAGGTTCAATTCCGATAAAGGGCATGTACCTCAGTTGCAGGATCCTCCCCGGCTCAGAGCCCGTTCAGGAGGCAACCAATCTATGTGTTTTTCTCATGTCGATATTTCTCTCTGTCTTACCCTCTCTCTAAAAATCAATGGAAAAATATCCTCGGGTGAGGAAAGAAAAAAGAAAAGAAGTATCTGTGAGTCCTGCAGTGGAGTGAGGTGGCAACAAGGATGTTAAGCCTGCACGTTAGGGCAGCAAAGGGACCTCACCTGTGTTGGTCCATCACCAGTTATTCTCCAGTTTGGCTCTTCTGTGGACAAGTCCAAGTTTCTAAGAGTACGTGTGGAATTGGAAAATATTTATCAACAGAAGAAATGATGATTAAATGAGAGGTGGGTGAGGGGGTGCATGGAGCCAGGCAAGAGGCAGAAGGAAGGACCTGAGTTTCCACTGGAGGTGGCTCCTGAGCCTGTAGGCAGAAAGCTGGG
>NW_005370473.1:165879-167099 GCF_000412655.1 Myotis brandtii | reverse complement strand
GAGGGGGGAAGGGCTGAAGGAGAAAGAGCAGGAAGGGGGGAGTCAAAGGTCAAGTTCTCAAGTTCTCCTTTTCTAGTGGTGAGAACAGTAGGCTCCCCTGGGGGGAAATTCAGTCCCCTCAACGTCCCCCTCCTATCATGGCTTTGACCTTATCAGGCTCCTCCGCCTGCTCCAGGCCACCCAGACAGGGACTCACAGATTATACCTTGAGAGTAAACGCACAAAAGACCCAACCCAGTGCTTTACATATCTCACCTCCAAATCTAGAAAGAACGCCGGAGCCTGAGCTCCTCCGGATCCTGCACCTCGGCTCTCTCCGCATTACCCCTCAAAGTCCTTATCGGATCCTGATCTTGACACTGATCCACATTTTTGTGATAATGGTTCAATTACACATGCATTTATCTCCTGATTTTCATACCCAGCCTCAATCCAAGAAGGACTGGAGGCAGTTTCTAAAGTTTCAACGTGGTAACTGCTTTGATCAATCTGATTTTCTTACCGCCCCTCCCCCTTCACAAACAGCTGTATCCACAGCCACAAATAGAGGTCTTTCTAGTTTAGTTGTAAGACAACATACGAAGCACCTTTAAAATCTGGCTCCAACTTTTAAAATCTGTGCAGCTTAATTACTATCCCAAGAACATTTAGACAGAATTGGGCATCCGGGTCACAGCCAAAGCCCAGTGTTGTGGGTGAGCTGGGTGGGCTGCCTGACATCCACACTCCCTCCCCCGCCCCCCCCGCCCCACGTCTGGCCCTCCCTAGCACCGTGCTGATCCAGGTGCTGGAGTTCGGATTCAGAGTGTGGGAAATCCAAAAGTGCGACCTCCTTGATTCTCTCTCCTTTGTTAGGTGCAAAGAAAGAAGTGGTGAAAGGCTGTCCTGGAGAGAGAAATTTCGTTCAAACCGGAGGGCGTTAGAGGAGGGGTTTTCTCTCTTGGAGGAGCCCCTGCAAGAGGTCTTGCCAGCTGGGGCCTTACCGGCATCCTGTCCCGCAGGGAGTCAGCGGATCCAAGCCGGACCCGTAATCCTTTGCTAAAAGGCCTCTTGGCCCAAGTCCAGCTCAGCAGGGGAGGGTCCCGGCTTTGTCCTTGGCGGGCTTGTTGCGTGGGGTCCTTCCCTTGGGGGCTCCCACCCTGTGGGAAGCTAGCAGGCACCCGGTCCCACATCCACAGGGCATGCTTTTGGAGTTGCAAAAGGGCTCGCTTAAACTCAAG
>NW_005370473.1:119086-165835 GCF_000412655.1 Myotis brandtii | reverse complement strand
TGAGGGGGGAGGTGAGGACTGAGGCCTTCTATTTCTGCCAGATAAGGGGCCAGATCTGTTCTCTCCTCACCCGAAAGGCTAAAGAGAAGGCAGTGGGACAAAATAGGGGCATTTCCTTCATTTTGTTGTTGTTTATTCAGTTAAAATAGATAGCTAAAGCACGCACAGAAGATGGCATCTCAACATACAATGAAGCAGCTCTTTGGTGAGAGCAGAAAGCTGCTTTCGAAGCCTGGCTGAGCCTGTGGGTGGGGGTGGAGGGGATGGGATAACCTAAGAGTTTCCATTTGTGAGTCTGGTCAGCACGGCATCTACCCTCCTATTGGCTTGTCACGCCACGATGGTAACTGTTGTCACCACTCCCTGACCGATGAAGAAGTGCAGGCTCAGAGAAGGGGAGTGCATGGCCCAAAGACCCCCGCAGTCGTGGTGGGATCAGGGATGGAATCCAGGCCGGGTGATGCTAGGGCCCTCAGCACAGCCACTGCCTAGTGCGAGGCTCTGTGCGGTCCCCACCTGACGCTGTGGGTCCTGCTTCAGGTGCTGAGCACAGCCGCGCACACAGGCTCTGTCCACCCACTGCGCACCGGGTGCCGCTGAGGAGCACAGTGCTGGCCCCTTGAGTTGTGAATGTCCATCGATGACGTGCCCTGCCTGTCACAGCTGATTCGCTTCTCTTGTTTGTGGTGGCTGCCCCATCCCGGCATGGGTTTGCGTTTGCAATCTCCGTACCACATTTCCATGGACTACGAAACATGCCAGCTCTGTCTTCCTTTGACACCAGTGTCACTGGGGGCCTCTCTTTGGAGGTTAAAAGTCCTCTAAGCGGCTCCTCAATGCAGGCCATGTCCATGGAACTTAGGAAATGACTGGGGACGAAGGAGAGCTCACCAAAGACAGCTGTCATTGGGTTTGAATGGCTGCTGCGTTTCTCCTTACAGTAAGGCTTCAAGGGCGAGCAGAAGGAGCTGTTGGTAAAAAGGAAAAAACAGTTTTGAAAAGTCCTTTTTCTGTCTGATGAGACTGTAACCCAGGTCACAGGCCTTGGGTGGGTGCCAGTTTTCTTCTTCTCCTGGGCCTGGAGAGGGTGGGCATAATACTGACAAAGCGAAGCAAAAAAAAAAAAAAAAAAGTATTTTCCTGTTTTTTTCTTTTGTGGAGGGGAATAAACTTATGGAAAGAGCAGGCCTTGTTGAACGTAGGTAGACCAGGGTTCAAACCCACATTTTCTCACTTCATACTAGCAGCTGTGTGACGGTGGCCACGCTACATCAAAGTGCTCTAAGGACTAGAGGCAATCCATGCAGGCCCCCCAGGCCCCAGGGGAGGCTCTGTGCCATCGGCCTGGCCCTTAGCAGGAGCGGGAGGGCACGTGGCCGCATGTCCCTGCCGGGGTGTGTGCTGTCAGGGCTGAGGAAGCGCTCCTGTTCACGGACAGACAGCTTCACAGGAATAGCAGTGCCGCAGGCCACCTCGCCCGAGGTGGGGCTCAGGAGGGCAGCTTCTGGTTTTCAAAGATAAAAAGCAGCAGGCAACCAACAGCCCCCTACTTCGGTCACCCCACCTTCCTCCAACATACACTTTCCCCAAAGTCTACTTGGAACCCCTAGTGCTCCAGGGAGAGAAGCCCTTAAGTGGCAGTTTGCTGCCCTCTGCTGTCCATCAGGAGAACTCCCTGATGCTTTGGCCATGCTGCTGGCCTTAAAATCCCAAGGAGCTTGGGAGCCCGGGACTCACCCAACCATTCTGAAAGGTGTACCGCAGGAAAGGGGTAGTACCAGGACCGGCTACATAATCCGAGGGGTGGGTCCAGCGAAAAATGGAGTTCTTAAGAACTCCAAGGTCGTGACAACAGGATATTAAGACCAAGTGATGGGCACTACTGAGGGCAGAATTCTGTGCAGCGCAGGTGTGACATGCAGGAAGCTGGCCTTTTGTCCTTATTACCTGCTCCTGACTTTAGGCTTCTGGGCCTATCACATAGTCTCAATAGTTCCCTGAGGAACTGAGAGTTAGTAGGACATGTTTGGGGAGAGGAGGTGGGGGAAAGGGCCTCTTCTAATAAGCCAGACTGGGGGTACCAGTTTCCCGTAGCTATAACGCAGTAGCAGCACACATCTCACCTCTCCCCTGCTTCCTGTCGGAATTTGAGGGAGGGGAGGAAAAGCATGCCACGTCCTGGGAACCAATTCAGACTCAGGAGTTAGACAGATGGAGATTCCAAGGTCAATTTGGTTACAGAACAGGCTATATTGAAGGACAGCGCTGACCTATAATAAAGAGTGTGCTAAACTTCACTCTCGAATTCCACCCACCCGGAGAGATGCACCTAAGTGAGAATGTGGAGCAATTGCTGTCGCCCGCTCACCGGCAATTCAGTGCATCCCCATGCGCAGAGGCGAGGAATAGAGCAGGTGCGAGGAGTATCTGGGGGAAAAGCCCTTCCCAGGGAAGCCAGAGCAGTGAAGAGGTGTCTTAGGCACTAATGAGGAGATGGAAAGCACTCCAAGTGCTTCCAACAAAGGGCACTGGATGCAAGGAGATGGTTTCACGGTGACGGTGGGAGAAGCTAAAGCCCAAGATGAACAGGAACAGGAAGCCGCTCCCACTTTTAGGATGAGATGCAAAAGGATAAGGTGGTGTTCCCAGATCCACGGGCCAGATCACTGGGAGAAGCTGGGACCCTGTGGGTCCCTCACATAGGAGCTAGAGCCATGAAGGAAACAGCCCCTGCTCTTCCTGAAATGGAAAGAGACGGAGGGCAAAGCCCTGGCTCCTCCCGACTTTCCACCCTCAATCACCTACCAGTGATTCGTGCCACACCCAGCTGATTGGAGCAGCTGACCGAGGACAAGCAACAGGGGTGGGTCCCCCTGCATTGCAGAGGGGGTGGAAGGCAGGGAATGCGTCTGAGCAGAGACACGCTTGATGAGTACAAACTCACATGGCCAGATGCCTAGTGGATAAAAGCTAAATTCTGCCCCATGACATGAAGGGTCTCTCTCAGGCCAGACCACTTAGCAAACCACATTTCCTGCTACTCCCTTTTCCTTGTTCTGTCAGGTTACTTCCTAATTCTGGGATCCGTGTCGCTTCCTGTTCCTGGAATGTCCTCGCCATCACCCCTTCTCCTCGTTTCTCCTCTACTCTGCTTTCCTCTCTTCGCTGCATGCTTCTCCCTTTTTCTTCCCTTTCTTTCCTCTTTCCTTCCTTTCCCTTTTCATCTCTTTCCCTCCCTCCCTCTTGCTTGCTTGCTTGTTAATGAGCAGATTGAAGTCAAGATCTTTATTAGTTGTTACTGCTTTCCAATAAATGTTTCTTAAACATCAAATATTAAAATGTTGTTACACTGACCTCCACTCCACCTCCAGAGATTGGAAGCCCCAAATCCAGATGTAACGGATTAAAACCACTCCTAACTTGCTTTACCAAGCCACTAGATGTCATATTGATTTCACAGCAGAATTTGAGAAGGCCATACAAGAACTTAAAACCTTAAAAAAGATATGAGCATCTTGCCTGGCTGGCGTTGCTCAGTGGTTGAGCATCGGCCTATGAACCAGGAGGCCACCAGTTCGATTCCCAGTCAGGACATATGCCTGGGTGGTGGGCTTAGATCCCCAGTAGGGGTTTTGCATGAGGCAGCTGATCAATGATTCTCTTTCATCACTGATGTTTCTATCCCTTTCACCCTCTCCTTTCCTCTCTGAATAAAAAATATATTTTTTAAAAATCTGTTAAAAACTGAGCATAAATGATTCTCTTTCATCATTGATGTTTCTATCCCTTTCACCCTCTCCCTTCCTCTCTGAATAAAAAATATATTTAAAAAAAAATCTGTTAAAAACTGAGCATCTTAATATTTGCCCTCAAAACATCATAGTTAGCCTTCTGTTTACAGTAATATGTGAATAAGATTTTACTGAATAGCCCTGGCTTGTTTGGCTCCGTGGATAGAGCGTCAGCCTGTGGACTGAAGGATCCCAGGTTCAATTCCGGTCAAGGGCACATGCCTGGGTTGTGGGCTCAATCCCCACTGGGGGGTGTGCAGGAGGCAGCCAATCGATGATTCTCTCTCATCATTGATGTTTCTCTCTCTCTCCCTCTCCATTTCTCTCTGAAATCAATAAAAATATATTTTAAAAAAAGATTTTACTGAATAGACGTAACAAAAATGGAAGCACTGGGAAGTGAACAGAAGCAGGTAGATTTTGGTGGGATGTCGCTCTCCAGACATGAGAGAGAATTTACAGAAAACGAGGCCCCATTTCTGCTGCTTTTAGCCAGGGGTCAGGTGCAGCCATATTGTATGGGCCAGTGGTGGTGCTGGGGGAAAAGGCCATATTTTGGGTCCATGAAAATAGAACATTGAGTCCAGGGTGACTACAGCTGCCAAAGGGATGTGAGGGAGTCCTGGAAGGGAGGAAGCCAGAGAGGGGTTCGCCAAATTCTATCTGCTCAGGCCTCTGGCTGACCGCTGGACCATGCATACACAGAACAGACACACAGCACCTCAGCTAAAGACCAAAGGGTCTGGAAGAGATTGGAGCCTCCACCCAAGAAACAGAGTTAGAGTTCAGTCAAGAAAAATGCTCGCTAAAATGAAATGAAATAACCCATTAGAGAAAAATATCAGAATAGAGAATCTCCACATCAACATGAATAATATACTCAATCTAAAATTACCTAGTATATGAAGAGCCAGAAGAAGGGGACCCGTTCTCAAGTGAAAAGCTGTTATGCTAAGTAAAAAGAATCAAATACAAAGAACTATATGCTGTATGATTCTACTTAAGTTCTCCAAAAGGCTAAATCTCATAGGCACAGAAAGCAGACCTGAGCTTGCTGAGGTTGAAAGTCAGGGGAGGGGATTAAGTGCAAAGGGGTATGGGAAACTTTTGGGGTGATGAATATGTTCCCTATCTTGATTATTGGTGTAATTATGTAACTATTTACAATTGCCCGAACTCAACAAATTATGCACTGAGAATGAATTTTACTGTATTATAAATTATACCTCAATAAAGTTGGAGAAAAAGTAAGTGAAATGAAAAAAAATCACAGCCTCATTGGTACATATTTCAAGTGTTCTTTTGCTCATATCATGGTTGATTATGTAAATGAGTCCATTTATATTTTAATTCTTTTGTTGCTGGTTCAGGCCAATGAGGCATAGCATTCCTGGACAAGTCCCCGGAGCACCTGTGCAAGAAACAAACCTGTGTATAAATTTTGTTGTTATAGGTTATAAATATGTTCACCTTTTAGGTAACTCTGGATTGTTTTCTAAAGGGATTGTGCCAATTTACTTCCACCAGCAAGTATGAAAGCTCCATGCTCCACATCTTTACCCACATTGGCAGTATCAGATTTTAAATTTTTACATCTGTTGGGCAACTCTCATTGTGGTTTTGAACTTTCATTCCCCTGATGACTAATGGAGTTAAGTATCTTTTCATACGTTTACTGGCCATGCAGATTTCTTTTCTGGAAGGCGGGGGCGGGGAAACTGTCCTACTTCTGGCATTTCATGAGAAGGCAGGGTTCTTCGGAAGAGATAATAATGCTGGGAAAAATAGAAAGCAGCAGAAAAAGAGGAAGACCAAATATGAGAGGGATTGACTCCATAAAAGAAGCTGTAGGCATGAGCCCACAGGAGCTGAGCAAGGCTGTTGAGGACAGGACAATGTGGACATCGCTCATTCACAGGGTCACCAGGAGTCGGAGCTGACTCAATGGCACGAAACACACACCTTCACAACTCAGGATTTAATATCCAGGCAAAGACAACTGGGGTTGGTCCTGTGTCAGCCAGACCATGTGCTGCTAAATGGCTTCTGCAAGCTTGGAGGGAATGATGGTCTAGAATAAATAAAGTGGAGGTCTGGCATTGTCTCGGCAGGAAACTGAGGCAGGACTCAGAAGGCTCAGAGGCAATGCTACGGGGATGACCCACCTCCTGACTATGTGCCCTAGAAGAACAAGAAGACACTTCCTTCACTCAAACAATAGTGAATGGGGCACCAGCTAAGACACTCAGTGGTGGCTCGCAAGCCAAGGTTAATGGCAGGGCATAGTGACATGGAATTGGGTTCTCTTGTGTGAATGGAAATGATGGATTCTGAAAGAGCAGAGCCAAGGTGGCAGCAGTTAGCTGTCAAAGGCACAATAACAATTACCATGATGGGTAGCAAGAAATGGCGACCAAGGGATCTGTGAGATAACTAGTAGACTATGGTGAGACAGGAGCAAGATAGATGGGTACCCATCAAAAATGTCCCTTGGCTGTTTTCATCATAAAATATGATGAGCAGACACCAGCTGCTGCAATAAAAAATCACCGCCCATCACTCACCCTTCCCAGATCTAAGTCTTTTCTTAGACCCAGAGCCCATTGATCAAAGGGGAGGCTGGGACACCTGGGGAAGGATACTCTGCCACAGGCCATCTAAAGGACCTACAGCCACTTGCCAGAGTTTCTATACATCTACACACTGGGAAAGGGAAAGCCAGATATCGTAAGATTATTGTAAGCAAGACCTTGCCTTTTGGCTTAGGATGGGAGTTAGTAATTAAAAAAAAAAAAAAAAAGGACCAAGTAGTAATTATTTTAGGTTTTGTAGGCTATAGAGTCTATTACAACTAATTAACTCTGCTATTGTAGCATGAAAACAGCCACGGCAATAAGTAGGCAAACAGTAGTGGCTATTTCAATAAAAATTTATTTACAAAAACAAGCATCAGGCCAGATTTAGCCCACAGGCCACAGTTCCAGACCCTGGGCCTCAGACAGTCAATATTATATAAAAATTCCATGTGTGCTTGAAAACAATGTAGAGTCTCCAATTGTTGGATTCATTACTTTGTATTTTGTAAATTAGAACAGCACATTGTTGAAATCATCTATGGGGTCTTGTCATATTTTGAAGGAATCCTCATGAACTCCAGTAATGATTTCTTCCTTGAGCTACACTAGTGTAAGAATAATATAGCTACATGGGCTTGCTTTTGGTGTTTTGCACGTCTAGTTTTTATCCTTTGTTTTTGATCATCCTGTGCCTTTATATTTTAGTTTGATCCTTATCGTAAGTACAGAGCACAACTTTTAAGTCTGAGCTTCTTGGGGGCCAAAGCAAGTGGGAGACTGTTGCTTGAAGAAAATGCAGCCTATTTGCTGGTTACCACCTAGACCAGTGGTCGGCAAATTCATTAGTCAACAGAGCCAAATATCAACAGTATGATTGAAATTTCTTTTGAGAGCCAAATTTTTTAAACTTAAACTATATAGGTAGGTACATTGTTATTAACTTAATTAGGGTACTCCTAAGCTGGCCTTTGCTAAAACGTCCTCAATCTGATTGAGGTACGTTCGCTGAGGTCGACCCCTTCCAACTCTCCCATCCACACTCGTCTTGTATACTTGTTTCGTCTATCTCCTTTCGTTCATCCTCTCTATATGTCCAAACCATCTCAACATACCTTTCTCAATCCTCGACACTACATCTTCTTTCACTCCACAATGTTCCCTAAAATTAACTTAGTAAACTTTAAAGTTTTAAGTCAACTTCGCACTGTACGTGTGCGCCCGCACGTGGTATTTTGTGGAAGAGCCACACTCAAGGGGCCAAAGAGCCGCATGTGGCTCGCGAGCCGCGGTTTGCCGACCACTGACTTAGACTAACATGACGCGTGGGCATTAAACAGGGAAGTGTTTTCCAAGGCAGCTTGAGAAAGTCTGTGGCTTCACAGGCCTATAGAACACTGTGCTTTACTGGGATGGTATCAGTTGCTCACTGACTACCCAACAGCGAGTTTGGCGTTTAGTAAGTTAGTAGTTGTGCTTTTTAGTCCCCTGTGGCAGTGAGGCAGGAGGAAATGGCCAGGGTTCCCCGCCAAGGTGCCTGTTCTAGTTTCACTAGAAGGCTTTACGCACCCTTCCCTTCCCTCCTTCAGTGTCTCTACTCAATGATGTTAGTTTGCCGAGGCTGTCTCTCTCTTTGCTGAACTCAGATGGCTGGAACCACGGGTTCTAAGAAAGGATGCCTTCGAAGGATGGAAGCACTGTGCTTTAGCGGAAGAGCTGGAGGGGAAGGTGCCACGCAGCCAGTGCCGGAGCCAGGATGGCAAGGCAGGAAGTCTACCAGCTCTAAATTCTGGCCACTTACCAGCTTTTATGACCCCTCTCTGGGCCTCAGTTTCCTTATAGGAAATTGTTTCTTTACTCAGCAGCATGTGGGTTAAAGGAAATAGTGACTAGTGCGTATGAAGGTGTCTTCCCTGTAATAAGGCCTCGGCCGAAGGCTCCACAGCCCCCTCCCTCTGCCCCAGGCAGCACACTGGACAGCCGCATGCCTCTCAGTGGCTTGCTGAAAGTGTCTCTTCAAAGGAGCTGGAATGTTATTTCTTCTCTGTTCCCACTCCCATCAGTGCCTCTCAGGACTTGAGGCAGGCTTTCCCTTGAGATTTCAAAGAAATGGGGAGAAGCAAGACTCCCCTGAGGATCCTTTAGGATCCCAGGATGCATTTATTTGGTCCCACTGTCAACAGCCCAAGGTCATCTTTGTTTAAGAAAGTCGTCCCCTTCCTCCATCCAGATTTCACCCCAGCCTGCTTCCACAGAATCTCGTGAGCCCAAATGCAGGGGCCAGGAGTCCAGGCTGAAGAGTCAGGGTGGCCTACTGAAGCTCCACCCCTCTCTAGTCATGACTTCGGATGACCTATCCTTTCAGAGCCTCAGTTTGGGAGTAGTAATGTCACTGTCATTGGGACTATTCTGAAAATCGAAAGAAACAACATACACACTTCAGACCAATACATTTGGCCCACTGCTCAGCATATAGTCAAAACTCAGTAAAGCCAGGGTGTCCTTATACATGTGTGTTACACGCCTGAATCACAAATCCCATGGTGACGCTGAGGACAGGACCCAGGGTTAGAGCGCAACATGTAGCCCAACTACTGAGAATTAAGCACCAGGCAGGCAAGAGCCATGCTGTATTTACCTCTGTGCCCCACTGTCTGCTCTGCCCCTGGCTCCTGGCATACGCCCAGCAAGTTGGGTTCACAACAACAAATAACAAATGCTCAATGGCTGAGCTGGTGTGCCTTTCGGTTCTTCAAGGCCCTGCTCTGGTACCATGGAACATGGGACAGGGTTTCTCAGGGTTGCCTGGGATCCACAGATGAGCTCTTTTGCAAAACTTATGTCAATTTTATTGAAGCAAGAGACAGGCAGACAGATGGACTGACTTGTAGATGTTTTAAAGGAACATGGCCAGCCCCTTTCCCCAGCTGCTGGTAAGGTGCTCGTAGCTCACCTGCATCTACTCGGCCCTTGTCCTACATGACGATGGAGTGACGGTGACAGAGGATAAGATCAATGCCTTCATTAAAGCAGCTGGTGTAAATGTTGAACCTTTGCGGCCAACATTTGCAAAGGCTCTGGCCAATGTCAACATTGGGAGTCTCATCTGCAATGTAGGGGCTGGTGGACCTGCCCCTGCAGCTACTGCTGCCCCAGCAGGAGGTCCTGCCCCTCCACCGCTGCTGCCCCAGCTGAGAAAGAAGTGGAAGCAAAGAAAGAAGAATCTGAGGAGTCTGATGATGACATAGACTTTGGTTTTTTTGACTAAACCTCTTTTGTAACACATTCAATAAAAGCTGACCTCTGTTGGAAAAAAAAAAAAGTAACATGGTTAGTCCAGCCAGTATGGCTCAGGGGTTGAGTGTCAACCTAGGAAGCAAGAGGTCATGGTTCATTTCCTGGTCAGGGCACATGCCCGGGTTGCGGGCTCTGACCCCCAGTAGGGGGTGTGCAGGAGGTAGTCAATGGATGTTTCTCTCTATCTTCTCCCTTCCTCTCTCTCTCTCAAATCAATAAAAACATATTTTTTTTTTTAAAAAAAGAAACCTGGCTAGACGTAACACCTGACATCCCAATACTGAGCCTGGTGGGCACTGTCAAGGACGTGTGGTCTCAACCTTCTCCTCTCCGTCCTTCCTATGAGCACCCACAACACAGAAAGCATAGTTCATTTTCAACAACATACACTTTTGCAGATAAAAAAGGTGACCCACACTTTCATTTTCTTTATTTTTCATTGATACTGTATGAATACAAAGTTTCTAGAAAGCTACAAAATGTCTACCACTTTATCAAGAAGGCATCAAAATGTGTCACTTTGCAAAGACATGAAAACACCTGCAGGAACTGACACAAAAATAGCATTTTTAGAGTGATGAAATAATTGCACTTAACTGTCATGGATATTAAAGTTATCACACATATGTACCGCGAAAGCTAGAATACATTTTTGTTTTTTTTACAAAGCACTTTATAAAAAAATTCTCTGCACACAAACCCTATAATTTTCATATAACTATCATACTAAAGATAAATTCACTTTAAAGCCAACACTTAGAACATTTTTAAACAAAAAGGTACCAGTACCTAAACACAGACATTAACAAATACGAGAATACTGTACTGCCAAGAGGTTTAACCAAACGCCTTTTCAGAGTTTCTGCAAATAGGTTAAGAAAATGTGTGTGAGAATTTGTCCACCCCCACCCCCCAATCTCTTCGATCTCCCCAAGAGGAACCTTAGCACCGAAGGCAGGTTCCACAGCCCACTCCCAGCAGCAGTACAATATCAAAGGGACCACTGACCAGATGAAACGCTTACGTCACAAGCCCATTTTATACACGTGACATGAAGACACAGACTGTGAGAATCCCATTAAGTCATTTAGAATGTGAACAAACACACGTGGCAAAAACCGATTTACATAACATGTAAGCATATTAAAGAATTAAAGGCTATTCAGGTTTCTTTTTTTCAATGTTACAAAAATGTTTTTGTTGTTGTTTTTCAGGCACGTACTGTTTTTGTTTTTAGCTTTTCTTTATCTGCAGTCATGAGCCTATTGAAGAAAGGCCTACAGAAGTGAATCTTTCAAGGAGGTAACAGGGAGATTGTTTTTAAAGAAGTGCAGTTAGTACCTAATTTACACAGTGAAACTAATCACACAAAAATGGCTGATGCAAAAAAAAGGAAAGGAAATCAGAGACTGGTTTCCAATTGATTTATGCCTCGATTCTTTCACCTTCTCTTAGAGAAAGGGGAAGGGGAAATGATCTCGTGGCGGGAGCCAGAGGAAAGAGGGCCAACCGGACCGGTGGGACCCACTGGAATCGGACCCCATTGAAGGATGAATGAGGGGGGATCATGAATGCCGTTTCAAATACTAACATGTAGTGTGGCACGTGATTGACTCAACGCAAATGCAGATTCACAGAGAATTAAGCAAGTTACGGCTTAAGAAGTTGGACAATAAATACAAATATTTCATCTTATTTAATGGTGCATGACTTCGGTGACACTATCCCTTGCGATGCAATACATTTTAAGCACAAAACCTTCATTCTGAACAGTCTAAGCAATGAGTTTCTGAGAGAAAACTATTGCCAAACAAAGCGCAGTGACACTTGAGAAGAGGGAACGGGGATTTGACTAACTTCTTCCAGGCTGTTGGTGTAAGTACAATGACAGGGAGGCCTGAATTCAAGCAGCTAGCTAGAATTTGTGGTGAGTAATTTTCCTTTTCATTTGATTTTCTCCTTGTAGAAATTTCTAGAAATACTCACAACTTGGTGGAAAGAAAGCACTCCTGAAATTTCGGAGCCCAGAGAGGGTATATTCTTAAAGACACCAGGCAGAGACAGACAGAACACATGCATTGAGAGTTCAGAGGCTAACTTTCAAAGACGTCTGATGTCATTTTTAAGTCTAGACTGATAAAGAAACATCTTTTTTCCCTGTTTGGCTAGTGTGTTTGCCTTCTTGTCCTTCTCCCTCCTCTTCCTCACCTCTATCAGCTTTCCCAATGTACACAAGGTTTTGATAAAAGCCAATATGGCCCCTTTGAGGGCTGGAACCTTCTTTGAAAACGCCGAATTGTGAATGGTGCTCTTTGGAAGTTTCTCAGACAAGACACTTGGAGTCAATATTTTTGCCCTAAGAACACTTCACTTGTCATGACCCTAACTCACTTTTGTTCTGCACTGTCATCTCAGTTTGAGGCTTCCAACTTGCAAAATGGTATCGTTGTGTAAAACACACAAGTGCGCACGGTCGTCTGAATGGACAAGAAAGCCTCCGAAGAGACGGAACACGGAATCTATCCGCTGGCCGAGAGTCTGCTGTTGGTGTGGATGCTCCCTCACGGGGGTGCAGGGCTGGGTGGCGAGTGGAGATGACACCAGGGTCATTGGCACACACAAACACAGCAGTTTCTGGGTCGCTCCTGCAGCAGCGTGCTCCTGGTGGGCGGTGGCAGGGGCTCTCCCACGGCAGGCAGACTCCCAGCAGGCGGGGTCCACGTCGTGCTCTTGCGGACAGAGGCCTGTGGCTGGTTACTCATCCCGGTAAACCAAAGGCATTACGGTGATCTCAATATATTTTTGGTCTCTCTACAAGTGATCGTTATTATGGCAGCACTTTTCTAAGCTGGAATCTCAAACCAAAGGCACTTTCATGCTGGAGTGCAGAAGACTCACAAATAGCTAAGTATTTGGTCGTGAATTTAAAAGGCAACATTAAAAAGTACAATTTGCTTTTCATAGTCAACTATGAAGTTGCAAAAACCTTTCGTTTTGGTATCTACATTTGAGAGTCTGGTCAGAGGACTGACTTACGTTCAGTTTCCGATTGTAGACCAAGTAGTCAGTTTCTTGTAGAACTGGAGAAAAATGGGCTTAATAAACAAAAGGGAAACAATTTTTGCTTGTTCTGTTTTAAACATGGGGCCAATTAGTCAATGGGCACTGAGAACAGGTGTAAGACAAGGCTGGTGGCGCGACTAATGTATCACTAAGGCACTGCTTACTGGAACGCTTTGGCAGCTCTGAATTTAAAACTTCCTAAAAAGAGTAACAGTAGTAAGAGAAATGCTTCCAGCTTACAAAAGGGCTCACAGTTCCGAGGCAGCCTTTTGCACTGCACACCCTTCACGCGACATCTCAAAGATTTAAGGCTTTTCAGAAACGAGAGGGCTTTGCCGCAGACACAGCAACATAAAGACGTGAGCGGTGCAGACATGTCCTCTCAAGGTCACCGGTGAGAACACGGACCAACGAGACTGGTTCTCCCTTCGTTAGGACAGGGGCAGTGTACCAGAGCATATACAAAATCATACCAATGATATGTACCTGGTTTGTAAAACTGACTGTCGTCTCGTGACTGAAGTGATTTATGGTTATACAAAAACAAACTGCTGAAGCCACTACAGTATTGAAACCTAAAGACTTGGGTTTTCAAGTCGCCTGGGGACTTGCCTACCAAGTGCTTGGAACGGGGCCTGCGCTTTAGCTGGCCTGAGTGCGGGACTTGGCTGCCGGGATGCTTAGCAATGGGAACTTTGAGCCTGTGGCAGGGGAACTGAACTCAGAGGAAGCAAAAAGGCTCATCAGCTTGCCTATCTGCTTGTGGTGACCTCCGACTACCCCATCAGGGTCTTGTCTGACCTGCCCACATGGGAAGCAGCTGCCGCCTGGGGACAATGCTGTGGCTCTGGCAGCGGGTTTCTTCCTCTCCCTCTCTTCTGAAGGGACCCCGTCCACACGTCTGTGGGGGTCATTTAAGCATGAGCACCAAAGAGGAACAACTTCCACCAGAAGAGGCCGAGGAGTAAGTGGCAGGAGTGTGAGAGCCTCACTCTTAACCTGTCACTGGCAACGCTGAGCCTCAACTTCCTCATCCACACAGTGAAGGAGAGTAGACTGTGCTCTCCTTTAGCTCAATAAACAAGAACTTCTATCAGCCCCCTCCCGGAATGGATCCCCTCTCCTCCATCCCTGAAGGTGAAAAGACACGTTCCCAAAGCTTCTGCAGATACAAACAGGCAGAAAAGCAGAAGACCAGAGGAAATCTACCCAAACGATGGAAGGTTTGATAATGAGACCCACAAGCTTATGAGAAATAATGAAAATAGCTGTGTGTCTTTTAAATCCGGTAAACTAAGGATTGAAGATCAAATTAGAAATGCTCTTTGATTGCTGGGATGATCGTGACCAGCTGTTCCCAGCTTCCCCCGGCAGGAGGGAAAGAATGCAAGAGACAGAAGCAACATCCCTAAGATGGGTGACCAATAGTAGAAGCATAAATGCTTGTGGTAAAAGAGACGTGTGAAATAGAAGTTCTGAAACGGGAAGAAGCATGGACACAATGTCACTTGTATAATATTTCTACCTGCCTCCTGACATCTGACACAAGGAGAGATATTATCGCAGGGTAAAATATGGTATGTGGGACCTGTGAAGTTTAGGGCAGTGATTCTCAATTAGGGGTGACTCTGTGCCCATGGGGCATTGGTGATGGCTGAAGACATTCTGGGTTGTGACAACTGAGGGAAGAGGTGCTACTGGTACCTAGTGAGCAGAGGCCAGGGGTGCTGCAACACCTCCTCTACGCACAGGACACCCCTGCACAATAAAGGATAAAGGATTACCTGGTATGAAACGTCAACAATGTTGAGGTTGACA
Organism: Myotis brandtii; assembly: GCF_000412655.1. Taxonomy (NCBI): domain Eukaryota; kingdom Metazoa; phylum Chordata; class Mammalia; order Chiroptera; family Vespertilionidae; genus Myotis; species Myotis brandtii. Next base: position 151,293 of record NW_005370473.1, on the reverse strand, counting down.
CTGGTCTCGGGCAGTTTGGACATTCTGGAATCCTGGGACATGTTTTTGAAGAAGTCATGATTTTTCGTAGGCGGAAAAGAATGGCAACAGACCAGCAGCTGGTTCCTCAGCTACCCCCTGCTTAGGAGTGACAATTTGGCCTCCAATTGTCCAAAGAGAAAGCACGCAATGTCTCTGAATCACACCTGGCAGCAGAGAGTCACCAGGGGAGAGAGCAGTGAGGGCCATGCTCTGGAAAGACTGCTTTGCGGTGCAGCGAGCTTTCCAACAGAGGGAGAGGACGGCCATGAAGGGCAAAAGACCAAAGACAGACTCAGATTAGATCTTACACAAATGCCACCCCAGGGTCTAATCTGGGAGAGATGGAGAGAGGGCCGAGGGTCTGGGTGACCAGTCCTGTGGATACGATAGGGAAAGATCTGCCCTGGAGAAAACTTGAGAAGAATAAGACAAGAAATAACTTTAAAGCATCTCAGAGCAAAAGATATAAGCAGAAAGATTTAAGAGCAAAAAGTAAGCCTCAGGATTGTTTATGTAAGCCCCCCAAATTCAACTACAAAAGGGTTCGGAGGAGGACCCTGGCAGTGAAGCAGCAGAGGCCTGGCCTGATCCGGAGTCGGTGACCAGGGATGCCCTTCTCTGCAACCAACAGAACTACCCTCTAGCGGGTCTCCTGGGGTCCATTTTGCTACCTCTCTCCCTGGAGCTCTGGGATGACCTGGCTTTAAGCCACGTGCAACATGTGCACGCCTTTAGTTCTGGGGTCCTGCTCTTATAAGAGTGGGGGTTGGTTCCCTTGAGGGAAAATACAAGAGGCAGGAGCAAAAGCAACATCCCTCGGATGGATGACCAACAGAAGAAGTTTCAATGCTTGGGCTGACGACCCGAAGGAAGAGCAGACAACGGGGGCAATCCTTCAAGGGCCCACTGGGAAGCAGGGGAGAGAAGATGGGCACCCTCCTACTGGTTTCCTTAAGGGGTGTGCACTCCAAATGGGGAAGGTTTTTCACTTTCTCCTCTGGTCTTCCAGTGAACCAGTGATGAGTTTGGAAGAGGCCAGGTGTGGCCCAGTGTTCTGCCGGTCACCAGCCCGGCACACCCTCATGCTCAAGACCACCAGATCCTAACCAGTGTGCAAGCAGGGTCAGAGCGGACAGGGAGACAGGGAGGGGGTATATAAGTTACTTGATGGGGCAGAACAAAGCTGTTATTTTCTGGCTTGATGAAAAAGTCTTGATATGTTTCACATCTTAGAAAACTTATTTCACATTCTGTTGTGTTAGCATGTTCCCAACATTTACAGAAATGTCACTTTCTTCTGGGAAGTTGGGGGTGTGTTCTTGTGGGTGTTTACCAACGAAGCCTGGTGGAAAGAGATGCATGTGGCTACATCACACCAAGTCTGCCTGGGCCACGCTTTGGAATATCTGGGTTGATCAGTTGAATCTCTCCTGAAAAGAGAACCTCCTACATGAGCCTGCTTGAAAGGTCAGAGATAAATAAGGTGGGCCTCTTAAACCTCGGTCAAACAAGAACTGTGACTTATTGAGAGAGAAGAAAATGGATGTCCTTAGAGAATATATCTAGATCTATAGAGACAGATTGAAATATACATACATATCAGTACCTAGCAAACTTAGTGGCACTAACTAGGTGTTCAATAAATACGTGATGAATAGCTATATATGTATATGTATTCACAAACACATACATATACATATAGTTATAGCAGGTTAATAGGCCTATTGGATCACCAGAAATAAACAATTTATCCACAGGCTAGTGAGGATGCTTGCCAATTTCAAGGGAGCAGAGATGCTAAAACTGATGAGCCTTTTCCTTGTTTGGTTGATGCAATTTTTCCCCAGCCACAGGATTTTCTATACTTTGTAGCTCACAGTGCAGTATTCATGCCAATTAAAATTTTTTGTTATTAAATTTCAGTGGTTCAAATACTCATCTTAATAAAAAAATTTGGTTGTCCATATAAAATATAACTGCACACACAAGACTATAAACATTGTAAGTTTAGATTTTCAGTATTTATCTACTTATTGCAAAAAGAGCCATCTTTTCTTTTTCATTAAATAATCAATCATCACATTAGTAACAATACAATTTTATATTTTTAAATATACTATATATGTTAAGGATAAGGGGTGAAGTTTTCTTCCTTTGTAATACCTGTTCAAGCGTTTAATGGATTAGGAGATTAGTTTTAACCTTGTGAAAAAAGTACAAATTTTTCTCATTAGGATATTTCTACCAAGCATTTCTTAAGGCTATTATTTTAACATTTGGTTTCAAAATGAAATAAAAGTTTCATTTAAAAAATAATTTAGTGAATTACATTCTTTCATAACTTCCACCCTAATTAGTTACAAAGATAAGTCTAAAGATTCTTAGTGTTGTATACTAAATTTACATTTATATTTAAAGATTAATTTTACTTGTATCTTAAAACAAGAATTTTATGTTGGAAAAAAAAGAAAGAACTAAATACATTTGTATAAAGGCTGTAAATGTCCCACGGCAAATGCTCTGTCTGAATATTTTTTACCACAATTAGAAACAGGCCTCTGTGGGCAGAGACGGGTTCTAGGGTTCACCTTTCCCGAGGAACTGTGGGCTGCAGATCTGAGGGACACAGAGGAACAACTCGATTTCTCTTTTTACAACTGTACCAGAACTTCACAGCTACGATGATAGTATGAACACATGGAAAAATGACTTCACTCAAACAGGACTTAGAAAAGTAGGGTGACCGCAGGGCCAGGGCACCACCCCTGCATGGGGAGGTTTACAGTCAGTCGTTCGAAAATGGAGAGTGTGTGTGTGTGCACATATGTGTGTGTGTATATACAGATATCTATATATATAAATAACCATGTTCAGTCCTTTACAAGCCTGTAAATATGATGCTGTGCTCCATGTTCACTATTTGAAACTTCAAATACACAGGCCATGCAGAGGAGAGTTTCTTGTGTATCCCTGTTTGTAACCACCTGTTAAAAAAAAAGTATATATACACATATATAAATAAAAACACCACATGGATGAAAGCATATTCCACCTGTGCTGTGATGACTCTGATTTCCTTGGAGAGGAACAGTCTAAAGTCCAACAGCCTCACGCTGCCCCTCTAGCAGGAATTCAGGATATTGTGGGTTGGATTTGAAACCCATCCGGGTTGCCGTATGTAGGAAGGACCTTACAGAAAGGGTCTCACACGTAATCTGAGCCCCAGAGAGACCAGAGAATTAGTGTGAGCTTTGGGGGTGAGGGGGTGGGCGGAAGTTGATTTCTTTACAACAATTTCCTACAATCCTGTCCCATGAGGCAGTCATTTATCCTAAGAACTGTCTCCTATCTTATTCCTAAACTTTTATTAAATTTCTTTCATGATAGCCAATGATAGATATGTTTCGTGAGTGCCGTGCTCGCCACTTTTAACCAGCAGTGCCTGGAACAGTGGTAGCATCATGTCAAATGATCCTTCTTTTAATTTATGGAGGCTTTACTTTTCAAAATGTATTTTGGAATATCTGCCTCCCCTCTTGAGTCGAGTGGCTCCAGCCCATCTCTCTCCTCCTCACGCCCACTCTCAGCCTCCGTTCAGACCTTGAGTCCTCTAGCCCAGATCATGGCAGCCCTCCCCACTGGACCCTACCTCACTCCTCTCCTCACTCTCTCCATCCCCCATGCCACTCTCAGAAGAAACTTTCTAAAAGCAAATCTAACCCAACTTTCCTCTTCAAAATGCTTCTCTGACTCTGTTACATGAGTGTTTCGTTAGTCCAGCTCAGTGTTTTCAAAGATTTTGAATTTGAGAGCCTCGTCCAGTTTGCCGTGGGTCTCATTCCCCCCTAGGTATCAGGCTGCCTCGCCCATTTAGTTTCCCTTACGGTTCAGGCCTCTAAGTGTATGGTCCCTGACTAAAGAATAAAGTTTCACAGGATTTGTAATTTTCCTATCACAGCAGTCTATACCATCTGTAAGTACATAAAGATTTGTATGATTTTTAAAAAATGCCCATCACATCCAGTGGGCTGCAAGTTCTTGAAGAACAGGGACCACATTCCCCAGTAACTAACTTGGCACACAATAGTCATTTAATAAATATTTGCTGGATGAATGAAAAGTCACATAATAATAGCCAACATATATCAACTACTTAGTACACATGTACTCCGTATTAAATGCTTTACACGTATTGTCTCGTGTGATATAACAGAATTCTATGAGCAGGTGCTATATCCCTCCTCCTCTGACAGACAAGGAATCTATTTAAGGACACACAATTGCCAACTAAGGAATCCAGATCTTCTAATGCTGAAGACCTTTTTCTTAGCCGTCATATCATGCTGCTCTAGACAACTGACACAGTAACGGATTATCTACATTTGTTTTTTTTGTGGGCAATAAATATGTTTTTCAATACTGGTACCCACATGCTTTTCTAGTCTTGATTCCTGCTGCTTCCCTCACAGATCAAATACTGCAAGCAGGTAGTTCTTTCATCCTTGAAACCTCTCTCTCCCTTGTCACCATACCCAACAAATGCCATGTCCTGCTGCATTTACTCCTGAATAGTTCTTGAATCCATCCCCTTCTCCACCACCAAGGTACCAGCAAACTCACCTGGACTCCTCCCCCAGGAGCCACCCTTGCCTGGCCGAGACCCATCGGCACACAGCAGCTACAAAACCCTCGTAAGAAACAGAAATCTGACAACAACACACTCTTGCTTAACCCTGATTTGACCCTGGCCAGGTGGCTCAGTTGGTTAGAGCACTGTCCCGATACACCTAGGTTTCGGGATCGAGCACTCTGGGCACATTCAGAATTAACCAATGAATGCATATATAGGTGGAACAACAAACAATGGCTCTCTCTCTCTCTTTCTCTCTCTCTCTCTCTCTCTCTCTCAACAAAACAAAAAAACCTTGATGGCCTCTTTTAAACTTTGAACTTTAGGATAAAGAGAAAACCTGTTCTCATCCTCCTAGGTGGAGGAGCCCCTGCCCAGTCTGGCCTTTCCTCCCCAGCCAGCTCACTGCTCCGTGCTCCCCTCCCTCTCAGCCACACGACCCTATTTTCAGTTCGACCTGCTCCGCCTGCCTGCCTCTCTGCAGTATCCTTCCCGACCCTCTGCCTGTTCATCCAGCAGCTATCTTTCAACTGCTTCTTCCTTAGGGAAGCCGTCTGTGACCTCCAGAACTATACGTGCCTCCTTGGCACCATGCACCTAGCTGGGCAGCCACCAGCCACTGTTTAGTTTACATTCATTTGGTGATTACTTGGGGAATGCCTGCCTCCTTCACCTGACTCCAGGATGGCTGCCTCCCCTGTCCAGTTCACCAAATCCTAGAACCTGACACTTAACTACGCACCCATGAAATGGCCATTTTTTTCTTGGTAAATCTGAAAAATGTCTGTTTATCCATCAAGGCAACTTAAACACTATCTTTTAACATTCCCGAGGATTCCCCACCTCACCCCAACTACAGGTACCTGCTCAGGTAAACTATCTTGTACTTCCGAAGTGCCTGTTTCTCAAGTGTAACTACAGCCATGATGACCTTGTATTGCAATCAATTATGTACCTGCCTCTTTTCTCCACCAGGCCACGATTTACTGTGGAACAGTGTGAACTCTTATCTGCACTGTATTCCGGCAGCTAGTACAATCTCTCCGGAGTTCAGCTGAATGAATGAAAACATCCTCAATAACCCTTGAGGTGGAGAGTGCAGATTTCAGCATGTTGGTTGTCAAAGGAGGAGGAAATTGAGGTGGAGAGACTTTACCCCAGGTCAGTGATGGCGAACCTTTTGAACTCGGCGTGTCAGCATTTTGAAAAACCCTAACTTAACTCTGGTGCCGTGTCACATATAGAAATTTTTTGATATTTGCAACCATAGTAAAACAAAGACTTATATTTTTAATATTTATTTTATATATTTAAATGCCCTTTAACAAAGAAAAATCAACCAAAAAAATGACTTCGCGTGTCACCTCTGACACACGTGTCATAGGTTCGCTATCACTGCTCCAGGTCATAAAATAGAGCTGGCTCTTAAACCCAAGTCTTCTGATTCCATGATTGTGAAATATTCTGCAAAGTGTTCTTTCCATCAATTCCTGTGTTAGTGTATGTCTATCACTGGCTCTGTGACCTAACGTGTTAAGGTGGACCTAACATTCCTTATTCATAAAATGGTAATAAAAATGACCTCAGAATTCTGCACTGAGAATTTCATTTTGTAACATTTACAAAAGGTTTAACACGTGCCTGGAACACCTGTGATGTAGCCTCCCTTCTTGCAAATTTTCTATGGAAGAATATATCCTATTTAGGCTTCATGATTAAGATTCAAAAGGAGGAAAGAAAAAAAAGTTTCTAGCCACCTGTATTTCTGAATACGAACTCAAAAGAAGACAGGAAGACTTGGCCTATGGTTCACCTGCCGTCTTCCTCCGTCTGTCTGCTGTCCCTAAGGCCCGCATCTACAGGTTCACCTCAATTCCCAAATAATCCTGATGAAATCAGACAGTCTAGCCCACCAGGCCGTCGGGTCTAATGGTTCTGTTGACACAGGTTTCGTGTCCAAGGTACCTAGTAAAACCCCGACAACGGCGTCCAGCAGCTGTGACCCTACCCCGACTGTGACCCTACCCTGACCCTGAGAAAAAGCGGAAAGGTACTCTTGCTCCTGTAATCAATGAGATGACTGTTCTCATAACCCAGGAGTGCTGGCTTACTTTCAGCTTTTCTAAAGCTACAATAGTATTCGAGCAGATATTTATTGATAGCTACTCATTCTGCATATCGGAGGAATTTACGCAGTTGCTTGAGGATACCTTTTGAAATTAATTGAACATGGTGCGTTCTCCAGCCGTCTATGCTGCATGAAGCCACATGCGCTAAGGGAGCATGACTAATACAGTTACACAGGTTTTATGGGTAATAGATGCTTTTAATTTTTCCAGGCACATTGTTCTCGGCTATGCTCCGTGAGGTAGGGTTTTAGGGACTGAGCACATGTTCTTTAAAATGCTGAATCACACAGCATTTCGTGGTTTTCAAAAAATAGCTAAAACTCCTTCCAAGAGAGGCAAAGTGACCATCTACCCAGAGTTGTGGTTAATTCCTGAGGCTATTGCATGTCCACAGCAGGATGCCACACTCACCTTCTGCTCAGCTGAGCACTAAGGTGATCTGTTCTTAAATACAAGGGAGTACCTATATGACAAGGACCTGCCAGCACTTGAAACCTTGAACTGCTCAATGTTCACCAAAGGATACCAATGAAGACTAGTTACTAAGGAGCATGTTTTCCAAATTTCCCCCCAGATTGATAGTTTCTAAATTTCAGAGGGACCTGGACGCACTTAAGAGTCCACTGAGGTTCTCTCTGCAGAATAAATGAAAATTGGCTCATTGGCCAGTCCCTTAGAGCAGGGATTTCAACCCTCTGTGCACAACTACCTGGGGATTCTGATGTTATTCCTTGACGCGGGGCTTACCCCTCAGCATTTGAAATTTTTTATTTATTTTTTTACATTGGTGTGAGGGAACTGGCTCCTACTGGCTGCTGAAAGTCATTGTGAAATATTAAGGACTTTCATGAGCTGGACAACCACTGGTAGCTTGAAATTGCCCGTGGAGGGCATATTTGCAATCAGGGTTTTCGGGGGGTGTTGAGGTAGAGCTTTTTATTTCCCAGCCCACCAGTGCCTGAGAACAACGGGCTGAGTGAATCCAAAAACCCCAGGTAAAGAATTCCTGCTCTTGGTGTTCTAGTCCTTGATCCTAGTCACAAAGCAGGCCATTTGACCACAACATTGTCTTGCTGCCCCTTTCAGTAAAATTCTTCCCACCAAGTTTTGTTTGGGCATTTTTCCTTCAGTTTAAGGAATGTTATATTTTTTAAAATGAGCCATATGAAACCCATTACTGTATATATTTTAGAGGTATATTTTGAGGACAACACTATTTGTAATAACGTTCCCAAGTCCCCCAATGAAACCTCCATGAGAAATTTGTTTTAAAGTTAAATATTAAGGGGAAAAACTCCCACACAGCACTGCCCAGCAGAACCAGAAAGTTTTCCCATTGTGGACACTGAGCACCATTTTTTTTTCTTTTTCTTTAGCTGCCCATTACGTTTTGATCATACATTTTAGCCTCTGGAGAATATTTCCAACCCTTCCTGGTTATGGCATTCTAGTCAAACTTACATTCCTTCTAATACTGAGAGCTCATATTTTGCTGTCTTAATGTACGCTACTTCTTATAAGGCCTTGCAAATCCTCCAGGAAACGAATCAAGGTTTGTTCGAATTACAAACCTCCTAACTCAGCTTTTGCCTCCTGTTGCTGCCAAGACTCAAACATGGCTAATGCTGGAATTACCTGGGGAACTTTAAAAAAATACATATGCCTGGGTCCTATCCGCAGAGATCCTGATTCAATGGACACAGTTTACAGTCTTTGTATCAGGATATTAGATACCAAGGTCTTTCTCCAGGTCTTTCTAATGTGTAGCCAGAATTGAGAACCTAGGTCCCTCACTTTTTATGACCTTCCTGAATTCCAATTCTGTCAAGATTACAAACCCCCGCCAGATGAGAGCCCTTCTCTTCTACAGACTTGAGCCCAAACCAAGGCCAGGTTTACCCTATGAATATGTGGGTTCAACTGCTGATTGACTACCCGGGGCCCAACCCAACAACCTGGTCAGTTGCCTTGGCCCAGGCCCCGGTGCCTCCCAGGACTCTCCCCCCAACCCCGTCCCAGCCTTTCCCCACCAGCCTCAGGGCTGAGTCTGCCAAAACAGGGAAGAGACAAAACAGTTACCAATAAAATTGTGAAGTTTTCCAAAACACTATTCATCATATATTTCTCTGGTAAGTGTTTGAGCTTGTGGATGAAGTTGATCATATATTCACACATCGGGGAGCGGTTTATTCGGTATACAAATCGGCCATTCTCAAACCTTGCATACTCCGTCTGTGAGGGAAAAAGGATTTGAGCATTTTTACACTTTTGACCTCAACATACATGAAAAAGGTATTACTGCTTATAAAAGCATTGTATTTTTTCAACATGAAATGTCTGCTATACACAGTACTATTTATGCCGTTTACTTAATTTTTAAAAATCCAGTATCCAAACATAATGCCGGACTCAGAATTCATTATTTTTCTGGAAATAAAAAATTGGAAGGTGCTTTGTTAGCGCAGTTGGTAATGATGTCAGTTTCATTAAAAAAAAGAAAGGAGAGATGATAGCTGTAAAGAAGAGTTGTGTAAGTCCTTCTGAGCAAAGGTCAGAAGGCAATATATCCACCTACTTTGTGATTCTCTACCCAGAGATCTGTAAGAGCAGCACCAGCCTTTCCCAAGTCTTCAAAGAGCCCAAAGACAGTCCTTCTTTACTGTGATAAGGCCTCACAGGCCAACAGCCAATTCAGCTAATTTCACTACTTGAGGAAAAACTGCTTCACACTCACCATGAGCCCCTGACTGTTAGTTATTTATGCCTTTAATTTAAAAGAAAAGAAAAGAAATAATTGTGTGTATGCAGTTGAAAGATCCCACTGAAGCACTCAGAAATAAGAAACACACTCCTGGATAACCTTGGATCAAAAAGGAATTAAAAAGAAAATTACAAACTATCCAAAGAGTAATGAAAAGGAAAATACATCAAAACTACGGGATGCGATGAAGCTCCAGTGGAGGAAACTTAATGAAGCAGCTTCACATCTTCATCATGAAAGATGAACAAGTTCAGAACTAAATGCACATCTTTAAAAAATTACAACCTCACACAGCAAACCAAAACCACAGCAAAAGCAAAAGAAACCAGGAGTAGGAAATTAATAAAGATAAAAGTGCAAATCAATATAATCAAAATTAAAAATGCAGACAGAATAAATATAAAAACTGGTTCTTTAAAAAAAAAAGACTAAATAAAATAAACTCTTCACAAGCTTAAGGAGAAAAAATAAAAGAGACAAAACCACAATTACAGTGAGATTAGAAGATTTATAAGGTTACTTCACATAATTCCAAGAGCAAAAATAGCAGAGAAAACCTAGAGGGTAGGGTGCCTTCCTAGCAAAATACAAATTGCTAATACCGATTCCTTTTAAGTAGAAAACTTCAACTGGTCGGTGACTGTGGAAATGACTAAGAAGTTGTTTAGAGATATACCGCTGAAAAGGGTACAAAGACCAGATGGTTTCACAGCCAAGTTCCATGTAACCTTTAAAGAATAGTTATTTTCAATGTTATTGAAAAAGGGAGGTGTCCCACTTATTTTATGAAACTAATATACATTCAATACCGAAATTTGATAAAGAGATAAAAAAAAGAAAGCACAGGCTAAGATGCAAAAATGCTATGTAAAACAGCAAATAGAGTGAATCAATGTAACCAAAGTAGGACTTTCTTCAGGAATGCTGTGGTGGTGCACACACAGGATGCGTGTTAACTTGTGATGTCAACAAATGGGAGAAAAATCATATAGTTAGAGTTGCTGAAAAGGCATTCGATAAAATATTGCAGCTACTACTAATAAAAAAAACCCTAAGTAAAATAATTATAGAAAGAAAGCACTTAAATGTAAAATAAAGACCATTTATAAAAACCAAGAATAAATATCCTACATGGAAAAACACCCAAAACATGTCTACTAACATCAGGAACTATACAAGGACACTATTACTTATAGATCACTATTTCTTTTTACAACTGTGTAGGAGGTTTTAGCAAACTAAAAGGTGAGAAAATAATAATTTAAAAAACTGGCATAAAAATTGGAAAAGAAGCGATAAAATAAAACTGCCAATAAGATTATATACAGAGAAAACCCATGAATCTAGGGGAAAATGACCAGAGATAAATGAGGGGCAAAATGTTTTGAAAGAAAATAGATATATAAAAACCAAGAACTTTTCTCTCTTCTAGTAATCAAAATCTAGAAATGGAAAATTGTATTCAACCAATTTTGTAATACTTAGAAATATATACTATCCAGAAAGGAATAAATCTATACATATCTAAACTATAAACTCTTATTAAAATAGATAAAATTAGATGGAAATACAAATAGGCTCTTGATTGGAAAGATTGAATATCAATTACATATCAATTTATCCCAAAATAATATCAAAATCAAATGCAATTACAATTAGATTGCTCAAATAGGATTTTGTTTCTCTTTACATTTTTAAAACAATCTCATTACTTGGAAGAATGAATGCTGGTTACTAACCTAGAAAATATATAAAAAGAAGATGGGTGAAACCAACTTCCTCAGCAGATATCAGAACCTACCACAAGGCCATTGTAATGAAGTAAGCCTGGCATTGGGACATGTGGAGATACTGGGTGGAGAGAATTGAGATGCCAGAGACAGCGCCCAGTTTATGTGGTAACATTAAGGGCACAGATCCATTCAGTTGGAAAAGGATGAATCATTTAATAAGTGGTTTTCAACAGATACCTATCTATTTGGGAGAAAATATAAGCAGACTCCCCTTACACATATAATACGGAAATACATTCTAAATGGGTTAAAGGTTTAATTATAAAACTCCACCTGCCACACTCATACTACCTTCTCCATGGAAATTCCTGAGACTTCGTCAGTCAAAAGCAACCTTTCCCTGGCCCCTGAACTAAGTAAGAAGAGCTTTGGGTGTGTTATCTGAGGACACATGAGGAATAATTTGAAATCTGGGAAACTAACTTGTCTGGTTCACTTTTTCTCACATGCACCTGTCGAGGCAAGATGTCCACTTACAGATAAGCCCTGACAACTGGCTATTGGGTAGCAGTGCCCAGCACTGACCTTCCAGGTTCCCAACCACGGGCAGGTAACGTTGCTTCCTCCTCAGAGGAGATGGAGGTGAGCAGGTTCTAGGCCATCCGGATTTGGCTCATTACAGAGCCACCTTCCCACCCACCCTTCCCCAAGCTTCCCAGACACTGCCCTGACTCGGCTTCCTCCTCGCTCCTCTATTTTTGCCCTCTGCTCCTTTGTGTGTGCCTCCCTTCCCACCCCTGCAGGGCTGGCTGCTGCTCCCAAACTGACTCCTTATTTCTATGCTCTGGCTATTCTCTCTCTGCAGCTAAGTCCCCATTCCCATCTTTATCCTTCATGCTTAGGCTTCCCAATTAATAGTCTCAGTCTTTACCTGTCTCCCAAATTTCAGCCTTGCATCGGTTGGTAATCGTGCCCTATTTCCTCTCGAAAACACCGTCCTTCCGAGGATAAAGTGTATGACCTTTGACTTTTCCTCCTCTTTAATCTTAAATATGCAGTCAGTTTCTAAGTTCCACTCAAAATATCTTACTGGGTTCCCACTACCACCAGTTTAGTAAAGCTCATGACCCCTAAGCTTAAATGAACCACCCTTCCTCCTTCTCACTCCCCAATCTCTCTCTCTCTCTCTCTCTCTCTCTCTCTCTCTCTCCCTCCCTCCCTCCCTCCCTCCCTCTTTTTCTCGCCTCAGCATAAAGTCTCTGTCACAGTCAGGTGGGCTCCTGGACCTTCGAGGTCGGTCCAGGGCTGCTGTAAACAAAAGCTTCTCACTGAACAGGGATCCACTGGGCGATGAGCAGAAACGCTGAAAAAACCTTAAATGGAATGTCAACTACAAATATCATTCATACTAAGCAACCAAACATATATATTTTTTTCAAAGAAATGGAAGCTTAAAATTACAAAGCCAAAAATAGGTATTTAGTCTCAGTTTGTACTAGAATAGACTTAACCAGTTAACTGCCACACGTCCAAAACAGAAACCATCCCTACACGCCATAGTATTTTCAATTTAATTTAAAAAATCAATTTGAAATGATTATTATAAAAATAAATATCTTATAATTTGGGTGTTCTTGAATATTTTCAGCCAAAAATTCTCACGAAAAGTGATTTTAAAGCTGCCACTTAGGGAAAACATTTCTTTTTTATGGACATGCATAGCATGTGGGGAAGGTCCACCGCTTGCATCTACAGACGTGTATGGCACACAATGGGTTAAAACCAATATAATGGAAGGGGTAGAAATGGCAAAAGCAACACCACCAAACGGAGGGTATCGGGGTTTAGAAGGCCAGTGTCCATCAGTCGCATGCCATTGTGGCTGGGAGTGCCCTTGGACATGGGGTGGGTGGGAAGGCTTCGTCTGATGGGTGGCAGCTTCCACACAAGGCCACCCCCAATGAGGCCTCCTGCGGGACTAAACACTGCTGGCTGGGAAGGCAGGGCCAACTTCAACAGTCAAGAGGGCTGGCGTGGGACTTCCTCCTGGCCTTCTTTCAGTTGCTTTCAAACCATTGTGCCTTTTTAGAAGTAATGGGGGTGGGGGGTGGGTCAGAAGGAAGAGACACCAAAAAAAAAAGGTAAAACTCTACCCCAGAAAGATTTAAAGGACAGCAATAGTCTGGCCCTGAAAGAAGGTTCCAGGATACAGAGGCCAACTTACCTCTACTTTTTCTACTACTTGCTTCCCAAAGGAGCAAACTTTGGTGGAACAGGTGACTGTCATGTTTTCAGAACTCTCATACTGACTGGTTACACAGTAAAAAGCCCCGGCATCATCTTGAATATTGCAGTTTAAATCGGCCTGTTGGAAGGAAATGGAGGTGAGGGTTATGCTCTCATTGCAGGAGTCATGGCAACCAGCCATAGCAGTCAGGGTCTGACCTCCTAAGTGGAGGCGCGGAGGTGATGCTCATCTGGAAACAAGTGCGCTGGCCCATGGTCACTTTGTGGAAGAGAGTACTAATTTGGGCGGTCTTCCCTGGAAATGACAAGCTACATGAATCTGTTTTACTTTACTTTCTGGCATTCTGTATCAAAGTAATGCTGTATCCTTGTAAGAGAAGATCCATGAGGTCTTTACAAATGTATAGTTGACTCTTGAACAACCTGGGAATTAGAGGCTCTGCCTCCTGCACAGTTGAAAATCCACATACAACTTTTGACTCCCCCCAAACTTTACAAATACCTACTATTGACCTAAAGCCTTACTGACAACATAAACGACTGATTAACATTTACTTTGTATATTTATTATATACTGTATTCTTACAATAAAGTAAGTTAGAGAAAAAATAAAGAATCATAAGGAAGAGAAAATACATTACAACATTTGTTAAAACAAATCTGTGTATAAGTGGACCCGTGCAGTTCAAACCCATGTTGTTCCAGGGTCAAGCGTATATGAACTGAATTCAGATTCACTCATCTTTAGAGATATTTAAAAGAACAGGAGAGTTGACAGCTGACTGGCCATTTGTTACATATTTAAAAACAGGTCCTAGGCGGTTTGGTTCAATGGCTAGAGCGTTGGCCTGCGAACTGAAGGGTCCCGGGTTTGATTCCGGTCAAGGGCACATGCCTGGGTTGCAGGCTCAATCCCCAGTGGGGGGCGTGCAAGAGGCAACCAATCAATGATTCTCTCTCATCATTGATATTTCTATCTCTCTCTCCTTCTCCATTCCTCTCTGAAATAAATTATATACATATATATATATTTAAAAACAAACAAAACAGAAACTTTACTATAAATTAAGCATCTAGAGGGAAATTGGTTGCCATTAAACCCTCACTTACAAAGATGCTATTATTTAACATAAGCCTCCATACATTTAACACATTTTTATGAGTACCTACTATGTAAGGCTCATGCTAGACACTATATAGGACTTGACTACAACCTTATGTGGGTGATATATACATGAAATAGTTATAATTTAGATAGAAAATCAGTATCATGTCAAAAGTGGGAGTTTAGAAATACAATGGCCCAGCTTGTGGAGGGCTAAATAAAGGGTGTGGATTTTACCCTGCAGGAAATGGGGACTTCTTGAAAGTTTTGGCACAAGGAAACGACGTGATCAGAACCGTGCTTCAGGATGAGGCTGGGAGGCTCGCATCTAGGTGTATGGATGGTACTGATAGATGGTTCCTTTCTCTTGAATATCTCCTGACCCCCTACTGCTCATCAGGTAGGGGATGTGAAGCTGGGGTCAAAGAGTGAGCACAGCTGCCCTAACCGGTTTGGTTCAGTGGATAGAGCATTGGTCCGCAGACTGAAGGGTCCCAGGTTTGCTTCCGCACCTCGGCTGCAGGCTCTATCCCCAGCTCTGGTTGGGGCTCGTGTGGGAGGCAGCCAACTGATGTGTCTCTCTCACATGGATGTTTCTCTCTCTTTGTCTCTCCCCCTCCCTTTCACTCTCTCTAAAAATCAATGGACAAATATCCTTGGATGAGGATTAACAGCAACAAAACAACAGCTGAGCCAACTCCTGTTTAGTTGGGAGGACATCACAACAGAGATAAGCACTCTTGAGAGAGGCACAGAGGGACAGGAGAACAAACAACAGTGCAGCGGGGCCCTCGGAGTCAGGGAGGCTCGGAGGATGATGCAGCTCAGACCCAAAGGAAGAACTGCTGGCTGAGGCAGGCAGAGCATGCGGTGAGAGAGAGGCCATGTTCCAAGGGCACATGGCCGGAAACAAGGACTGAAAAAAGGCTGGAACAGACAGCAAGGGAGAAAGGGTGGCAGAAGAGGCTGGGGAGGTGGGAAGGTTTGGGTCTTATCCTAACCAGAGGGACGTGGGAGTTGTAAGCACATGGGATGGAGACAGTGATGGGGTATAATCAGACCTGCATCCTCTAAAGTCAGCCCTGATCACAGCCCGGAGAAGGTGCTGGGGGGGGGGGGGGTGAGTGTGAATGGAGAGGTGTGTCAGGAGGCCTTAAGCAGTCGAATGAGAGGAGAGCTGGACGACTGTGGTGACTGGTGAGACACAGACAATGAGACCTGACATACAGATGAGACGATACATGTTTTGAGAGGTTTGGCACTTGTGACTGGCTAGTTTCAATACCTCGACAGGCACTAACCACCATGAAGACCCGAGTCAATTTCTCCATATCTTATCTAATGAAGAGGGAATATGTAAATTGACCATCACACTATAACGGTCAAGATGGATGTGCCCATAACGGAGGCAGGGATTCCGTAACACAAGATGGCTGCGCCCACAGTGGAGGCTGAGTTCCCAGAATGAGCCTTAATGAGCAATCAGCAGGGACCTGAGGCTGCGCCCCCCACCTGGCGGGGCTTGATGGGGGGGGGGTCAGCCGGGTCTGGGTCTAGCCCAATGTGGGTGGGGCCAGCCGGGTCTGGGTCTCATGCAATTTTGAAGTGCACGTAGGTGGGTGGGTTCTTGACTCTGGTTCCCATGGCACTGACAGGAGGAAGATTTTCATATAAATTTTACTAATTTTCTTTCATCTCTGATACTTCTATTATAGAGAAAGGGCAAATAGCAATATTAAAATATTTCCTCTAATTAATTCCCTTTTAATGTGTACAAATTTTGTACACCAGGTCACTAGTTTTTAATAAGGATCTGTATTTGAATTTCCTTCTTGAGTTGAGTATCAGGAAATGTCCTTTCCCGTAGGCAAAACTTCCTATTTTCTGGATTCATATTAAAAGAACCATATACTTTATATTCCCCTTTTTACCTCATGTGCCAAGAAATGCAAAGCTAAAATCAGTGCTCAACTGCAGTCATTAACTTACCCAGGAACTAGGAATCGCTAACAACCAGTGTATAGCCGCTTTACTGGATCCCAATCTGCTTTTACGGTACTTTTCAGGTTTTATATTATCCATAAATTTAGCAACACTCCCTCACATTTAGTTTTTTCGAATTATATGGGGCCTAAATGATAAATAAGTAAAAAATAGCCAGGTGTGCATTTTTCTCACATTCAAAGGCTTGCCATTTGGCTCCATGAAAGAGCTGCTTAGCGGAGGGAAGAACAGAATTCGTTCCCTAACTGAAGACTGCACCTGAGCTACCCAGGCATCTCCCTGGGCTCCAGCCTCCAGAGGAGAAAGGTGCTGACAATCTGAGGCACCCTGGAGCCCTGACACTGGAATCACCACCCGGCTTTCCACAGCCCCTGAGAGTGGGCCTTTGAGAACTGCCGCTGCCTTGTTCTGCCTCCAGCGGAGAACACGTGGCTCTGAGAGGCGGCTCAGGTGTTTTGTGGTGTCAGGATTACCAGCGATCTTCTGCGTGGGGTTTATGATCTTAACTGCAGTTGGCCCTCCCTATCGGTGGTTTCTGCATTTGCAGATTCAACCAAGTGTGGATTGAACATATTCGAAAAAACAGGTTCTGCTGTTGCAGACATGTACTACACAGGTCCATGGAACATGAACAGATTTTTCTTGTCATTATTCCCTCAACAATACAGCCTAATGACTATTTACATAGCACTTGCATTGTATTAGGTATTTTAAGTAATCTAGAGATGCTTTAAGGTATGTGGGAGGATGTGTGTAGGTTCTATGCAAACACTCCACCATTTTATATAAGGGACTTGAGCTCTTGTGGGGTTTGGTATCGGTGGAGGTTCCTGGAACCAATCCCCCACCAATACCAAGGGAAGGCTGTATTATGATGGAGATTGTGCCAACAAGTTTTGGCATTTTAAAATGTAAAAACATTTGTGCCAAAACGGTAGCACTCTTCTAAACCTTGTTTTTAAAAAATACATCTGTACCTACACCTTAGAACTCATGCAGTACTGACACAGAACATCAGTATTAAAAAGAATAGCCATTAAAAAAATGAACAGCCACACTTTTAATGGCTTTATACTATTCCATTGCTCAGATGTTCCATACGTTAATAAGTGTGCTACTGATGAATATTTAGGATGCTTCCGGACAATGGTGCAATGATGAGTTTATTCGAAGCAGAAAAGGTGCATCACAAATTATTGTTACTTTCCTTCTGTGGGAACCCTGTCTAGAGTGCGCCAGATGTTCAAGGCCAATCTGAGCGTGGGAATCCTATCAGGGTGTTCAAGGCGAATCTGCTATATGCAGGTGCAAAAGCAAGGACACAGCTATCTTACTGTACTACGCAGGCCTGCCCTTCTATAACCCCAAAGACTGGTGTCGCTATTTGGAAAGAAGCCTCTTTTCTCTAAGTTACTGTAAAGATGTGTTACTGACCAGCCATCGCGTGAATGCTTGGTATGGCTCCTGCGTTTACTACTGTGTTTGCAATGGCTGCTATGTTAGCAGTGGCTACTGTGTGAGGCTCCTTTGAAGAAAGGCTTTGTCTGATGGCTACTTAGTAGCAATGGCTACTTAGACGATAATAAAGACTCTCTTACACGCCTATGAGCCTATGACTTCTCCCATCTTCTCCATCCACTACCCAGCATCCATAAAGGTCTAGTTCCTGGCAGGGGAACTGAGGCCCCACAGTTGGCATAGCTGAGCAGAATCAAGGAGTAAGTACTCCCACAATTGGCGCTGTGAGCAGGATCAAGGAAGAACTTATTCCAACAATTGGCACAGCGAGCAGGGTCCAGGAGAGTGCGGAGGATTCAGGAGTAAGGACTCCAACACCCTCCTTTCAACATTAAAAAGTTCCCAGCTTTGAAAGAGTGTGCTATAAATGCACTGCTAGCTAATATTGTAATTTAAACAAACGTGCAATTTTGTTGTAATCAAGCTGCTGTGAAAACCTGATGAGTAGTCAAAAGCAGTTAGGTGTTTGTGGTGTAAGGGGTGGAGCGTGGAAGAGGCACATGGAAATAAGCAATGGGTGTAGTAGTCAGTGGGAGAGGGAATGGAATTAGGTTATTTAAAAAAAACAAAAAACTGTCTACCTTAACTCAGTTCAGGGATTGAACAACGAGGGAGATGTCTTAAGAATTACACCACAACTCCCTAGAACAATGTGTTTTTTCTTTTTCATGCTCTGTTTTTCTTTCTATTCATTTCCATGGCATTATTTTTGACAAGCCAAAGATTTGCAATGTAAGCAAACCTGGACACTTAAGATCTAAAGCAAACATAGAAATAAATATACATAGTAATCTGTCCATATATACAACGTAAAAATGTTAACCAAGTTCAGAATAGTGTCCACCCTAATTTGATGTTTGTAAAATTGCTGAAAGTTTTCACAGCTTTTGTGTTTTCGTCTCTGAGTTTCCATTTTCAAGTAGGGCTGGTGATAGGAGTTGCCCCACAGCAGGCATACTGATTAGGTTCTGACAACTAGAACGGATCATTTTTAAGACCCCCTTCCTTTACTGGACAAAATTATTTTCAGAAGTAATCAGCACTCTGTTTCATTGTAATTCTTAAACACAAGAACTCCAGAAGCAGTAACAGAGAATGACAGAAATGAAGTAACTCGAGTTCTGTTTCTTCATCCTCCTAATTACTGTGTCATCATTGCTCATTTCTGACTCTACTGTTTAACCCGCAAAGAAGCCTCTCCTGGAGACTGCAGCTCAAATGATTCCGAACTGTTAAGAACTTACCCTAGAAATAAATAAGAGGCTGAGTCTGCATGTGTTATTAAAGGATTAGTGATATAATGAATAAGTTATACAAGGGTGCTCATTTGAAGCATATTATTTTTGACAAGCCAAAGATTTGCAATTATATATGTATAAGTATATATGAAATAAAACACAACACTGACTTCACCAATTAGTTTAGGGCTCAGGCCAACAAAGGATTTTATTTTTTTAGGGGTATTTATTTATTTATTTTTAATCCTCACCCAAGGATGGATAGATGGAGATATATATATAATCTTTTTCATGCTCTATTTTTCTTTCTATTCATTTCCATGGCATTATTTTTGACAAGCCAAAGATTTGCAATGTAAGCAAACCTGGACCCTTAAGATCTAAAGCAAACATAGAAATAAATATACATTTTTTTTTCATTGATTTTCAGAGAGAGGGAAAGACAGAGAGCAACACCGATGTGAGAGAAACACATCGATTGGTTGCCTCCTGCACGAGCCCTGACCAGGTATGTGCCCTTAACCGGAATCGAACCTGGGATTCTTCGGTCCACAGTCCGACGCTCTATCCACTGAGCCAAATCGACTAGGGCTTGAGGGGTATTTTATCAATAGCACTGTTTAGACTGTGGACACATGGTCATAATAACAATGAGAACAATGGTTTTGGCATCTGAACATTCTCTGCAGACAATCAGCCTCCTTACTGCCTGGACCTGAGGTGGACCACTCCCACCATCTCACCCTTGCTTTACCCCTAAGAATTACCAAAATAACGCCAATGCATTTTAATTGGGAATGAATGGCCTGTAGTTATGACAAGAATTATCAAAAATTAAATTCTGAAAGAACACACATTATGAAAACCTGCCCTCAGAAACTTTCTCAACAAATTATGAGTTTTAAAGTTATCATGATTAAGTTTTTAAAAAAATGAAAGTGTAACATATATTCAGAGAAATGGACAAATCACAAGCTTGCAGCTTAATTAATTTTCATAAAGTGAACACACCCATGGAACCAGCAGCCAGATGAAACAGAACAAAATCCTTTCCCCAAGTAATCCCCCCTTCCCACCCATACAACCCCCCCTCCCCACCCAGCACAATCAGCCCTGCACTCACTCCACAAGGGCAACCTTGATCCTAAAACATTATGCATGCGTTTTTTAAATCCTAAATAACTGTTGAGTCTTTTGTGTTTAGTTCACTCAGCATTATACTGTGAGAGTCGCCCAGGCTGCTGTGTGGAGTTCATTTGACCTTGGTACTAAGAGTGTCCAATGAATGAAAACACCATGATCTACGATTCCACTACTGATGGACATTTGCAATGTTTCTATAGCGAACTTATTATGAAGAGTGCTACTCTGAACATTTTCAAATATGCTTTTTTAAAAAAATATATTTTATTGATTTTTTACAGAGAGGAAGGGAGAGGGATAGAGAGTTAGAAACATCGATCAGCTGCCTCCTGCACGCCCCCCACTGGGGATGTGCCCATAGCCAAGGTACATGCCCTTGACCGGAATCGAACCTGGGACCCTTGAGTCCGCAGGCCGACGCTCTATCCACTGAGCCAAACCGGTTAGGGCCAAATATGCTTTTGATGAACATATGTATGCATGTTTGTTGGGTGTCGAATGGAACTGCTAGGTCAGTAGGGCACCGTGTATTTCAGCTTTCATATAGATAAGAAGGACTGAAAGTTTCTCAGTTTCCTTGCCTTTTTTTAAATAACAGTTGGAGAAAACTTTATATTTATTATTAGTGTAAATTTAATAAGTTAGATTTTAAAAGGCTCCCAGCCTTTTAAATAACCAATTTGCTGTTAGAATGGCTTTGCGATTACTCTTGAACATGGAAAATAATCATGCGGCCATCCAACCATATCACAGCTGCTCTTCAGGAATTTTCTAGGAGGAGGTATTGATGTGAAAGATAATTACCTGTCAGCTGATGATATTACGATTACCCCAGAAAGAAATGCAGTCACTGAACTCCCATGAAGCAAAGGTAGAATCGAAGAAAGAATGCTTGCATTAAATCAACAACAAAGGAAGCAAACTCTGTAATGAGTCTGGGAGTCAAGCTGTGTTCATTACCCAACCTACTGAAAACTCCAGGCAAACATCTCAGAGAGTTCTGGAGGCAAGCAAATGAGAAAAAATGTGCTGGTATCAGAGATGCAGACTGTTTCTGCCTAATCGGCTTTTCTCTGACCACAGGGTATTTTCTAAAAGCAAATGAATACAAAAATCCAAGAAACAGCTAAAACCAGCAAATTTATCTTTCCAACAAATTCCAAAGTCAAACCATATCCTATCCTTTGGGGACAGATAGCCAGACCGAAATACGTAGCTGGTCATGGGCCAGGTTCCGAAGTGTTTAAAAAAACAAACAAACCAAACACTTGAAACCATGGCTGGATGGGGCAGGCAAGTCCAGGAAAACAGGCCCTTCTAAGGGGTCTTTTCCCATTTTTGTATTAGAACAGAGATGACTGCCTATGTTCTGGGTTCAGAGACCAACGCTTACTCCTAGCACTCAACACAGACATCCTTCTACAGCAGTGGTTCTCAACCTTCTGGCCCTTTAAATACAGTTCTCATGTTGTGACCCAACTATAAAATTATTTTCGTTGCTACTTCATAACTGTAATGTTGCTAGTGTTATGAATCATAATGTAAATATCTGATATGCAGGATGGTCTTAGGCGACCCCTGTGAAAGGGTCGTTTGACCGCCAAAGGGGTCGCGACCCACAGGTTGAGAACCACTGTTCTACAGTATCCTGGCCTGCTCTGCCTTCTGGCTGAATACCTTCAGATACAGGAAAATGTATACTTTGCGTGGCTTAGTGGTTGAGCATTGACCTATGAACCAGGAGGTCATGGTTTGATTCCAGGTCAGGGCACATGCCCAGGTTTGTGGGCTCGATCCCCAGTGGGGGGAATGCGGGAGGCAGCCGATCAATGATTCTCTCTCATCATTGATGTTTCTATCTCTCTCTCCCTCTCCCTTCCTCTCTGAAATTGATAAAAATATATTTAAAAAGAAAAAGAAAATACTATGTGCTAGAGACAGACCCAATTGTTAGGCAGTTCTTTTTTCCTGTTGTGTTAGGTTTTCTGTTGCTTAAAACACCACAAACTCATGACCTTCTACTTCTGTAGGTCAGACATCCAACATGGGTCTCATGAAGTTAAGCTCAAGGTACTGGCAGAGCTGCGTTCTTTTCTGGAGGCTCTGGGGAAGGACCTCTTTCCTTGCCTCTTGCAGCGTTTAGAGGCCATCCACATTCCTTGTCTCTTAGCCCTTCCCCATCCTCACAATCAGTGACACCAGACAGAGTCTTCATCACACTGCCAGCTGTCATCTTTCTACATCCCTTCTTCTGCCTTCCTCTTCCACTTTTAAGGAACCTTGTGATTACATTGTGCCCACTCAGATCAAGACATTCTCCCACTCTGTTGATTAGCAACCTTGATTCTCCTTTCCCATGAAATGTAATATATTCACAAATATCATGGATAAGGACTTGGGCATGACTCACCACACCCATTAAGTTGCAACTGGCTTTCCTGCAACTTCTACCTAGAGCTCTGTAGTCTAGAATCATGAGACCTAAGAACATGCCTGCAAGACAATTCTGCAATTCTCTCTCTTTTTTAAAATAAATATATTTTTGTTGATTTCAGAGAGGAAGGGGAAGGGAGAGAGAGACAGAAACATCAATGATGAGAGAGAATCACTGACTGGCTGCCTCCTGCACGCCCCCTACTGGGGATCAAGCCCACAACCCAGGCATGTGCCCTTGACTGGAATCGAACCCAGAACCCTTCAGTCTGCAGGCCGACACTATCCACTGAACCTAACCAGCTAGGGCTCTGCAATTCTCTTTCATTTCCCCTTTAATCTCACCTTTCCTTTCCCCCTTCTCATCCACAAGGTTGTGCAGGTCCTATCTGCTTCCCAGGATTCAAGTTTTACATTCATTTTTATTAGACGCCATCCTGATTTCAGACCTCCCCTCCATCTAGTCCAGATTCTGACGCTTCGTCTGCTGTTGCCTCATCTCAGGTATCTGACTACAGCATGGGCAGCAGTCACTTCTTTGAGTCTCATGTCCTCATTTTTAACCACAGAGAAGACCTGCTTCCAAAGACCACCATGGTGATAGGAGACAAGGCATAGCTGTAATGTGCTACACAAATGACAGCTGTTAATAAAACTGACAACCATTCCTATTACCTTATTGATTTAAAATATAGACCAGGACAGAGATGAAGACAGAGCCTCAATCACATCTACAGAAGTGGGACCCAATGTAAATGGTGGTTTGAGATCAATACATAAGATAAACACTGTCCCCACAGAGCCAGCCTGAGCCCAATCAACACTTACCAGCACAGATGCAACACTGACTTTTTACAAACAGGAAAATCAGTAGTTTTTTCTGATTTGTGAGTTTATGACAAGTGTTAAGTTTTGGGCATAACTGCTCAAAAATTACCATCTTTCCCACATGGATATGATTAGAGATGTTCTAGAATTCTTTCTGGAAATCAAAAAGGCAACCTTTAAAGTTGTGTGTTGAATGAATTAAAAACGTCTGTGTGTATTTGTGGGCAAGTCCTGGGAAACAATACAAGGTGTGAGGAGAAGCAGGTTACAATGCCAGGTAGAGAAAGCTGCCTGCGTCAGACAGCAAGGAAACAGAGTCTCCCCAAATTCTCCTCTAACTCACCCTTCTTACACTTCCTACTTTATTCCTGTAGCTAAAGCATTCAAGTCACCAGGCAAGACTTTGGATTGGGTTCCCTTCTCTAATACCTCTCAGTCAGTAAGCCCATTTACTCAGGGATTGTTCCACTATTTGACTTCATGCTTTTGAAATTAAAAAAAAAATTAATGTCATTTTAATTATAATTTTTAATTACATATTCAAAAATGATCCTTCCCATTTCATGGGAGAGAAGAAATGAGGCCTAGCCCAGTTATGCAGGATCCAGGGCTCTGGGGGCAGAGCTCCTCTCTGTGAAACCCCAGGCCCCTGGCAACCTGGCTACTGGGGGCTGAAGTAAGAGAAAGTGAGCACTAAGGCTGCCAAGTGAAGGGGGGAATTGTGCAGCTCATGCAGAAGCACTATTTGGCTGGTGACACTACTTTGTCACTGGCTTCACTGCTGGTACAAAGAGGAAGCAGAAAACCCCAAAGGCAAGGGCACCCGGTCAGGAAAGGAGCAGTCGGCAGACACGCCCTTCCCATCCCTTCCCACCCATCTCTCCCTTTCACCCCAAGGCTTGGAGAGGCTGGGCAGGAATTACTTGGTTGCAAAAATGAAAACATCAAGAGGATAGTCCCTGACAAGAGAGAGCATAATAGGCACTGATGGATTCAAGGAGACGCTGGCATTTTCAAACCACCACTTTGAACCTCTCCTCTTCATCCTCTCTGAGCAATGATCAAAGGACCAAGATTTCAAATTGTGAAGCAATTTTTTCCAATGGCAGCATCTGGCTCCTTGGCAGGAGGCACTGGGAGTTGGGCTCAGTTGTGGGCGGCCATCCAGGGCTGCTGCATGGTGAGGCTCAGGCCGGGCACCTAGTGGGCCTGGCAGCTGCTCCACGACACCAAAGGACAATCACTCTGCACTGGGCTGTGAGCAGTGAGCGTTAGGCAGCGGTCCCCCTGGCCCCCGCTCCCCCACCCAGTGCTGACAGGGAGGGTATCTGGCAGGGGGCATCTCTGAGGAAGCTGGCTGCTCCCAAACCCTCCTGCCCCACTCTTTTGCACATCCCTGCCCCTGGCCAAGACCTCGGAAGCCAGCCCACATCTGCAAACAGAAGATTGGGGTGGGGGAAGTTGGATGGCCATGGGAGAATTCCCCAGTAAAGCAACCTGCCCTTGGGGAGAACCGTGAAGCTGCCCGTAGGGAAGCAAGTCTTTGAACCTGTTCACTTAGGGCCCTTGTACCCCCTGCCCAGCACAAAAGGACGGCAGCTGTAGGTCTGCCACAGCTGTTTTTAATAAGAATAATAGGAATAAACTCAGCCCCCACTCCTCAACTTACTTCCTACTAATTATGGCATATATTTACATCTACAAAATAGAAGATTTTAAAAACACTACCAAGAGCCCCTTTATTGTGCAGATTGGCACCCCTATTTGAATTTCATAAACATTTAGGACTTCAAAGAATCTTAAAAGCTTGCTCTAATTACAATACTCTCCGCTTGAAAGACTGGCTGTTTGCATTGCAAATTCCTACAAATACCAGCATTCATTAAGGAAAAATTCAATTAATATCACCCACACCACTTCAGGTCACTGCCACTGGTGGCTTCACCCAGTAGCTGAGATGAAAGAGCCAAGGTCTCAGCCCAAGCGAGAAGCAGCTGCCCAGGTCAGCTCTTTCCAAAGGAGGCCTTAATGAGCGCTGGGCGCCCAGCTGAGCTGGCCCTGCACACACCACAGGCATCAGGCCTGTGAACGCAGGCCCAGGACCCTCCTTCCCAAACCCAGAAACAGGACCTTTTCCTGGTCTGGAGTTCCTGTGCAAGTCTTACATAAAACAACAGCAAAATCAGTCAACTAAGCCCAGAGTTGCCAAATAACTACAGGCCACCACGTTCAATCTGATTTTTAGATAAACATCACTTTTTGGGGTATCTGTATGTCCCAAAGATTGCATGGGACATATATACACTGAAATATTATACACTGTTTGCCTGAAATTCCAGTTTAACTGGGTGGCATGCATCTTTATTTGCTAAATCTGGCAACTCTACTAACAAGTCATCTTTACTAAAAAGAATAACAAGAATTGGGACTTACCCTCAAAGTCTGATTGCTGTAAAATACCTTATACTTAAGATATCTTAAGTTAGAAAAAAAAATGAAGTGCAGCTCATTTAAGGAAAAACCAATGGAGTCTACAATGTTTGTAGGTGCATATGAAAGTACAGGAGGATACAGGGCTGGGGGGGGGGCGGTCTCACTTTTTCTTCTATAGTCTTCTGAACTGCTAGGACTATTTACAATAAGCTTGTATTGCTTTTGAAATACAAAAAATAAATTAAAATGAGTGGGTGGGTAGGATATACTGCCCAAGGGAGAAGGGATTTCACTTATCACCAAGGGGCTAAGTCCAATTTTAGAGAATTGACCAAGATCTCTGGGGGGTGGGGGTTATGATTATGTCCAGATAATCCACTTATTCCTGGCAAAATTAAGTCTGGAAATAGGCAGCCATGCTGACTGTGTCACTTCAGCTCTTCCCTCCTCAGGCTTTTCTTGAGGTCCAATTACAGAGAGAAGCTAACCAGGCCTCCACCTACAGGGCAAATGCTGTGAAGTGCACGGGAGTGTGTATCTACTTTCCCCTGGATCTCTGTGAGCAGCAGCTCTTGGTGGGGCTCAGGCTTAGCATCTCTGCCTGTAACCATGGCAGGGAGCAAAGAGAAATAGCCCCACACAAAAAAGGATGAACCCTGACCTCAGCTTTGTTAGCAATCACTGAGCCAAATGACCTAGGACAGAAAGCATTAGAGGAACAGCTGTCAGATGGATTCTCCCATGAGGCCCAGGGAACTCCCCATTTAGATTCTGCTTCGTCCTGAAGAGTTCAAGGTTAAAAAAAAAAAAGTATCCGTGGTGAGTCTGAGGCTCAAGGATTAGGGGGAGTAGAGTGAGCTTCTAATCCCATTTTCCAGGTGGTCCTAGGAGTTCTAGCTGTGTTTTCAGGGGATTCAGGATCCTTCCTTTCAAATAAAGTGACTGCCTGGGGATCAGTGTTCCCACCCTCAGCTCTCACCTCTCCAGGCTCTGTGAGCTCTGTGGCCACAGGGTCCTCTGCCACAGCCAGGAAGGGTGTGTCTGTCCAAACATCCACTTCCCCTGAGGACCCCTTCCCATCCCCTTCCACTGTCCCAACTCTTTCAAGGTTCAGCTCAAATGCCATGTCTTCGTGCTGCCTTCTGAAATGTCCTTAGGCGCAAAGGGCTCCTCCTCTCTCTGTGTGCCCACGTTTTCATGTGGGCTTCTACCCCACGGTGCAGTCGTTTATCTGCTTGTGTGCCTGCCTCTTACGTATGTCTGTCTGCCCAGCTGTCTAGGAGCAAAGTCAGAGTTACTGAACATTTGCTGAATGATCCACTAGTGATGTGTGTGTTTATTACTAATGTAAATAGTTATTTTCATAAGGACCCAACAACTCCAGACATCACCTAGTACAGCTTTTGTGTGAGTCTCTTGCAGTCTCCTCCCTGCTCTTTAGTACATTTTTTAAAATATATATTTTTATTGATTTTTTACAGAGAGGAAGGGAGATGGATAGAAAGCCAGAAACATCGATGAGAGAGAAACATCAATTAGCTGCCTCCTGCACACCCCCTACTGGGTATGTGCCCGCAACCAAGGTACATGCCCTTGACCGGAATCGAACCTGGGACCCTTCAGTCCCCAGGCCGACGCTCTATCCACTGAGCCAAACTGGTTAGGGCTTTAGTAAATTTTTTGAGGAAGATTACCTAACAAACTACCAGGTACCTACTAGATCTGCTCACCTTATCAGAGCTGGCTAAGAGGCAGTTATTGTACCCGGTGTGAAGCCATTTCTCTAGTTGAACAAAATAACGTTCCAGCCAAGGGGAGGAGGAGCTGTGGGAAATCTACCACATATATTGCCCTGCTGAATAAATACTACACATAGGATTCCTGCTCCCTGGGGGAGGCCTGCGAAGCAGCTTAGAACATGGGGCTGGGAACACAGGAAAGAAGCCAATAATAGACAGCAGTCACTGCAGAAAGTGCTAACCAAGCTCCACATATTTTTCTTATGAAGTCAAACCAAAATGGGTGGGTGTGCAAGCTTACTGGCTCCCCTGTCCCTCCACATGAAATATCAGAACCTGCCTATCTAGAGATGATTTTTCAAAGAACAGACTCTTGGTGAAGATAATCATATAATCACAGTCCATCTGAAGGGAATGTATTATGTATTAGCCCTAGGTACCTCTGAATATGGTGGTATTTCTAGCTAACCTTCCTTCCACATACATCATTCCATCACTTAATATTGCTCATGCATTTTCAGAACTTAACACCCTTTTGAGATGGAACAGAAATAGAGAGAAATGGGAAACTGGAACAGAAAGGCCCTTTCCTTATCGATAGCAGTTTAGAACACGTGGGGAGAGATTTATTCCATTTTGCTAACTTCCTTTCCCATGAATAGCAACAGGGACATTTGGTCCCAAATGATAGACTCAAGTCTACAATTCAACCTAAGTCATGCAGAATCCAGTTAGACCAGGCTGAAACTCCAGACGGGCATCCATACAGCCAGCTGACTTGTGCACCAATTTCTTCTGCTTAAAGAAAAGCCCGGTTTTTAATTTATAGTGCTTGTCATTTTGTCCAAACAATGTGATTTCATTCCCACCGAGATAAAAGCATCTTCTAAAGGCTGCCCCTTTCCAAATAGCTCACTTCCCCTTCTCTGTTTTATAAAATCTTCTCATATCTGCTTTGGTTAGTAAAACTAGCTTTTCTTTTTCTTCCCCTAAAATAATATATTAAGAAACTAAGTTGAGTGACTACAAATATATTGGTAATTGTTTATACTGAATGTTCATAATTCCAAGAATTTTAAAAAGATAGCATAAATAATCACAGGGTAACATATATATCCTGGTTTCTAAGACACCCATACTTTAATAATGATTTCAAAGAAAAAAGAAACACTGTATTAAATATATATACAAATTTTGTTTTGTAACAAGGTATACATCCATACAATTTCATTTTCTTATTATTTCCTTCTTTATTAGTCCAATCAAATTTGCGACTAAGCCTTTATCAGACTATGGTTCTTCTGAATAGCTTTTGGCCATAAGGGTTATAAGTAACTTGTTAGTAATATATGGCTCTCTCTGCACCAATGTTTCAAAATTTGACACTCTTGAGCATTGGACAGAGAGAAGAATTACTTCAAAAACAATAGTTCCACTGAATTTCTTACTTGTTTAAATCCATAATTTCTCATTTATTTCCTTAAGTAAGCTACATGTGGCTGGAAAGGAACTTCTTTTGCAAGTTAGCTCAAGCTGCAGCTGGGTTTTTGTCTTTCAGGATGCATGACCAAATCACACCCACCTCTTCCAGCTCTGGGAATTCTATGATCAATACCAACACAGTTGGTATTTTATCTTAAATTAGCTGCAGTGTCTGCCATCACACTGGCAAGCCATCTGCATGAACCTCAATGCGGAAACCAAGCTGGGCTCTGACCATTTGTGGGTGGACATCTTCCTTTTTGGGGGCCCACACAGCACCTGATCATTGTTTTATAAGGAAAAAAAAGGATGGTTTTCTGCCAGTACAAAATGTTGGCCTCACTTATTATAAATCTGCTTCCACACTCATCCCCAATCATAATAATTTCAATGCTGCATCAAACTGTAATTTTTCTGAGACATAAAAATTAGGAACTCAAATTTAAGCTAAAGTTTCACTAGTAGTATATAGTACTATAGCACAAATAACTTAAATAAGGAAACAAGGAGATGATGAGATGCCCTCTATTGGTGAGGGGCACAAAGGGCAGGCAATAATAACCACATCACCACTTACTCTTCTTTGGTGGGGCAGGCAAGGTGCTTATAATATTGACTATCAGAGGGAGCACTATCTCAATTCATTGAGGTTCTGCTCCCCGGAATATGTCGACAGTTTGGCTCAAATAAACTCACCAAAAAATTCTTTACAGGTTTCAATGGTTTTTTTACGTTAGCATCTTATTAGGGTTAGACAAATAGTCCAAGAAAACTTTGTCTTTTAAATGGAGAGAGAGAACTGAACTCTAATTTTGCATCAGCTTACTTTTGATATTTAAATTAAATTTACTCGAATATTATTTAGTTTTATCATCCATAAAATTTTCTTTCTCACTATTCCTTTTCATAAACTTGTACAATTTTTCTTGTAATTCCATCCAATATGCATTTCCAGACCTCACACCTCCTTTTACTAAAACATATATTAATTTTTTGTATATTAATTAGAATTCTTAACCCTTAGAAATCTTAATATCTAGTGAAAACTAAAAAATAAGCAATTAGCATTCTTTAAATTGGTAATATTATGAACACATTTCATAATCTCTAGAAAAAGTTTCTTGCACTGGCAAATACACTTTATAATTTTTAGAAACACACTTTTTCAATAAAATACAATAAATACTCATCAACAGACCCAAATTTATCTTTTAATTTATCTATAATAAGAAGCCCAAAGTAGGTGAACTTAGATTTATTTAATAATTAATGTTTTAGTATTTTATCTTACTAAAAATGACCTAGATACTTAATAAATATATCATTTACCTTAACTTAATAGAACTCTAAAGTTTCAAGTTATCAAAAGAGTTTGAAATACTATTTTTAAGTACACATATTGTAACATAGTTTATTGCTAAAACGTTTACCAAAAAGCCTTCTATTGAATTTATATGTATTTAGTTGAGAATTTATATATAGATTACCCGTGAAAGCCTCATGATACATAAGTCAATTATTATTCCAGTATTTTATTCGGTGACAAATTTTATAACAGATAATATAAACTTATTTTTGTAAACTCACGACGCTACAGGATACCTACTATGACAGGCCACTTTACCAAGCCCAGGAGACGTAATAGCTCTACCTAATACATAGACACAAATACAAGGAGGCTGCCAAAATGAGGAAACAAAGAAACACACCCCAAATGAAAGAACAGAACAAAACTCCAGAAAAAAAACTAAACAAAAAGGAGTATATATATATTTAATTAGCTTCATTATTTTAAACTAATTAAACAGAGCTCTTTAATAAATTATTTTAAAACCTTATCATACCCAAAACACACATACAAACAAACACAGAGATCACAAACACAGAGTTACTAATTTGTAGAGAAGACACTTAAGATTTATCAAATACTGTATTTGCAAGAACCATTTGCTGTGTAGAGCCACCTGGAAGGTTCCCCACGGCAGGCCCCGGAGTGGAAACAAGTTTGTGCTTTGTTTGCCCAGGATGCAGGCCTGGCTAATTTTTAGTGGGTTGGGGTTCAGGTCCCATCTTGCCTGTGCGGCGGGGGTGGGGTGGGAAGGATGAGAGCCTGTCCCGGAGAACCATTGGGCATGTGAAGTTTGTCTTCAAAATCTGCCAGGGTGTACCTGGCCTCAGTTGTAAGTTTAGGCCTGCACCTCCCAGGAGGCCCCTGAGCCAGTACACTGGGTGGACAGCTTCAGTCCATGTAAAAACACCACCCAACCATCTCCACAGCAATACACTCAAGGGGCAGACTCAGTGGGACAAGAATCCTGCTGAAGTAAGTTCTGCTTTGTGGGGTGGGTCCCTGAATAGCTGATCCTCCATGGTGGTTGGTTGCCAGAAGCCGGTCCATCCTTGCTGCTTGACACAGTCGCTGCAGGAAAGAAACATCTGCACAGCATATGTTTCAAGGGACCTGGCGTATATAACATACTGTTCTTAATATGTTTGCTCCCCTTAGCGCTATGTGTTTTAACCAAGGTCACCTCTCCGAGAAAGGTTGTTTCCCCAGGTAGGGATTTTTCCCTGAAGTTAGGGAGAAGATAAAACCCCTTAACTAAGTGCCAGGCGGGTAGTTTATCACTTTAACTACAAACAATCACGCTTAAGCTACATAATCTTTACTCCCTGGAATGGAGATAAGAAACACCCTAACCTTTGGAATAGAAATTGATAGGATTAAAATCAACTGGTATAAATACAGATGTAACAAGACAA
>NW_005370473.1:103792-118852 GCF_000412655.1 Myotis brandtii | reverse complement strand
ACCAGAACATCCTAACCAGAACTTGGCTAGAGATCCTGGCTAGGCTGCTGATCAACTGAATGCTGTCTCCGTGTCATTCCTTCTTCGCCGACTCTGTCCACACCTTTGGGGACCCCTGGACCTGCTGGGGTTGGACCCCAGC
This sequence comes from Myotis brandtii, assembly GCF_000412655.1. NCBI lineage: Eukaryota > Metazoa > Chordata > Mammalia > Chiroptera > Vespertilionidae > Myotis > Myotis brandtii. The sequence goes on along the minus strand of NW_005370473.1, from coordinate 118,710 downwards.
AGTTGGTGTGGCAGCCAGTCCTTGTAGCTGATCAGATTGGGAGAAAATTCCTCCCACTGATGTACCAACAGCAATCAAGGCTCAACTACAATAGGAGGGTGTACACAGCCCACTCCAGAGGCTGTGCAATTGGAGTGCCCAGCTTGGGTGATCAGGGAGACTGTGCCACTGGACACTACATGATACCTACTATGACTGGCCACTTTACCAAGCCCAGGAGATGTAATAGCTCTACCTAATACACAGACACAAATACAAGGAGGCTGCCAAAATGAGGAAATAAAGAAACACATCCCAAATGAAAGAACAGAACAAAACTCCAGAAAAAGAACTAAACAAAAAGGAGACAAACAATCTACTAGATGGAGAGTTCAAAATACTGGTTCTAAGGATGTTCAAGGAACTTAGTGAGAATCTCAACAGACTAAAAAAAAAAATAGTCAGAAATGAAGGATACACTAACTGAAATAAAGAATAATTTGCAGGGCATCAACAGTAGAGTGGATAAAGCCAAGAATCAAATCAGCAATTTGAAATATAAGGAAATAAAAAACACCCAATCAGAACAGGAAAAAGAAAAAGAATTAAAAAAATGATGATAGTATAAGGAACCTCTGGGACAACTTCAAGTGTACCAACATTCACATCATGGAGGTGCTGGAAGGAGAAGAGATAAAGCAAGAAATTTAAAACCTATTTGAAAAAATGACAGAAAATTTCCCTATCTTGGTGAAAAAAAAATAGACATACAAGTTGAGGAAGAATAGAGAGTCCCAAACAAGATGAACCCAAAGAGGCCTACATCAAGATACATCATAATAAAATGTAAATGGCTAAAGACAAAGATAATTATAAAAGCACCACGAGAAAAGCAGTTAGTTATCTACAAGGGAGCTCCCATAAGACTGTCAGTTAATTTCTCAACAGAAACTTTGCAGGCCCAAGGGACTGGTAAGAAATATTCAAAGTGATGAAATGCAAGGACCTACAACTAAGATTACTCTACTCTGCAAAGCTACCATTTAGAATCAAATGACAGATAAAGAGCTTTGCAAACAAGAAAAACCTGAAGGAGTTCATCACCACCAATCCTGTGTTATATAAAATGTAAAAGGGCCTTCTTTAAGAAGAAGATAAAAATATGAACAATAAAATGGCAATAAACACATATCTATCAACAATTGAATATACAAACAAAATTAACAGGGAGAATAGAAACAGACTCATGGACACAGATAACTCTTTGTTGGTTGCCAGATGGAAAGAGAGTTGGGGGATAGGTGAAAAAGGTGAAGGGATTAAGAAATAGAAATTTGTTGTTACAGAATAGCCATGGGGATGTAAAGTACAGCATAGGAAATATAGTTAATAATATTCTAATAACTATGCATGGAGTTGGATGGGTGTGGGATTTATTGGAGTGATCACTTAACTAAGTTATATAATGCCTGATCACTGGGGTGTATACCTGAAACTAATTTAATGATGTATGTCAACAGTAATTAAAAAAACATTTTTAAAAAAGGCACATCAGAAAATACAGAGTTAAAGACAAAAATAGAATAGTTTTTAAAATTATTGACAGTATGTCCCCCATTTCCTGCCCACTCCCCGTTGGCCCCTCTCCATCCAGCCTCCACTCCAACCCGACCCATAGCTCCTCCCAAGTTAAGGAGAGCCCGGCCAGCAAGACTGCCACCAAAGTCCAAGAAGCTTTTTGGAATCTGTGGAGGGAGCTTCATCCAGTTCCCCATGAAAGAGATGAAGTCATGCCACAGCAGGTGCAGTTGGAGTAGCAGCCACAGATGCAACCCTCCCAGGGGGGCATGCTAGACCTGTAGCCCCAGAGTGGCTTCGAACTGGCCTATAAGCTGTACTACAATAAGTAGGAGGTGGTACAGAACTCCTCCAACCTGATGGAAATGGCTGGCTCCTCAGTGGATGCTTAGCTGCCAGTACAGTGGGGCCTTGACTTACGAGTTTAATTCGTTCCGAGACCGAGCTTGTTAAGGAGCTCGTTAAGGAGCTTGTTAACTCAAATTACTCTGTCAACGGCAGAGAGACGGCTCGTATCTCGAAAAACTCGTTAGTCAGGACACTCGTAAGTCAAGGCCCCACTGTATCAGGGTTCCCTTTTCTCCATATCCTTGCCAGCACTTGTAATTTGTTGATTTATTGATGGTAGCCATTCTGGCCGGTGTGAGGTGATACTTCATTGTAGTTTTAAATTGCATCTCTCTGATGATTAGTAACTTTGCTCACCAGGTTAGCAAAGACAGCTGTAATTGCAGCTGTTCCTTTCAACAATGGTACCATTTGCCATGCAGGCACATTTTGGCCTTGCTGCACATCATCCAGAAGCCTGTGGGTGAAACCATGGTTTGCTTCTTGTGGCAAAAGAGGTACCAGCACCTCCTTGGCCCCAGTGGTGAGCTCCAGGACCATCTTGTGGTCCCAAACACAGATCAGCCTGGGAAGCAAGGGGAGAAGGACATGATTCAGACGGGGAGCACAATCTGAATCATGTCCTAAGCAGGGAGCTAGCAGGGAGCTACTAAATCTGCTAATGCAGAGGGGCTGTTTTCCACTCTACACAAGATTGTGGACATCTGGGCTGGCCCTGACCAGCCACCTGAGCCCAGTCAGCAGTCAGGGGCACCTGCCTTTTCTCTGGAGAAAGCAGGAGGAAGGGGAGGGATTCCCTCTTGCTGGACCCACAATTCATTACTGAAGCATTTGCTCTGGTGCACTGGACCACAAACCCCTCTTCTTGGAAGTCTGAGAACTCACAGTGGGCAGGACACTCTAGGGGTCAGCATTTCAACCAATGTCTTCCTAGGTAGGGCTAGGAAGATTGTTAGAATAGGGAGAAGAGGACCCCACCACATGAAAGTCCTTTGAATTTCCTCTTTCTGCCCTACATTTGGCATTCCTCAAGAGCCAACCAATGTCTTCCTAGGTAGGGCTAGGAAGATTGTTACAATAGGGAGAAGAGGACCCCACCATGTGAAAGTCCTTTGAATTTCCTCTTTTCCTGCCCTACATTTGGCATTCCTCAAGAGCGTCATTCATTGTTTAAGGCCAAAGTTGTCTCCATGGTGAAAGGTCATCACTTTTTCTCTGCTAATCCTGGAGATCAGATCTTATTCACTTTACAGAGATGAACCTGTGACTCAGGATAGGGTGAGACAAAATGAACCTTGTAAAAGGGCCTGTTTTCAGGAACAAAGGGAAGGACGGTGATCCTTGACTGTTGCCGCTCTGTACAAAGAATCTATTTTTGTGTCTATTTTTATTCTTATTAAATTTTTATGGTTAATCTCCCCCCCACCCCCACATACACAGTGAGATCTGTCAGTTTGTTCCATGCATCCATGCCTCTGGACCTTTTTTGTTCATCAGCTTATTTTGTTCACTAGATTGCACATATAAGTGAACCATGTGATATTCATCTTTCTCTCATTAACTTCTTTCACTAAGCATAATAATCTCCAGGTCCATCCATACTGTCGAAAAGGGTAAGAGTTCCTTCTTTTTTAAAGATGCATAGTATTCCATTGTGTAAATGTACCACAGCTTTTTTATCCACTCATCTACTGATGGGCACTTGGGCTGTTTCCAGATCTTAGCTATTGTAAGTGGTACTGCTATGAACGTAGGGGTGCACATGTTCTTTCTAATCAGTGTTTTAGGATTCTTAGGATATATTCCCAGAAGTGGGATCATTGGGTCAAATGGCAGTTACAATTTTAGGTTTTTGAGGAAACTCCATACTGTTTTCCAAAGTGGCTGCACCAGTTGTCATTCCCACCAGCAGTGAACTAGGGTTCCCTTTTCTCCATATCCTTGCCAGCACTTGTAATTTGTTGATTTATTGATGGTAGCCATTCTGGCAGGTGTGAGGTGATACTTCATTGTAGTTTTAAATTGCATTTCTCTGATGATTAGTAACTTTGAGCATTTTTTCATATTTCTATTGGCCATCTCTATGTCCTCTTTGGAGAAGTGTCTATTCAGGTACTTTGCCCATTTTTTAATTGGATTGTTTCACTGGTGTTGAGTTGTATGAGTTCTTTATATAGTTTGGAAATTAATTCCTTATCAGATGTATTTATTGGCGAATATGTTCTCCCATACAGTGGGATTCCTTTTCATTTTGTTGATGATTTCTTTAGCTGTGCAGAAGCTTTTTAGTTTGATATAGTACCATTTGTTTATATTTTCCTTTGTTTCTCTTGCCTTAGATTTGTCGGCAAAAATTTTGCTATGTGAGATGTTAGGTTTTGCTGTTTTCGTCTAGGATTTTTATGTTTTCACAACTTACATTTTTAAGTCTTTTATTCATTTTGAGTTTATTCTTGTGTATGTTCTAAGTTGGTGGTCTAGTTTCATTTTTTTTTGCATGTACCTGTAAAATTTTCCCAACACCATTTATTGAAGAGACCATCTTGACTCCATTGTATGCTCTTGCCTCCTTTGTCAAATATTAATTGACCAAATTGGCCTAGGTTAATTTCTGGGGTGTGTATTTTGTTCCATCGGTCTATATGCCTGTTCGTGCTCCAGTATCAGGTTGTTTTGCTTACAATAATTACAATGTGTTTGTAGTATAGTTTGATATTTAGTATTATGATCCCTCCAACATTGTTCTTTTTTCTCAAGATTGCTGTGGCTATTCAGGGTCTTTTATGGTTCCATATAAATTTTTGGCAAGTTTGTTCTAGATCTGTGAAATATGCCATTGTTATTTTGATAGGGATTGCACTGAATCTGTAGATTGCTTTGGGTAATATGGACATTTTAACAATGTTAATTCTTCCAATCCATGAACACTGTGTATTTTTCCACTTGTTTATATCTCCCTCTATCTCTTTTTGCCTGTAGTTTTCTGAGTACAGGTCTTTTACCTCTTTTGTTAAGTTTATTCCTAGATACCTTATTTTTTTGTTGCAATTGTAAATGGTATTGTTTTTTTTTTAGTTTCTCTTTCTGAGAGTTCATTATTGATGTATAAAATGCCATTGATATGTGGATGTTAATTTTGTATAGTGCAACTTTGACGAATTCATTTATTAAATCTAGTAGTTTTTTGGTGGAGTTTTTAGGGTTTTCTATGTGTAATATCATGTTATATGAGAATAATGAGTTTTACTTCCTCCTTTCCAATTTATTTTTATCTTCTTATCAATTGCTGTGGCTAGGACTTCTAGTACAATGTTGAATAAGAGTGGTGAATGCACCTTATCAGATTTGGCTCAGTGAATAGAGCATCAGCCCTCAGACTGAAGTGTCCTGGTTTTGATTCCAGTCAAGGGCATATACCTCAATTGCAGGCTTGATCCCCAGTCCTGGTTGGGTGTGTGTATGGGAGGCAACCAATTGATGTGTCTCTGTCACATAGATGTTTCTCTTTTTGTTTTTTACCTTTCCTTCCATGCTCTAAAAATCAATGGAAAAATATCCTCAGTGGAGGGTTAACTAAAAAACAAAACAAAACAAACAAACAGTGGTGAAAGCAGACATCTCTGTCTAGTTCCTGTTCTGAAGAAAAATGCTTTTAGTTTTTTCCAATTGAGTATGATATAAGCTGTAGGTTTGTTATATATGGCCTTTAATATTGTGAGGTATGATCCATCTATTTCTACTTTGCTGAGAGTTTTTAATTATAAATGGGTGTTGGATTTTGTCAAATGCTTTTTCTTTGTCTATTGATATGATCATCTGATTTTTATCCTTCATTTTGTTTATGTGATGTATCACACTTATTGATTTGTGAATATTGTACCAACCATGTGTCCCAGGAATAAATCCCTCTTGGTCATGGTCTTTGATCTCTTTAATACAGGGGTGGGGAATGTCTGGCCTGCGGGCCGTATGAAGAGTGCACAATCATTTGTTCTGGCCATGCCAAGGCATTAAGGGTGAGTTAATTAAATGTTTGACCAAATATAGCAGGCTAATTTTTAAGTTGATAATTTTGTATGGCCCACAAATGATGTTATAAATATCTAAATGGCCCTTGGCAAAGAAAAGGTTCCCCACCCCTGCTTTAATGTGTTGCTGGATCCAGTTTGCTAATATTTTATTGCAGATTTTAGCATCTATGTTGATCAAGGATATTGGGCTATAATTCTGTTTCTTTGTAGTGTCTTTTTCTGGTTTTGGAATTAGGATAATGCTGGCCTCATAAAAAGAGCTTGGACATCTTCCTTCCTCTTGTATTTTTTTGAATAATTTGAGAAGGATAGGTGTTAGTTCTTTGAATGTTTGGTAAAACTCTCCTGTGAAGCCATCTGGTCCAGCACTTTTGTTTGTTGGGAATTTTTATTTATTTATTTTTTACTAGTGGCCTGGTGCATGAAATTCATGTGTGTGTGGGGGGTTGTCCCTCAGCCCGGCCTGCACCCTCTTGCAATTCGAGACCACTGGCTCCTAACCGCTCACCTGCTTGCCTGCCTGATCGCTCCCAATTGCCCCCCCACCAGCCTGCTTGCCCCTAACTGCCACCCCCTGCCAGCCTGATCACCCCAACTGCCTCCCCCCACCAGCCTGATCACCCCAAACTGCCCTTCCCTCCTGGCCTGATTGCCCTAACCACCTATGCCTTAGCACCACCACCATGTCTTTGTCCAGAAGGACATCCAGAAGGTCTCCTGGTCTAATTAGCATATTACCCTTTTATTAGTATAGATTACTGCTTCAATTTAATTAGTTGTTATCAGTCTATTCAGGTTTTCTGATTCTCCCTGATTGTTTTGGAAGACTGGAAGTTTCTAGGAATTTGTCCAGGCTGTCCAGTTTGTTGGCATATCTATACTAATAAAAGCCTAGGTGACCATCATGCCCTCATGTCATCACAAGATGGCCGCTCCCACATTGTAACAAGATGGCTGCCCCACATTGTTACAAGATGGCCACCATAATATGGCTGCCCCCCATGTCATCACAAGATGGCTACCCCATGTCATCACAATATGGCCACCATAAAGATGGCAGCCACAAGATGGCCTGCAGGTGAGGGCAGTTGGGGAGGACCAGGCCTGCAGGGGAGAGCAGTTAGGGGTAATCAGGCTGGCAGGGGAGGGCAGTTGGGGGTGATTAGGCTGGCAGGGGAGGGCAGTTGGGGGCGATGGGGCTGGCAGGGAAGCAAGGCTCAGACCTTGTACCTATAAAGTACAAATATTAACAGCTCACATCTGGGCACGGTTTGGGTGGGTGCCTCTGCCCCAAGGTCTCTATGAAGCAGATATATTTCAACTGAGGCTCCACTAGGGACAGATTTCCCCCCAGGTCACTCCCCTGGTTTGTGCCAGGATGCAGGTTAGACTGAGGAGAGCTCTAGCTCCTACCTGTTGGCCTGGGCATTCCCTCGGTTCTCTCCAATGTTGCTTCTACATAGAGCAGCTCAAAATATGGGCACTTGCTCTCCCATTTTCACGGATATGACAGACAGACACACAGATACACACAGTTATCTCATCCATACCTGATGAGGTCCTTAGGAAATGGTGTCTAGCATCACTCTCATTGTGTAGGTTGGGAGACTCAGGAGGCCCTGAGAGGCACAAAGGCTTCCCCAGGGCACAGAACTGATAAGAAAAAGGAGGTGTGAACTCAGCTTTCTCCTCCAAGCCCGAGACCTGGGACATTCCCAGGGAGTTGGGGGAGGGCTGTTAGGTATTGGTGTACAGGTATGGAGATGGCATGGGTGAGGAGGGTGAATGGTCAACAGCCAGAGGGGGCTTTGGGTGGCTCTGATTGGAGGAAGGGGCCCAGGTCACGGAACCTTGAGGGGTGACCTCACTTCCTCGGTGACAGACCGTCCAACAGAAATGAGAAATCTGGTAACCAGGGACCCACATTCTAGCTCACTCGACTGGAGACAGTCAGGAGAGTAGGATGTTTCTCTGTTGCTTCCCGACTTTCCGTGGCTCTGGGCAGAAGAAAGCCCAGAGTGAGAGATGTTTCTGTTGCTATAGACTTTGGCACAAGCGCCACTGCCAATGCCTCTTGCCCTTTGGCAAGAGGCAGCCTCAGGTAACCAAGGGCAGCCCAGAGCAGGCCCATCCAGGCCAGGCCCCAACTGGGACCCCACTTGGCCAGCCCAACACACTCTTTACCTCTCATCGTGTGTGTGTGTGTGTGTGTGTGTGTGTGTGTGTGTGTTGGGGCTGGGGGGGGAAAGGAGGGGATGAGGAGCATTCATCCTGGGCAGGAACTGGTTGTTGGAAGCCTGGTGGGTCTGTCATGTTCATACCCCCAAGTCATGGCTGGTGGGATGGAAACAAGAGTTCTGGGGACCAAGCTCCTCTACACACTTGTTAACCTTGAGCCTTCAAGGTGTCATCTCGTGCCTTCCTGGCTGGAGGTTTTTGCAGATGCCCCTGTATACCTGATCTGGGGAGTGGAATTTGTGGTGGGCATTCCCCAAGTTGGCAATGCCCAGGCTGGCCACTGATGCCTCCTGGCCCGGTTCTGGGCTCTGTCTTTGTAGAGCTCCAAGGAGGATGTCGTAGAGGAGCTGGCTGATGGGTTTACTTACACCATCAACCGGAACAAGGGACTAGAGCACCAGACCAGGAACAGCGTCCAGCACAAGTCTGAGGTGAGAGCTGTCCCACACCCATGACCTGAGATGACTGGGGTGGGACCACAACCCAGACTCAAATTTGCGGCCCACTCCCAAAGACATCTGTACCTCCAATTCTCCCATCCAGGTTCCTGGTAGGGTAGGAATACAACCTTCACATATTTGTTGGACTCGTAAAGAAAACAAAGTCTTGTTGTCTTTGCATTTGGCTAGTTTCCATGGTTTAATTTCCTGCCCCAGGTTCCCTGTGGAGCAGTCAGCTCGGCTGTCCTTGCACACCTTCTCCAAGCCTTACACATCATCACACTTGATAGGTGGTTTTTACACTTTTCACACACACACACACCAAAAAAAAAAAAAAAAAAAAGGAAGGGAGGAAGGAAGGAAAGAAGAAAAAAGGTGCAAAGGGATTAAGGTATGGGACACATTTCTCTGCAACTTGTCATTTCACAGAGCATGGCAAACCACTGTGGTCCAGCCAGGGCAGGAGCTTTGGCCTTACTCATCTCCATATCATCCCATAAATGAGGTAGATTTCCTCAGTGTTTCAGCCTTTCAGTGCTGTGGGACCCTGACATGACTCAATTCTGCTGCTAGTTCCGCAGGGCTGCCGGGAACATCTCCACTCTGTCCTAATAGACTCAGTCTGCTAGGTCTGCTATAACATAGGACCACAGATTGGGTAGAAGGTTTTCAATGCCTATTGGTTCAGTACCCAGCTTTGTTTTTGCAGAGCTCCAATGAGGATGTCGTCAAGGAGCTGGTTCATAGGCCCCACTACATCATCTGCAGGGTCAGGGTGCAGGTGCACCAGGTGGACAACACTGGCCAGTGCCAAGCTGAGGTGAGAGCTGGCATAGGGGGGAACTCCACACCCAGGACCCCAAGATGACCAGGGAGGGGCAAGAACCCATATTCAAATCTGGGAACTTCTCTGCGGCTCTCCCAGGGTGTTCCCACTTAGAGTGTCCACAGTTCCATGCACAAAAGAATAAGGACCTCACCTTCTCCCTCCAGCTATAGTCCTCACATATTTTAGGAATATTAGAGAATAAAATTATGTTGTTTCATTTCACAGTAGACCATGAGCACATTTGCATTTTGTTCTTTTTGTTGTTTCAACTCCCTACCTCAGGTATCCTGTGGAACAGTCAGCTTGACTGTCCTTGCAGACCTTCACCGAGCCTTACGCATCATCACACTTGGTAGGGGTGTGTACAAAAAATGGGGAGGATATAAAATACAGGATACATGTCTCTGAAACTTGTCATCTCACAGAGCATGACAAGTAGGCTGGCCAGGGCAGGAGCTGTGGCTTACTCATATCCATATTATACCAATAAAGGAGGTAGTTTTCCTCAGTAATTCAGCCTTTCAGTGCTGTGGGACCTTGACATGATTCAATTCTGTTGCTAGTTCAGCAGGGCTGCCGGGAACATCCTTCTGTGCCCTAACAGACTGTTTGAGTTGCCAGGGCTGCCGCAGATTGGGTGGAGAGTTCTTAATGCCTACTGGCCCGGGCCGGCCTCTGTCTCTGTAGAGCTCCAATGAAGACGTCATCGAAGAGCTGGTCGGTGGGTTCAACTCCTACACTTCCCTACACCAAGGGAAGGTGTGCCAGGCCACAGACACCATCCAGTGGCAGACAGAGGTGAGAGCTGGCCCAGGGGGGTCTCTATACCCACAACCCCAAGATGATCTGGCAGTGCTCAGAACTCAGACTCAATTCTGGGGACTCCCTGGGGGCCCTTCCAGGGATTACCCTAAAGTGTCCTACAGTCCCATGCCCAAAGGATTCTGGGCCTCCTCTTCTTCCTCCAGCTACACAGGAGGCTAGAAAGATACTTCTCACACATATATAGGAATATTAGAGATTAAAATACATTTCATTTCACAATATGCCACGAGCACATTTGTATTTCCCTGTTTGTACTTCTCACACATATATAGGAATATTAGAGATTAAAAAAATACATTCTTTCATTTCACAATATGCCACGAGCACATTTATATTTCCCTGTTTATGTTGTCTAAACTACTTCCCCAGTATCCTGTGGAGCAGTCAGCTCAGCTGTCCTTGCAGACTTCCTCCAATAACAGAGGGGGTCTGCCACTGTGATGCAGCCTTTCCATACTATGGGGCATTGGAATAACTCCATTCATGTACCATGTCAGCAGTGCAGCTGGGAACACGTAAGTGTGTCCAAATGGACTGTATGAGTTTCCTTGTGTTGCTATAACACTGAACACACTGATTGGTGTAAACAGCAGACATTTATTTTCTCACAATTCCAGAGGGTACAAATTAGAGAGGAGGGTGTCAGCAGGGCTGGTTCTTCCTGAGGGGTCTTTCCTCAGGGTGTAGATGGACATCTTCTATCTCTGTGTCACATGGAGTCCTCGCTGTGATTCTGTGTATTCTCCCCTGTTTTTCAAAGGATACTGGTCATATTGGATTAAGACCTACACTACTGACTCCCCTTAACCTTAGTGACTTGTTTAAAGAATCCCACTCAGAGACAGGCACATTCTGAAGTTCCAGTGGTTTCAAAGTCATGGAATTTGGTTGAAACAATTTAGACAACAATGTACATACGATTCCCAGCAGGAGACAGATGCCCACTGCTGGTGGCAGGACACTCACTTGTAAAATGATAACAGCTGCAGTCAGATTCCAAATCGAAAGGCTATAGCAGTGATGCTACCAACGTCAGATTTGTGATGATGGCTGCTGCCTCGTGCCCAATCTGGCCCAGGGATCTCTCACTCATTTCAATTTTGACCAATTCAATGCCAGGTTGTCCAAGGCAATCACAGTATTTCTTGACTGGCAATTGCCTCATGGGTATTTTCACTCATGTGTCAGCTTTTCACCAGTCACATGGATTGGCTCCTTCTTGAGTCATCTGCTCAGACTCCTGCCTGGTGATTGGCTTCTCCTGTCTGGAGTCTCCAGGCACTTGCCCCTTTGCTTACTCTAGGATCCCCATCATGAAGGTCTCAAACCGCACTTTAATGTAGTAGGAAGAAACATAAGTGTCTGTTGGAAGTCAATGGCTTTCATAGGCCGTGTCTATACTGTACACCTGGGGAGGGACAAGGTTACCCACACCACATCAGGAGCAGATGAGTGTCAGGCAGCTAAGAGGGGATGTCATGCAACCCTAGCTTTGGACAGTTCTTAGTTCTGACCTGCAGGACCTTGAGCAACCACCTGACATCCCTAAGCCTCTGTGTTCTCATCTCTATAAGGGGGATGTTTATTCAGGACACCTGGGGACAGTGCTCTTCATACAGACTACTAATATGGGGAGGTCTGTTGCTCCTCAACTAAAAAAACATGCCTAGAAGGTAACAAGTGTATACATACCCTGCACCCACCTCCACTAAACGTAAGTGGTACCTTTAAAACCTAGAACCTCGTTCAGCATGGGCCCTCCTGTCCCTCTTCTTGCACATGTCCCCAAGGGGCTAGGAGTTCCTGGCTGAGCTCCAGACCTCAATCCTCGGGGTGATTCACGGGGACGCCACTGACAGGATCTCTCCTTGTCCCACCCAGTGTGCAGCTGAGTTAACACTTAACCTACATGAGGCCCACAGGATGCGAGCCTCCAGGGAGGCACACTGGGGAAAGTGGCAGCGTCAATGGTACCAGCTTTCCTGGGTGGAAACATCTCCCACATCACCACCTTAATGTCCATTCACCCGGCCTTCTCCAGAGCCCAACAGTTCCTGTACCAGCTGTTTACTAGGTGAGCGCGTGCCCCCTTCCTCCGCACAGGGGTGACTGCCCACTGCTAGCTGTGAGCCTTTCTCTCTGAGCCTGTTTGCCCCTCTGAAAAGTGGGGTGGTAGAGACTACTGTGGGGACAAGCCAGGGCAGGTGCTTACTGCTGCCTGGCTCTGCAGAAAGGGCTACTGGATGTGCTGTGGTTATTTATGGCAATTATTTCTCTCCACCCCCAGGAAAACTCACCCATCAGCGGCCTGTGTCATTGGTGGGGTTTTATCTTACTTTCTTTTTTTAGTTTTTATATTTTTCTTGGTCTGTGGCATTTCTGAGTTTGCAAAAGCACATGGAAAACAACCAGTCAATGAGTTTGGGAATCCACTTAGCTGATCCTGGTCCTTGTCTTTGGTGTTGGCAGATTAGGGATTTCTGGGGATAGGAGGGCCCCTAGGCCCACTCAGCTATCTGGGACAGTTTTGGTTGGAGTTCATTTATTCGACAATGTGTATTAAGCACCTACTACAAGTCTGCAGTTTTGAAGACACTTAACATAACTTGGCCAATGAAGCAAACACAATCCCTGGGCCTCAGTTCTACTCAGTGAGTCAGAATCACACTGTCCATCATTCGCAGGTCCTGTCCCCCATCCATCAGATCTGATGCCATCAAGGTCTTTTCCACATCTGGAGGCATTCCTCTTTATAATGACCAGAGAGACACACCACAGGATCAAGTAAAAAAGTGAGTCGTCTTTGGGTCCAGAAGGAGGGCCTCCTGTATCTACAGGATGGAGGCTGTGGGTGGGGAGAGCCTGGCAGAAGAACTGTGACCTTACACATCTTCTGATTCCCAAGGGAGGCCTGAGCCCTGGTGGCTTCTATTCCGGGAGTAGAGGAGTCAGAGAGGACTGTGGATGGGGCCCCCAGCCTCATAGAACTGAAGCGGAGTGTGGGTTGAGTAGTCCCCCAGAGTCCCAAACCCACCCCAATCCCATCCCACTCTGCCTGCCCCTATTCACAGTCATCTCTCCTGACCAGTCACCAGGCTCAGCACAGGACATGTGGTGAGCAACCTGCTCCCAAATCTGTCTCAATCCTCAGTGCAGATGCCAGGTGCATGGAGGGCTGGGCTGGGCAGGGGACAGGACCTTCAGGACAAGTGTCAGTGGGAAGAAGAGACTCACACAGACTCTGTGTGAGCTGCTCAATCACCAGGCCTGCTACTCTCAAAACAGCCACGCAAGGGTCAGGGATGGCATGAAGCTGCCCCTGGATGGTCAGGGGCAGGCAAAGAGGCCCAGTGCCAAACAAGGGTGCCATGGGAGGGCAGTGTGCAAGCAAAGGCCAGGACTCTGACTCCGGTGCCCACCTGCCTCTCCCCAGGGCCATTGCTTCTATAATGGGAACCTGGCCTGACCAGGTGCAGGGTTTCGGCCGGGCTCTCCGCTTCCCCTGGTTTGAGCTGAAGCAGGCCTCAGTGCAGGTCCACTTCCCTACCTCACATCACGTGGCCCGCGCCCACCTTGTTTGGATCAAGCTGGAGCATCTAGAGCCCACCAAGACCTCAGCAGAAGGTGAGGGGACTGCAGTCTGGGAAGATGATCAGGGGAGGGGAGGTTCTCAGGCTGGAGCTCCCTTAAAGGCAGTGGCATCTTTCCTGTCTTTGCAAAGGCCTGGGAAAGCAGGTGTGTGTGTGAATCTGTCTCTTTCTCCTGTTCCAGGTCCACCTCCAGGGCTCCAGAGCACCTCAGAGCTAGAGGAAGGGCCTGTGCAGGGGCGAGCATCTGGCCCAGCCAGAGGCCCCGTGATGGCCTGGCCTGGCATGAAGCAGTACCAGAAGCCGTCATGGAGGCGTCTTTTTGAGACTTATTTCTTTCTGTCTTAAAAATTATAAGCAATTATCCTAAACAAGTCCTATATAATAAAAGTCCAATATGCTAAGTGTCCAGGCAACCGGTCGGCCGTTCAACCAGTCAAAGCATAATATGCTAATGATATGCTAAGGCCACTCAACCACTTGCTATGACGTGCACTGACCACCAGGGGGCAGACGCTCCAACCAGTAGGTTAGCTTGCTGCTGGGGTCCAGAGATCAGAACTGAGTGAGATGGGGCGGACATGCCCTGGAGCCCTCCCACAGTCCCTCCCCAGCTGGCCAACCTCCCTTGTCTCTCCCCAGTGCTGATCGTTCACTGGTGGGGTCCCTCGACCTGGCCTGCACCCTCTTGCAATCGGGACCTTTAGGAGGATGTCGGAGAGCCAGTTTCGGCCTGATCCTGTAGGCCAGGCTGAGGGATCCCAATGATGCATGAATTTGTGCACCAGGCCCTAGTAGATAAATAAGAGGAATAAACCCCAATAATATGGTAGTTAAAAACAATAATTTCCATTAAATGAATTATATGCCATTAAATTAAATACCTTGGAACAAATAGAAATAAAGTTGTTGATTAAAAATTTGTATAGACAATACCTGCTCATATACATGTACATCTAATCTAATAAAAGAGAAACATGCAAATTCACTGCACCCCCACTATGCCCAAGCCTGCCCACCAGGCCAATCAGAGCGACTATATGCAAATTAACCCAACCAAGAT
>NW_005370473.1:96640-102980 GCF_000412655.1 Myotis brandtii | reverse complement strand
CCGGTGTGAACAAATTTTTGTGCACCGGGCCTCTAGTCATATAATAATTATCTATATATTTTGTGTATCCATTATAAATATAGAAAGTGGCTTCGTATACATTTTAAAAATCACTTCTAAAACATTTAATTTTTTTGATAATTAAACAAATATAAACTGAGAAAATGGAGACATAAAATTTGGTAATGTATACACCAAAATATTAATGCTTGTGAATTCTACTAAGTGGGACTTACTAGAAGTGATTTCTCTTCTCCTTTTGCTCAGTCTATTTTCTGTTTGGAGACATAAAATTTGGTAATGTATACACCAAAATATAACACTTGTGAATTCTACTAAGTAGGACTTACTAGAAGTGATTTTTCTTCTTCTTTTGTTCAGTCTATTTTGTTTTTTTGTACAAGGATCATTTTAACAGTCTTTACATTTCAATAATTTTCACCATTATCAATCGTATCTTTCCCAAGTGCTGTCTTACATCTTGAAATGGTCTCATTAAAAGCAAAAATAACTTAATGGGCTACATTCTAGTTCCCTCAGTGTTTAGTTTGATTTTCTATTAGAGCAGTGATAACCACTAGAGTAGCTAATAATATTTAAACCACTAGGGTTAGAAAGAGCATTTTTTCTGTTGTAACAAAAATAATTCAAAAGAACTCCCTGCATGCCTGGCTGGTGTGGCCCAGTGGGTGAGTGTTGACCTATGAACCAGGAAATCACAGTTCAATTGGATACTAAACTGCCCATGTCCCCTGAAGTTGGGACAGTTCTCACCAAGGGCACATGAAAGAATGTCTCATGGATGATTTCCTAGACAATACTTTCCTCCCTGAGAAATAGAACGATGATGAAGAGAAGACTTTTCCCTTTCTTTGATGCTGGACGCTGTTGCTGCCACCTTGTGACCATGAGGGAACGGTGAAGAGAAAAGGCAGCTGAATTCAATCCTGGATCCACCTACCTGTGAGAAAATCAAATCCTTATTGTTTAAGCCATGTTTCATCAGAATTCTGTTGCTTACAACCCTCAGCTTCCACACTGAATGAAATCCTTGCAACTCCTGATGGTGGGGGGCAAGGCTGAATTATTTCATGGTATTGCAAGAAATGGGTAAGTGTGGGAGCGGAGAGGAGGACAGAGGAAAGAAGGGAAATGCCTGAAAGAAGCATCACCAGTCTTCCAACTACTCCAGAGGGCAACTCTGGGACACAGGGCATGACATAGCTCTAAGCTGGGGTGGGAAGATCTCAAAGTGTGACCAGAGGAAAGGGGAGAAAGAAGGACAAGACTGGAAAAATAAGCAAAGGTCAGATCATGGAGGACTTTTTTTCTGAAAGCCATAGGAAACCATCGTCAGTTTTAAATAAAAGACATGATCATTATCCAAAAGATAATTCAGGCTGCAGGTAGGTAGAGAATGGCTTGGAATGGGCAATAGTAGAGGTTGATAGACCAGAGAGAACACAAACCATCAAGAGGCCATGATGTCACTATGGCTTAGGACTATCAATGCCAACTTTAATCACTTCAAATTTGAATCATTTTGTCAAGCATGTTAATGTTGAAATATATGACACACCAGGTTCTTTGTGGAAATTGCCAGGTTAATTGGAGCAGTGATAAGAAAGTGGCAAAACATGTCCTACCTATTCTCAGAACAAGAGACTCTAGAGAATAAAGTGAGAGAATGTACCAAATATCAAGATTTACTAAAGTGATAAGGGAAAGAATGTGGAGTCAGCTTAGAGAGAGAAAAAATGGATCAGTGGCACATAACAGACACCAGAAACAAGCCCACTAGTATGGAGAAACTGCATCAGTAATGTGTGGCATTGCAGACTACTGGAGAAGAAAAGTATGAATCAATAAGGAGTGTGGGTGCAATTGGTAAGACATGGGGAAAGAGTGAAGTGGGATTGGAATCTCAGAGCAATTCCTGTGCCCTTCCTAAGCAGAGACACCCTAATCAGAATAAAGTCAGCACCTGCAGGAACCAGCCATGAACTGTAGCCACTTCCCATTCACTCCAGGGACAAGCCTGCACCGACCTTGGCTTGTTTGCCTGAGAAACCCATCGGCTTCAGAGAGCTTGTCTCAGGGTGCCTGCCACAGAAAACACACACACACACACACGCACACACACACACACACACACACACACATGAGGATTAAAATTCTGTTGAGACCTCACTCTAAGTTGGCTCCTCCCTCCCAGCTGAGCAGAGTAAACAAAGTAGGGTAACCCCCAAAGGTGGTTGTATAGAAGGATCTCTTTCTAAGGGAAGAACAGAAACACTCAGATGACCTCAGGCAAACAGCCCCTCTTCCCAGCTCCTTGTGGCTGGAGACCAATCCGGCACATGCAAAACCTTTGCCCCCCACCCTTTTACCTCCCCACACCCACCACACCACACAAACACCCCAGAGACAGCCCAAGAACATGCCTATTCACTGCACATATGGACAATTGTAGAACTATTTCCAATTCCCAACACTAGGCCATTATGTCTGAAAAGGGGAAGAGAAATAGCTAAAGCTTATAATGAGCACTAAAAGATCCCTGACCTGCCCCTCAGAAGGGCGATCAAAAAGGAAAAGCTTCTAGGAAAAAACAGCAGAGCCTAGGTGCACCCATAGAGCAGAAAGCAGGGGTTTCTGGCCTCAGTGCCTTTTAATAAAAGCTTACAGTGCCAGGGGCAGTTTATCAGCAGAGTCCTCCTCCTTTCATCTGACACTGACATCACCATCTCCTCCTGATGAGATACACTGGGCAAGTTTACAAATGTCAAGAGTTGATTTGAGCAAAAACTGATTCGAATTGCATCCAGTCTAACAGAGAGGAGCTCCACAGAACTGTCCAAAATGAAAGACTTTCACAGACTTCCCTCTAAGGGATGGAAGTGTCTATTGGCTGATTGACTGGATTAAGATTCCATTTCTGGGAGAGCCAAAACTGTCATTAAGTCTTGGTTTGGTGACTTGGGGCTTAGCATATGTGACTCCATTCTGGGCCTGTTGTCTAATAGTTAACCCTCCCTACATCCTGTCAGACAAAAGGCTTGGCTGCTTATAACGTACAGCAACATAAGTTGTCCTCCCAATAGAGGCCAACGATGAGCACTGAAAGATCCCTGACCTGCCCACCAGAAGGGCGATCAGAAAGGAAAAGCTCTAGAAAAAAACCGCAGAGCCTAGGTGCACCCATAGAGCAGAAAGCAGGGGTTTCTGGCCTCAGTGCCTTTTAATAAAAGCTTAACATCTAGAAGGCAGGGGAGTGATCAAAGATACCTCATATTGGCGGCATCACAGGGAACCTGAAGGACTTATCTTGCCCACCTTCTAGAGCTCCCCCAGAAGAGGGGAGAGTCTGAAGTAACCCCAAAATAGCAAATTATATCAGCTTCTCTCCAGGTGATGCCAAGGGATCCACATTTTGCATAAGCCTGCCTCAGAGAACCTGCAAAGAGGTACGGCTTCTGTGCACCCAGTTTCTCTGAAGCTGCAGGGAACTCACAGGATTGCTCAGACTGGGCACTCTGAACTTTTTGAGCCAGATAATTCTTTATTGCAGGGGACTGCAGCATCACTGGCCTTCACTCACTAGTTGCCGGTAGCACCTTCACACTTGCAGTGGTGATGACCAATGGGATCTGCAGACATTGCCAAATGTCCCCTAGGGCAAAACTGTCCCAGGTTGACAACCACTGTGCGAGCCATACAGGTTCACATAAATACCGCAGCACCAACCCCATCCCCACAAACTATAGAAAACACAGGTAGTCCTAGAACAATTATTTTCTGTTCTTCTGCAAAAGCTTCATGTACACAGTGGCACTTCTCTTGCAATGGGTATAGTCCTAGCACTAATATTTGTCTTAGAGACATTATGAACATCAGAGTAGCCACAGACTTGTCCTCTCTCTGGAGCCTCAAGAACAAATACAAAACCAGCTGTAATTAGCAGCTCAATTTTCTCCAACAACTTTTCCCTCCCTCATCCTCTATCCCATCCCTGCCTCCCTCCAATTCCTGTGAGAAGAGTCTCAGCCAAACCCACTCAACCTTTCACAGAAAGCACCACATTCTACATAGCAACTCAGAAAAATATTCATGAAGACAGCGCTTTTATTATATGCAATGTACTGATATTTTGTATTAGAAAAACTACTAAATTGATTTCACAACCCGATGGGTGAGATCAACAGTTTAAAATATACAGCGTTGGGGCCTCTGTAATTCAGGGTCTGAGAAGGACAGAGATCCCTGGAGAAGGATTTATTTAGTGATGCTCATTGTATAGTAAAGAGTAGAAAATAGACTTGGGAGGGAAAAAGCCTTTCAGGCTTTGGTTGGAAGCTCATCTGCTTAAGGTTCCTTCAAGAGGCTGCCTCACCCTGATGATTTCCAAACACGGGCACCTCCCCAAGACCTGCCGTTGGGATGAGTGCATTTTTGGCAGAGGCCCTGGAAGAGGGTCCACAGATGTGTGCTGAGGAACCCAGCCTGTCTGAGTCTTCTCCCCTAAGGGAAACATGCTTTTCCGTATTGCCTCAGGGACATTGCCTCTCCCACCCCCAACCTCTGGAGTAGCAGGTGAATGTGCTGTCCAAAAAGGAAACCTTTTGCCCAAAACAAGTAGGGTTCAGTGGCCAGTTTCAACCTCTTTCCCCCCTGGGTCCACTTCCCTTCTTAGTGGCCTTGAAGCCCCACCTAGAGAGGTCTTTAAGTTAGGAAACCTCTCACCTGTGGGTGACAAAACCCAGCTCAAACTAGCCCCAATCACAAAGAAATGGATTGGTTCCCTAAACTGAATGTCCACAGCTTGGCTTGATTTAGACCTCAAAGGATGTGATTGTAACCATGTCTCAGCTCAGCTTCCTCTGGGTTGCTCCAACCTCAGATGCACTTTCCCATGTATCCTGAGAGCACCACCAGAGCTCCAGCTGTGTGTCCCTCACCCTCTGGTCAGAAGTCCTTAGCTTTGTTATATATTTTTTTAAATTTTCATTTTCAATTCCAGTGCCATTTGATATTATATTAGTTTCAGGTGTACAGTGTAGTGGTTAGACATTTATATATCTTATTAAATGATTCCATGTTTCCCATACACATCTGTCACCATATATAGATACTACAATATTATTAACTATATTCCCTATGCTGTACTTTACATCAACATGACTATTTTGTAACTACCCGTTTGTACTTCTTAATCCTGTCATCTTTTTCACCCAGCCACCTGCCCCAACACCCCTTTACTCTGGCAAACATCAGTCTGTTCTCTGTATCTATGAGTATGTTTCTGTTTGTTTATTTATTTTTGTTAATCCTCACTAGAGGATATTTTTTTCATTGATTTTTTCAGAGAGATTGGAAGGGATGGGGAGAGACAGAGAGAGAAACATTGATGTGAGAGAGATACATCAATTAGTTGCCTCCTGCATGGGCCCCAACTGGGGCTGGGGATTGAGCCTGCAATCAAGGTACGTTCCCTTGACTGGAAGCAAATCTGTCGAGACCCTTTGGTCTGTGGCCAATGCTCTAACCACTGAGCAACAGGTTAGGGCTGTTTGTTTATTTTATTCTTTGATTCTGCATATAAGTGGAATCATATGGTGTTTGTTCTTCTCAGTCTGACTGTTTTCACTTAGTCTACTACCCTCTATATACATCCATGCTGTCAGAAATGGTAAGATTTCAATCTTTTCTATGACTGAGTAGTATTCCAGTACATATATGTACCATAGCTTTTTTAAAAAAAATCAATTCATCTATTGACAGGCACTTCCATTGCTTCCATATCTTGTCTCCATACTTTATTCCATAGTGGCTGCACCAATTTGCAAACCCACCACCAGTGCATGGGGGTTCCCTTTTCTCCACATCCTTCCCAACACTTATTATTTCTTAATATTTTTTTGATGATAACCAATCTGACAAATGTGAGGTGATATCTCATGGTGGTTTTAATTTGCATCTCTCTGATGATTAATGATATTGAACATCTTTTCATATGTCTATTGGCCATCTCTATGTCCTCTTTGGAGAAGTGTCTATTCAGGTCCTCTGCCCATTTTATAATTAGACTAGAGGCCCGGTGCACAAAAATTTGTGCACTCGGGAGGGTCCCTCAGGCCGGCCTGCGCTCTTTCGCAGTCTGGGGCCCCTCGGGGGATGTCCACCTGCTAGCTTAGGAGCGGGCCTAAGCTGGCAATCAGACATCCATCTGACAGCCCGGGAGCCCTCGGGGGATGTTCACTTGCAAGCGGGGAGCAGGCCTAAGCTGCAGTTGGACATCCTTAGCGCTGCTGAGGAGGCAGGAGAGGCTCCCGCCACTATC
>NW_005370473.1:90237-96049 GCF_000412655.1 Myotis brandtii | reverse complement strand
AGGTACCTGGGATTTATTTATCTTCTATCATTGAAACTTTGTAGCCTTGAGGGGGCCCAGTGCCGGCCAGGGCAGGCGGGAAGCTTGGCTTCCTCCATCGCCAGGGGCAACCCAAGCCTCCTGCTTGCTCCAGCTCCGTTGCCACCTGGCCGCCGCCATCTTTGTGACAGAGTGACAGAGTGATGGTTAATTTGCATATTACTCTTTTATTAGATAGGATTGCTTGCTTTTTTGGTATTGAGTTGTATGAGTCCTTTATAAATTTTGGATATTAACCCCTATTGGATGTACTAGTATCATTGGCAAATATCTTCATCCATTCAGTAGGCTGTCTTCTCCTTTTGCTGATGGTTTCCTTTTCTGTGCAAAAACTTTTTAGGTAGATTTTAGACTAAAAACTTTTAAGTCTCATTTGTTGATTTTTTCTTTTGATTTCCTTGTCTGGGGAGATATATCAGAAAAAGTATTACTAAGATGAATTTCAGAGAGGTTATTGCCTGTTTTATTCTAGTTTTATGGTTTAGAGTCTTACATTGAAGTCTTTAGTTTATTCTTTTATATGGTATAAAAAGATGGTCTATTTTTATTTTTTTTTTGCCTGTATTTGTCCAATTTTCCCATCATTATTTATTGAATAAATTGTCTTCACCCATTGTATGTTCTTGTCTCTTTTGTCATATATTAATTGACCATATAGACATGGGTTTATATCTGCACTCTCTATTCTATTCCATTGATCTATGTATTCATTTTTATGCCAGTACCATGCTGTTTTGATTACTATAGCCTTGTAGTGTAGTTTGATATCAGATAGAATGATACCTCCATCTTTATTCTTTCTCAAGATTGCTGTGGCTATTCAAAGTTTTTTTGTGGCTCCATAAAAATTTTTGAATTATTCTACATCCATGAAAAAATGCCATTGGTATATTGATGCATTGAATCTATAGATTTCTTTGGTTAGTATAGCAGTGTTATTTCTTCCTATCTAGGAGCATGATATATGCTTTCATTTATTTGTATCTTCAGTTTCTTTCTTCAATGTCTCATAATTTTTGGAGAACAGGTCTTTTACATTTTTATTAAATTTTTCCTAGGTGTTTTATTTATTTATTTGATGCAGTTGTAAATGGGATTATTTTCTTGTTTTCTCTTATTGATAGTTCATTATTGGTGTATAAAATGCAACTGATATTTGAATATTTATTTTGTAACAAAGAATCAATGAACTCTGCTTATAATAAGGACTGCCTGCAATGAATTTTGCTACATACGGAGCAGCATTCTCAGCACTATGTAGAAAGAACTTACTTGATATATAAAGCAACCAGGTGAGGAATGAATGCTACAATCATACCTATTCTTTTTAAAAATTTTATTTTTTATTCTTATTGATTTCAGAGAGGAAGGGAGAGGGAGAGAGAGAGATAGAAACATTAATGATGAGAGAGAATCATTGATTGACTGCCTCCTTCATAACCCCTACTGGGGATTGAGCTTGCAACCCAGGCATGTGCCCTTGACCGGAATCGAACCCAGGACCCTTCAGTCCGCAGGCCGATGCTCTATCCACTGAGCTAAACCAGCTAGGGCATACCTATTCTTATAGAGGCAACTGAGGCAGCAAGAGGTTAAGTAATTTATCCAAATGCACCCAGTAGAGAATAGCCAAGCTTGCTCCAGAGCCCATGCTAACACCATGCTCTCACTCAGCCTCTGTCACTACATCTGCCACTCATTTATAATGACTAATACCTGGGTCCATGGGGAGGAAACAGAGATAAGGAGTCTATGACGCCTCAGTTCTTCAGCGGCCCGAGGATAAGTGTCAATGGTCTTTTCCTTGAAGCAGTAAGTACCACAGTAAGTAGAGAAAGCAGAGGAGAAAACAGTGGGAGAGATGGCAGGTGATAGAGACCAGGCTGATAAAAGGACAGGAGAGAATTTAAAAGGCAAGTTGAACTGTCCCAAGGTCACAACTTTGGAATGTCACTGCCACATGACTTTGGTGAGTATGCATCTTACATTTTATCAAGGGTTAAATAAGTGTTGGAGAGTGGCAAGAGGAAAGGCGTAGAGAGTATTACCTGTCACTATTAGAGTTTCTAATGGGAGCAAGTTAAAAAAAAAACCTGTGTAAGATTAAAACGACACTAAAAAGAAAACAAAAACTCCTCAAAATATTCTCCTGATCAAGATACAGAAGAACAAGTTCAATGTTTGCTTTATTTGGATATTTTTAAGGTAACTAGGAACACATGGCTTTAGATTTGCCTTTTCTAATAGCAGATAGCTGTATCTCAAGAGGAGGAGGGCCTGAAACAAACACCTATGGTAATAAATTCCAACATGTTTGGAAAACCTGTGTGGTCTATTACGGTCAGATAAAAACTGAAAATGCATGGTACTTTAAACTGCCCAATATAGCAAGTGTGACTCAAACTCCTTTTGCCAGATTTGTTTGAAGAAGGAAAAACTACTGTAAAAATACTGTGATCTAGTTTCTTCAGCAAGTCCTCTCTCCAGGAACCTCAGTGTTTTCTTCTAGAACATGGGAAAACACCAGTTAACTCTTTCTGAAGTTTTAAGATTAAGTAAAAGAATATATGTGAGAAAACCCTTATAAAATGTAAAAAAAAAAAAAAAAAGCTACTTATTTCAGGGTGCCAAGATTAGGGTCTGGGAATCAATTTGTTACAAAAGAATGCTCATAATAGTAATAATTTGTGATAAGAGAAATTAAGCATCAATTCAAACTGCCATATCTCAGAAAAGAATTTAAGTATCTCAGGGAAGATTGTAGAAATTAGAAAATATGAAGTGATCTTGACTCAGATGTTAACATTTTGACTTAAATTAATTTTTTTCTTTATCACCAAGGATCACAAAGGCTTAGACAATGTCTAAGTGTGACCTTTGGGATTCAGTGCTAAACACAAGGCAGTTAAAGTACATTATTAGGACAGTTTGGCACTAGCTAGTTTGGCTCAGTGAGAGCGCTGGCCCTAGGACTGAAGGGTCTGGGTTCGATTCTGGTCAAGGGCATGTACCTCGGTTGCAGGCTCAATCCCCGGCCCTGGATGGGGCACGTGTGGGAGGCAACCAATCAATGTGTCTCTCTCACATTGATGTTTCTCTCTCTGTCTCTCCCCGTCTCTTTCACTCTCTCTAAAAATCAATGGAAAAATATTCTCAGGTGAGGATTAACAACAACAACAAAAAAGACTGAAGGACAGTCTGACTGTGGATCCACTAGGAAGGAGCCTGAGAGGCAGGGATGGCTACAGATGGCGACAACACTGCTGTCGAAGACCCTCGTGTCCTTGGAAACAAACTAATCACTAAGTGGGGGCTGTAATCCCTGCTTTGTTTGACAATCTATGTAGGTAAACTATAAAGAGGGGAAATGGTGATGAAAGGAGACTAGACTTTGGGGGGTGAACACACGATACAATATACAGATGATATATTACAGAATTATGCACTTGAAACGTATATAATTTTATTAACCAATGTAACCCCAATAAAATCAATAAAAACTACAATTTCATGAGCTGGAAGCACAATTTGAATGTAGATATTATTACAAACAGCAGGTGTTGTTACAGAACTTCCAGTACAGCCAATCATCTTGTCAACATGAGATGCTCAGCAAGTCACACCCGCTGTTTTATACATTTTCATGACTTCCCACTGATCTTAGGTTAAAACTAGCAACCCCAGCATGACCCACAGGCCGATATCTTCAAATAGTTAGTTAGCTCTGTGATTTATAGAAAATGCTCTGGGTTTTTGAGGAGGTTGATTTCAGAAATTTATTTGCAAGTTTCCTAAACGACATCCACAGTTAAGATCAAGTCACCTAAAGACTCTTGGAAGTCTCTTCTCTACAGACAGTATTTACCTGACCAACCAAAGGTCATCAAGAGAATGAATTCTCCTTCTACCAGAGTATTAAACTTCAGCGCATCAGGGGCAAGAAAATAACAAAATAACCCAGTGCAGGTACGTGAGAGAAAAGAGGTGTAGTAGAATCCAGATTGAGATTCTCTGACGTCTTCCTCATTTGAGAAACATTCAAAGGACCCCGACATAAAGATCTATACAAAGGTGAGACTTAGCATTCTGATGGTTGACTGAATTCAGAAAATATTCCCAGTCCTGAGAAGAATAAAAAGGTAATTAATTTTTAAATAATGCCTCCTTGTAATGTTGTCATTAAAAAAGAAAACCACAATGGAATGCTACTCAACTGTAAAAAAGAAGGATCTCTTACCCTTTGGGACAGCATGGAGGGACCTAGAGAGTATTATGCTAAGTGAAATAAGCTAGTCAGAGAAAGACAAGTATTCCATGATTTCATTCATATGTGGAGTTTAATGATCAAAATAAACTGATGAACAAAAGAGATCCAGAGACGTTGAAACATGCAATAGACTGATGTATTTTAGAGGGAAGGGGCGGGTGGAAAATAAACTGATGAACAAAAGAGATCCAGAGACATTGAAACATGCAATAGACTGACGTATTTTAGAGGGAAGGGGTGGGTGGTGGGAGAGATTAATCAAAGAACTTATATTCATATATGCATAGCCCATGGACAGACAATAGTGAGGTGAAGGTCTGGGGAAGGGGCGAGAGTGAGGTGAAGGGGTGAATGGGGGAACGAAGGGGACATCTGTAATACTTTCAACAATGAAGATTTAAAAAAGGAAAACCAAATTCACTAAAAGCAATTAGAGTTCCATGTTCACACCTAAGAATATGAAAAGAATCATAATGTTGAAAAATAAGAAAAATTTCAAAATAGCTAAGTGATTTCTGGATGTCAGCGACAAACACTGAGACAAGCCACCTTAAAAACCCTTCGAAATAGCCATGCCACTCTAGAGAAGAGTCTTGGTGAGAAGAATCTTACTACTTAGGTGGAGGCAGAGAGAAATTGTGATTGTAAATGTCTCCTGAAGCCAAAAGTGAAGAAGGAAAGGTGGGAAGTACAGATGGGCAGGCTCAGGGACCACTGTGCTGACTTGTGCTGTGGTAAGAGGAGAGGGCTACCCTTGTCCAGTTGGTATATTTATCTTTCTGTGTTTATAAGATGCCAGGCTAACAACATAACCTATCAATCAGCTGAATTTTATATTCAGACTGACTGTGTCACATTTTACAAGTATTGTATCTGTTTTGGTTTCTACTTACGATTTATTGCTGCTTTGATAGAATGTGGTCTGTGCTATTTTCAGTTCTTAGAAGACTGATATTTTGTGAGGTTTGCTACAGTGTGTTATTTTAACTTGAAAACTGTACAGCAGACATAGAACTACCCGTAACACTGAAAAGTGATGCACTGGACAACCAAAATAAAAAACACTGCTCATCAAAGACACTGCTGAGCCACTTACTGGGAGAAAATTTCCCAAAACATGTATATGACAAAGAACTCATACCAAAATAGATAAAAGACATAAAGGATTTCCACAGCTCAAAAAATCAAAAAAATCTATATATGAAAGTATTACATATATCCCCCTTTTTCCCAATTGACCCCTTCTAGTGCGCCCCCCACCCTGCCCCATCAAACAAATATTTTTAAAAATCCAATTAAAAAATAAGTAGAAGATATGAACAGAAACTTCATAAAAAAGATATTTAAGTAGCTAATAAGCACATGAAAACATGCTTCACATCATTGGTCGTCAGGGAAAAGCAAATGAAAACCACTAAGAGCAGCAGCCACAGACACGGCGGCCAGGTGAGCGCGCTGTGGTACCCGGGCTGCGTAGGCGCTGCGACCCTCCAGCCAGAGCTCAGA
>NW_005370473.1:73895-90125 GCF_000412655.1 Myotis brandtii | reverse complement strand
CCGCCAGGACTGGAGGGCGCAACCTGGTACCAGACCCTGGGTTTCGCGCTGGATTCTCCCAAAGGCGCCGGGTTGGTGGGAGCAGGAGATCCAGAATGAGGACTGTGAACGTGGGACGATATGTACTTTTTAAAAACACGAGCTTCTCTGGAACTACTCCAGACCAGGAGGACACTGCCATGTTAAGGGTCTGGGTTCGGGAATCAGCGTTTCCCTTTGCAGGGGAGGGGGTGTCGGCGCCCTCCTAAGGTTTCCCTCCACCCCCATGGACCTTCACACGTCTGGGCCTGGAGCCAGGGACCTCCCGCACCCCCCTTCCCTCCCCTCCTCTCCCCAGCCTCTGCCTGCCGGATCTCGATCTCGGCTCCCAGGACGGGTGGTGGGGTAGTACTTCCTTCCCTTGAAGAAGGTGAAGCGGCCCCTGTCCGCGTTCATGGTGGAGGCTCCAAACAGCGCCGCCAGATGGCGCAGCGGAACCCAAAGACGCAAAACTCCAAGGTCTCCAAGCCCCTGGGCGCGCAGTGGAAGCTGCTGGCCGAGGACCAGGAGTGACCTTTCGTGGAAACAGTTACCCCGACTGCAAGTACCGGTCTTGGCGCAAAACTAAGAGCGCGGGCGCTGGGCTGCCCCACTTTGGCCTGGGAAGCTGCGGCGTGGCTGGCGGAGGGCTGAGCTGGGACCCGCGTACTTCGATCACCAGGGGAGCAGAGGCTTTAAGTACCAGTCTCCCAGCTGCTCGACATCCTACCTGCCTGGCGGTCATGGCTCTTCCCACTGTAAACTGGAGGCCTTCTCACCGTGCTCCCTCCATCAGAGTTACCTAGGCTCCAGGGAAATAACCCCTACCTATCCCCAGGCTCTCCCACCCCTACAGCCCTCCCCGCTAACAGTCACAGTATGGACCTCCCAGGAAGGGCTCCAGCCTCCCTTTTCACCCAGAACCACCCCTACTCCCAGGCTGCACACCGCTCTTTAGCACTCTCGGACCCCAGTTCAGAGGAGGCCTGTGGTCCTGTCCACAAAAGCCGGGGGGGGGGGGGGGGGGAGCAATACAACTTTTATTATTATTCTCTCTCTCTCTTTTTAGGACAAATACAATTTTGTACAATTAAAAAAATACTAAGAGAAATGACTTCACATACACTCAAAAGGCTAAAATGAAAATGACTGGCCTAGCAGTGTTGCCAGGGCACGGCTGCAGAGGAAGAGCAGCGCGGGGTCCTGACATACTGCGGGATTGCTGGGGGGAAGGGCTGTGCCACCTCCCAGCACTGCCAGCAAGAGGTGAGCCTGCCTTGCTCATGCCACCCCCACCACTGAGTATACCTAAAGGACACTTGCTAATTTTATAAGTAGCTTTCTATATTTTCTGATGTCAATTTCTGAAATTGTATAGCATCCTATTTCCCCTAAATATAGGAGTCTGCATATCATCACATGGAGAAGAAAGAATATTTCTCATGTTGCCTTTGTTTACTAATTAATAATGTAAAAAAATTCAACCACACTTTGTATATATATATAATTATGTGTATATGCAGTTTTCAAATCAAAATCACTAGCTGATTATGTCGAGAATAAACATGAAATCAGATGTCATTTGTATTCACAGTGGAGCAAGCAGCATCTTCATTGTGAGTCTCCAGGGTTGCTCAACCTGTAAGGAAAAGAGGGAACAGACACAATTGCTAGAGGAACTAAGAGCACGGCACTTCTAAAGTTTCCTAAAGAGCATGATTTCTGCTTTCCGCAGGCCTGTTTTCATTTTTGCTTTCAAGTGAAAAGAAGTTTACAGTGAGCCCCACTAGCAGCCTGGGCCATATGTGTAAGGTCATTGCTTTAGATTTTGGCTTACCTGTAACAATTATAGTTGAGGAATACAATTTTACAATCTGCAGAAGGAAGAAATGAGTGACTTTTCTATGTGTGTGTGTCTTGAAGTTTTGCACTTGCACACTGGCATTGGTCTTCACACAAATGCATTTTAAACATGTAATTTGGGGAATCAGGTTCTAAGAATAATAAGCATATGCTAATGATTTAAGCCATATATATATACATACACACACATACATATACATATACACATACACAAACGTATATATGTAAATATATATGTAGATATCCAGGTAAATATTGTGAATTGTCTCCCTTAAGTCTTAATACAACTCTCTCTATATACATACACACACATACATATACATATACACATATACAAACATATATATATATAAATATATATATGTAGATATCCAGGTAAATATTGTGAATCATCTCCCTTAAGTCTTAATACAACTCTCTGGGGAAGAAGGCGCCTTGGAGGAGACCAAATTGGGGCCAGAACAGTCCTGGTATGTGGTTGAAAGTTAAGCTCTATCTCTCTCTCTTTTAAAAAAAATGTTTTTATTGAATATACATATACACATACACAAACGTATATATGTAAATATATATGTAGATATCCAGGTAAATATTGTGAATTGTCTCCCTTAAGTCTTAATACAACTCTCTCGGGAAGAAGGCGCCTTGGAGGAGACCAAATTGGGGCCAGAACAGTCCTGGTATGTGGTTGAAAGTTAAGCTCTTTAAGTCCAGAGCTCTATCTCTCTCTCTTTTAAAAAAAATGTTTTTATTGATTTCAGAGAGAGGGAGAGAGAGTTAGAAACATTGATGAGAGAGAAACATCAATTGACCACTTCCTGCACACCCAGACTGGGGATAGAGCGTGAAACCCAGGCATGTGCTTTCATGAGGAATCAAACCCACGATCTCCTGGTGCATGGGATAATGCTCAACCACTGAGCCACACTAGCCATACCCAGAGTTCTGTCTCTTGTTCTGTCTCTTGCCTGTCCCTCATTTCTCAAAGAAGATCTACACCCAACACCTTACTTCCCCTGCTCTTTCCTGGTAGCTGGAGATGCTGATGTGACTTTGATGGGTCCCATTTCATTTTATGGGCCTTATGGCCTCCATCCAAAGGACCCTTTCTTCCCCTACCCAAAGGCAAAATATAAGTACAAGGAGCAGTGACATTGGTGCAGGACTTTTTATTTCATGGAGAATACATATCCTTCCAATCTAATAAAGAGGAAATATGCAAATTGACCATCACCCCAATACACAAGATGGCTGCCCCCATGTGGACACAAGATGGCCAGCAGGGGAGGGCAGTTGAAAGGGATCAGGCCTGGAGGGGAGGGCAGTTGGGGGTGACCAGGCCAGCAGGAGAGAGCAGTTAGGGGCAATTGGGCTGGCAGGGGAGCAGTTAGGTGTCAATCAGGCTGGCAGGGGAGTGGTTAGGGTTTATCAGGCTGGCAGGCAGAAGAAGTTAGGGGCAATCAGACAGGCAGGCAGGCGAGCGGTTGGGAGCCAGCAGTCCTGGATTGTGAAAGGGATGTTTGACTGCCCAGGATTGGGCCTAAATGGGCAGTCGGACATCCCTCGAGGGGTCCCAGATTGGAGAGGGTGCAGGCTGGGCTGAGGGACACACACACACACCCATGCATGAATTTTGTGCACCGGGCCTCTAGTACAGTTGATAAAAATGATATGGCTTGAAAATTCATCATTGTATTTGAGAGCAATGTTAGTAAATATCAATTGGAAAGCCAGTCTGTATGTCCTTGGCCAGGGTTCAGAGCTGGTTTCATTAAACTCTGCTCCTGGCTATGAGCATCTTTGGTCCAAGTAGCTGTTGGAGGGAGGGCAGGGCAGTCAGAGAGCTGGTCTGTTAGGCACCTCAATTTCATGATGTGACAGATGGAGATGGCTGCTGAAAGAGAGAAAACAATAGGAGTTAATGTTAGATAAATTGAAAACTTTG
The DNA here is from genome assembly GCF_000412655.1 of Myotis brandtii. Taxonomy (NCBI): domain Eukaryota; kingdom Metazoa; phylum Chordata; class Mammalia; order Chiroptera; family Vespertilionidae; genus Myotis; species Myotis brandtii. The sequence goes on along the minus strand of NW_005370473.1, from coordinate 86,299 downwards.
TGTCTAAATAGATGTTGGTCCTAGCTCCATATTAACTTGCTTTTTGTTCTGAGCAAGCCTCTTAAACACGAAGTTTTCTCAAGGTCTCAGGTTTCCAATTGGTACAAGAGGGATAAGAACTTTGACATATCACATTTTTCTACATCAAATGAGATAGTAAGTGAAAAAGTACTTTGTAAAATTAAAGTTATATGCCAGCCGGTTGTGTAGATACCTGTTTTCCAAGGACATCTCGAAATTTTGTCAAGTGTTCCATTAAGGCAGTGGTTCTCAACCTGTGGGTCACAACCCTTTTGGGGGTCGAATGACCCTTTCACAGGGGTCACCTAAGACCATCAGAAAACACATATATAATTACATATTGTTTTTGTGATTAATCACTATGCTTTAATTATGTTCAATTTGTAACAATGAAATTGGGGGTCAGCACAACATGAGGAACTGTATTAAAGGGTTGCGGCATTAGGAAGGTTGAGAACCGCTGCACTAAGGTGATTTACATCCAGAGAGCAGGTTGGAGAAGTCAGCTCCTGCTGTAAACACTGCAGATGTGAGATATGCTAGTCCTGTGATGGAATGTCTGATTCATCTCTGACATTCTAGCAAAGAATTACCTTTGCACTGGTCCCAGCTTACAGTAAGGGAATGGCTGGGGTTTTTGTTTGTTTGTTTTGGTCTCTCTCTCTCTCTCTCTCTCTTTCTCTCTCTTTCTGCATGTGTGGTTATTTGTTTGGAATTAGGCAGCAGAGAAGAAAACAGGCAAGCCTGTTTAACCCTTCAACTTACTGTAAAATTAGAGCAATAAGACACAGAGCATAGAATACAGTTCATAGAATCAAAAGATAACAGAGCACATGGCAAATTAAACAAATGGTAGGTGGTAGTGGTATGAGAGCTGAAGAGGAAATTGCGAGAGCATAGACATTTCTGTGTCCTCTTAATCCAGACACTGATGCACTGGAAACTTATTTAGGACCACATGGTCCAAGGACAAGTTTTCAAGCTAGATTTTAAAATGAACTAGGCAGATTGACCCTTGAATGAACACAGGATAATTCATTCCTGCTAGCCACTCAACAGTGCTTGGATCTACTTTTTAAAAACTTGTAATTTTGAGCTAATTTTAAACTTGCAGAAAAGTCTAAATAATACAGAAAGTTCCTTTATATCTCTCAGCCAACTTCCCCTAATGTTAACATGTTATATAACTACTAGAGGCTCGGTGCACAAAATTCGTGAACTTGGTGGGGGACGGGTCCCTTAGCCCGGCCTGCACCCTCTCGCAGTCTGAGACCCCTCTGGGGGATGTCTGCAATCCAGCCTGCACCCTCTCGCAGTCTGGGACCCCTCTGGGGGATGTCTGCAATTGGGCCTAAACCAGCAGGCAGACATCCCTCTGGCAGTCCGGGGCTCTTGCAGAGGCTCCCGCCACCGCCGCTGCACTCGCCAGCCTTGAGCTGGCTTCTGGCTGAGTGGTGCTACCCCTGTGGGATTGCACTGATCACCAAGGGGCAGCTCCTGCATTGAGCATCTGCCCCCTGGTGGTCAGTGTGCATCATAGTGACTGGTTGTTCCTCCGTTTGGTCAATTTGCATATTAGGGTTTTATTATATAGGATAGAACAACTACTAAAACTAGGAAATCAATATTAGTATAATACATTTAACAAAAGAAACACTTTAATCTAATTTCATAAATTTTCTGCGAATGTTCCGGAATTCCCCAGGCCCTCACATTGCATTTGGCTTTTATTTCACATTATTTTTTTTGAATCTGTAATTCCTCACTTGTCCATTATTTTTCATGACACATTTGAAGCATTTAGGTCACTTATTTTGTGGGATGTCCTTCAGTTAGGATTTGTCTAATGTTTTCTCCTGATTGGCTGAGGTTATACACTTCTGTCAGGAACTACAGAATGAAGTTGTGTCCTTCCTAGTGCATTGTCTTAGAGGTGCTGGATGTCAACATATGTAATTGCTGGTGAAGCTGAGATTGATTAATAGGTGAAGGTGTTTTTTTTTGCGGCCATTTCTCCATTGTAAGTTTATTATCATCCCTTGGTTGTTAGTAACTATTTGGGGGAAGATGCATATAGACTCTGCAAATCCCATTTCTCGGGCAACTTTTGCCAGCTAATTTTAGCATCCATCAGTAGATCTTTCCTGGAACAATTATGACTGTGGTGTTTGCCTAATGAGAATTTTCTATATCCCTCTTTCCTTCTACATTTATTAATGGAATTCTACTCTAAGGAAGAGCACTCCCATTTCCTCCAGTTATTTATCCATTACATTAAATTTAAATTTTACATCAGAGGGATGCATGGATATTTATTTTGTGTATGTGTGAGAACTCAGTGTTATCACTATCTATCATATATCCCTAGTCACTCCAGCATTGGCATTAGGATCTCCTTTGGTTGGCTCCTGTGGTCTTTCTACAAGCCTCCATTGGTTTGGTTTCCTTATTACCTGGCACCACGAGATGCTTTATGAACATTTTGTATTTTTAATGCTATTATCCTGAAATCAGCCATTTTATAGGTAGCCCTGGTTCCTTGTATTGGTGAAGGATGATTAGCAACAAGATCTGAGCACTAAGTGTGTTTATCATTACTGGGTATCATTGCTTCTCCACCTCTTAGCAGTCGGAGTTGGGAAAATATGAGTGCCTACTAATCCACACCTATATACACATCAGTATTTCTGTATCTACCTGCCTATCTGTATGCACACGAAAGCCATGGACTTATACTGGAGGTTTTCCAGTGGTTTCCGTTTTGGTCTGCTCAAGCTGCCATAACAAAATACCAGTGAACGGTGCAAGTCTGAGGTCTGGGTGCCAGCAGATTTGGGTTTTCCTGAGGCCTCTCTTCCTGGCTTGCAGATGACCACCTTCTAGAGATGCCATGGCCTTTCTCTGTGTGCACACATCCCTGGTGTCTGTGCCCTGATCTCCTCTTCTTGTGAGAACACCAGTCAGGCTGGAATAGAGCCACACTAATGGGCTCACTTTAACTTACTCGCCTCTTTAAAGCCCTGTCTCCAATACAGTCATGTCCTGAGGTCCTGGAGATTAGAGCTTCGGCATGTGAATTTGAGGGGGACGTAATTCAGCCTATAACAGTGTCCAGGGTCTGCCTTCTCCGAAGGATCCTATGAATCTATAATAAGTTGCTCATAATGTCTGAGGATCAGTGTACTACCAGACCTCGGCAAGTGAGCCTTTAAAGTGGGGATAGCTTAACTGAAAGGAGTACATCTGTAGTTGAGCAATTTCAGACATAAGCCCGAAAGGCTTGGAGTGATTTGGGGAGTGAGATGCCCCTCTATCCTTTAAATCCTAGTCAGAAGGCAACAGGGAGCTGCCCCAGCTCCCAACCTGCCTCACAGATGCAGCATAAAGAGCTGTGGTTTGCACCGGGCATAGGGACCCTCCTTTCCTACTGTGTCTTTCTGATCGCTCCCATTTCTAAGTGCTTTGACACTGGAGACAAAGTGTTGGTTTCCCCCTTGTTTCTCTGGTTCCCTCAGCTCTCTCTTTTTTAAATTAATATAAAAATTTCCAAACAGCTGGCCAAAAAACTATCTCTAATAACTGCTTCCAGAAAAGGAAGAAGGAAAGTGCCTCTTGCTGCTGTTGGTACCCTAGGTCTGCAAGATGCCCTCACAGTCTGGCCAATGTCACCCTGTGGTGCAAGGTGCAGAAGAACTGGGGCCGGGGGGCTCAGGAGCCAACCCTTGCAGAGGGAGGTGGGAGCAGAGGCTGGGTGCTGCCAGAGGTTAAAGGGAAAAAGTGTGCAAGCGGCACAGCCTGTTTCCAAATGAAGGAGGAGATGTACATTCCTTTATGTATGATACCATCTGATGCAACTGTGATTTTTGGTAGAGTTTTCTCTCCCCTTTTTGACTGGGAGTCGCTAAAAGCAAAGACATTGTCTTTGTTTATGTATCTTTAGGAAACATGTCAATTGACTGCAGAGTCCATAAAAAATAAATTATAATGGTGAGTTTTAAGACATAAGTGTCTTAATAAAAGAACTACCAGAGTGGGGTGGACAGGAAGGCTTTGGGGAGAGGAGCTCGATCTGGTCACAAGGGGTGGGGAGAAGGAGCATGGGTGGCAGGGAGGGAGGAAGCATTCTGTTGAGAGCTGAGTGACAGGGGTGCAAGGGTGAGAATATCTGGGGGATTGTGGCTAAACCAACTGAGTGAATTCAGGAAATTCTGAGGAGATGGGATTGGTAAAGTAGATTAGGACCAATTTGTGCAGAGAACAGAAGCTGTAATAGACAGGAACTAGATTTTGTAGTCACACAGAAAATGCGTTTGGTTTCATACAAGCTTAAATTTGGAGGAGCGTTTAACTGTTACAAAGCATGTTCATACATTGTGAGGTTCAGGAGTGTGTTGTGTGTGTTCACATCTATCTCTATCCATCTATTTTTCTATTCATCCATCTGGGGTAGTGGCTAAGTCTATGGAATTGTGAAGTTTGGGTTGGTTTTTCAGAGGTTGAATCATATCTCCAACACTTACTGCTTGTGTGACCTTAGTCAAATCACTTCACCTCTCCGAGTCCTAGTTCTTTTGACCTATAAAGTGGAGACAGAAACAACAATACCTGTCTCATGGAGTTGCCATGAAGATGAGATTCCAGGGAGCCACCTGGTGGCTGCCTGGCTCTGGGAAGCACTCATGCCTGCTGGCAGCTGTCACATTAGCTGTGACACTAATTCTGTAGGCAGATGTCGCTACTTGCCCCCAGGCATGAATAGTGATGTTTCTGAAAAGAGGAGGAGCATAAGAAAGGGATGCTTTGGGAAGGTGGATCCTGTGTGTGCAGAGTAGGCTGACATGGGGTTAATTGAGTAGATGAGGCCTTGCCCCATGATGTCACAGGTCAGCTGTGGATATAAATCACACACATGAAAACACAGCAACACAAGGTTCCAGGGAGACCCACTGAGAGGATGATGAGATGAAGAAAGGGGTCATAGTGGGGGCGTGGAAGAAGTGAGATCTGGGATTGGTTTGACTGTTGACCTGGACCTGGTTTTGGCTAAACATAAATTCATTTATTTACATTTGAGATGGATTCTGGGAAAAGCCTCATGTAAGATACACTGGGAATGTAGCCAAAGGCTTCCTTCTCCCAGCATTATGCTGCCCTTCTTGAGGAAATATGATTTTCCTTGTCTCTGCCTACTAACTCTTCTGCAGAGATGATGCCAGCTTTTCTGATGATTTGTCCAAAGCTGGTATAAGATGTGCATCATTCTGATTCTGAAAGGTAAGACTCTGAATGTAGCGAGCTGCCAGATGTTCTGTTTAGGGTGTAGAAAGAAGGTGATGGTGCATTTATTCCTTGCATACAGAAGGATGTGGTAAAATATCTCTCGAAAGCTATAATATCACTTTCTTGGTGAGAGAGTAAAAACAACAAAACTAAATACTGAGACTATGCAGGTGTGTCCTAGCAGAAAGGTAGGCCCGTGGACACCCAATTTGCCATGGAGAGGCCCCCACCTGGTCTACCCCACGGGACACTGTGATATTGATGACAGTAGTCATTTGATTTCACCTGGCCTAGGTGCTTCTCCTTTCCACTGCCTGAGAGTTTCTATGGAGCTGATTGCACACTATATTAAAGAAGCACAATTTGTCTGTGTACCTGAACATATGCATACTTGTCACCCGACCCGAATAGCATTGGAGTGCACTTCTGATCTGAACTTTAGCCTCTCCTATAGCTGGAGGGAAGTGTCTCCTTTCTACTCCTTTCTAGTTCTAATTCTTCTTCCTCTCCCCCTTCTCTTCCTCTCCCTTCCCCCTCTTTCTTCCTTCCTTCCTTTCTTTCTTTCTTTCTTTCTTTCTTTCTTTCTTTCTTTCTTTCTTTCTTTCTTTCCCTTTCTTCCTTCCTTCTTTCCTTCCTTCCTTCCTTCCTTCCTTCCTTCCTTCCTTCCTTCCTTCCTTCCTTTCTTTTTTCTTTTTAAATATATTTTTATTGATTTCAGAGAAGAAGGGACAGGAGAGAGAAATAGAAACATCAATGATGAGAGAGAATCATTGATCGGCTGCCTTTTGCACGCGCCACAATGGGGACTGAGCTCGCAACCCGGGCATATGCCCTTGACTGGAATCGAACCTGGGACCCTTCAGTCCTCAGGCCAACACTCTATCCACTGAGCCAAACTGGCCAGGGCCCATTCTTTTCTTTTCCTTTGATTTTTAGGTGAAATTAAAATCCCCCACAGAGGAATTACTTCATCATTAGAGATCATGTCCTAATTTTTATTTTTTTTGGTTAATCTTCACTCGAGGATATTTTTTCATTAATTTTAGAGAGAATAGAAGGGAGAGGGAGAGACACACACAGAGAGAAACATCAATGTGAGAGCAACACATCGATTGGTTGCCTCCCACATGCACCCCGACCAGGGCTGGGGATTGAACCTGCAACCAAGGTACATGCCCTTGACCAGAATCAAACCCAGGACCCTTCAATCTGCAGGCTGACGCTCTATCCACCAAACCAAACTGGCTAGGGTTGATGTCCTAATTTTGAAGGATTCATCATATAACCCCCTCTACTCTTAGTGTCTGCTCTTTAGCATTTCAATCTCATTACATGTGTAGGTTGAGTTGTGTGTCCTCCAAATTCCTATGTTGAATTCCTAACCCCTACACCTCAGAATGGGATCTTATTTGGAAATAGGGTCATTGCAGATGTCATAAGTTAAAATGAGGTCATACAAGAATAAATCTTTAATCCAATATGACCAGAGGAAATTTGGGGACAGACACACACAGGAGGAACGTCATGTGAGCATGAGGCAGAAGTTGGAGTGTTGCATCTATAAGCCAAGCAACATGGAATATTTCTGTCATACCACCAGAGGCGAGGGAGAGCCTGGATCAGATACTTCCTCACAGTCCTCAGAGGGAACCAACCCTGCTGACACTGGGATCTAGTTTTAGCTGCTAGAACTAAGAGTTTCCTGTGAGACAATATGTGTTGTTTAAACCACATAGTCTGGGGTGCTTTGTTGTGACAGCTCTAGCAAACTAATACTCTACATATTTTGGTGTTCTTTATATAGGTATGCATTTAATCTCCTTTCTTATTCCAGAAATGACTTGAGATGTTAGTATGAAAGAGTTAGCTAAGCTTAGGAAAGTATAGCACTGGCATTGTAGAAAGAGCTGGAGGAAGTAAGGGCAAAACTTCTGACAAAGAGCTCATCTTTTCCCTTAGCATTTATTATGAATCAAATTAATTTGGAAGTAGACCTGTGAAAATGTTCATATTTTCAAAGAGTTGTTGTTCAAGCCTCTGATTCTAGCTCAAGGCTATACTGAGAGCTTTATGAGGACAGTGACCCTGGTTTTTGTTTTGTTTTGCATTCTCAATACCCAATACGTAGTCCCCCTTATACATGGGGGATATGTTCTAAGACCCCAGTGGATTTATGAGGACAGTGACCCTGGTTTTTGTTTTGTTTTGATTATTGCATTCTCAATACCCAATACGTAGTCCCCCTTATCCATGGGGGATATGTTCTAAGACCCCAGTGGCTGCCTGAAACCACAAATAGTACCAAATCCTATATACTATGTTTTTACCTATACATACACACCTATGATAAAGTTTAATTTATAAATTAGAAACAGTAAGGGATTACCAACAATAACTATTGTTATTTTTATAATAATAAACTAGTAATACAATAGAACAATTATAACAATATACTGTATAAAAGTTATGTGAGTGTGGTCTCTCTCTCTCAAAATATCTTATTGCGCTGCACTCACCTTTTCACTTAAAGGAAGCACTTTATGACTTCTCTTTGTCATATCCAAATTGCCAGCATTACTATCCTTGCACTTTGGGTACATTATTAAGTGAAATAAAGGTGACTTGAACAGCAGCATTGCGGTACCTTGACAGTAGATCTGAAAACCAAGAGAGCTACTCAGTGACTAATGGGCAAGTAGGGTCTACAGTGTGAAGACACTGAAAAGGGGATGGTTCACTTCCAAGGTGGAGTGGGACAGTGTGAGATTTCAGCATGCTACTAAGAGTGGCATGCAATTTAAAATTTATAAATTGTTTATTTCTGAAACCATGGAAAACAAAACTGAAGATCGGGGGATCTGCTATACCACACTGGGCACATTGTCGGTGCATAAAACATACTTATTAATTGCCTGCTTGTCTAGGAAAATTAGTCAAAACAGGAACCATGTGGTAAAAAAAAGCAGATGCCATCATTCAAGTTATAAAAAGTTAAACTCTAAATTTGACCTGGAAATGTGCATGATCAGTTCCTACCTGCTCACTGGGAGAGTATTAGTAAGCATCCATCAAACGTCTAGCTGCAGTGAGTACAAAAAATTTTATTACATACCTGTTGGTCTCAAGGAATTTATGATCCAGTTGAGGAAATTAGACTAGAGTGGAGAGCTGTAGTAATGATATAATATAATGCCCAATGAGTCTCATTGATGGTAATGCTGTGGGAGGTCCAAGGAAGAGATGTGGGTGTGGCCACTGGGGGTTCCTGAAGAAAGCAGAATGAAGTTTCCCTGAGGCAGTGTCTGGTCATCTATCTACCCCCTAGGGCCGTGGTCGGCAAACTGCGGCTCTCGAGCCACATGCGGCTCTTTGGCCCCTTGAGTGTGGCTCTTCCTAAGCCTTAGGAGTACCCTAATTAAGTTAATAACAATGTACCTACCTATATAGTTTAAGTTTAAAAAATTTGGCTCTCAAAAGAAATTTCAATCATTGTACTGTTGATATTTGGCTCTGTTGACTAATGAGTTTGCCGACCACTGCCCTAGGGCAGCAGGAAGCCTGCACAGCAAAAAGAGTTTGTTGAATGAATGAATGGGTATGTGTGAGATTGGCTTCTGGAGTTGGTAGGTGTCAGGTGGAGGTGAAGGTGGAGGTGTAGAAGCATTCCATGAGTTCAAGGCCAGCTTCATGGGGTTGCACAATCTCCATGCTCAGAAGGGCCCCATATTTGGCTAATGTGTTACTGTGGCATCTTGAAATTCATAATGACCTTTGGACAAGGGTCCCCACATTTTTATTTTTCACAGGGTCCCACAGATTATGTAGCTGGTCTTGCAAGTGTTTAAAGAGTATCATCAGCCCAGTGGATGTGGCTCAGTGGTTGAGTGTCCATCTATGAATCAAGAGATCATGGTTCGATTCCGGGTCAGGGCACATGCTTATGTTTCAGGCTCTGTCCCCAATAGGGGGAATGCGGGAGGCAACCAATCAATGATTCTCTCTCATCAATGTTGTTCCTTTCTCTCTCTCCCTCTCCCTTCCTCTCTGAAATCAATATATTTTTTTAAAAGAGTATCAGCATTCACATGGTGTGTGTGTGTGTGTGTGTGTGTGTGTGTGTGTGTGTGTGTGTGTGTGTAGAAGCAGTGGAAGCCAAATCTGAAGGAGTAATATGGATCTAGAGAGAATGAAGACCAGCCCTGGGGACAATTTGTCTCATGGATTAAACTTGCTTGACTGACATAATCTATACTAATAAAAGGGTAATATGCTAATTAGACCGGGTCAACCAGCCATCTTCAGGATGTCCAACTTCCTTTCGGACAAAGCCATCTTGGTGGGGGCCAAGGCAGAGGCCATTAGGGGCAATCAGGCAGGCAGGGGAGGGCAGGTGGGGGCAAGATCAGGCTGGCAGGGGAGTGGTTAGGGGGTGATCAGGCTGGCAGGCAGAAGCAGTTAGGGGCAATCAAGCAGGCAGGCAGGTGAGCAGTTGAGAGCCAGCAGTCCTGGATTGTGAGAGGGTGCAGGCTGCGCTGAGGGACACTCCCCACCCCCCAGTGCATGAATTTCGTGCACTGGACCTCTAGTGGTTTTAATAAATACAATTTTGAATTCTACTGGGAAAAGACCTAATTCAATCTGGTTACTGAAAACTCTAAAGCTATTCTTGGTAGATTGAAGTAATTACTGAGTTTGAGATGGATAAGGGGCAATAACTTCTCCCCAAACCTTCATACCTGCTTCACTACCAAAAGATTCAGCCACAGTACCAGCACTAACTGAACAACCATTCATTAACAAGTAGGCACAAAGCCATTGATGTACCTGTTCCATGAGCTGGATAAAGTCTCTTGGCTTGTTCTTTTGGGGCTCAGGCTATCACTTGCCCTCAGGGCTTATCCAAGGTTGTCATGAGAATATTACAGTGCAGAATTCTCTAGTCTTAAAGCTGCTATTGGGCAACCTGTGGCCAAACACAGGGCTACTTAAGGGTAAAGCCTTGTATGTTATCCTAAGGCTAAGGGACAGCTCTCTCTGGATATTTTCACTCCATTTATGCAACAATGGGCAGAGTCTACACAATATTTTATTCAATCCACTTATCTTGAATAGCTTTATTTTTTTTATTAATGAGAGCCCACTTCTAACGTCAAGCATGCTACAACAGGACACTATTTTCTCAAATAAAAACCTCTTCCTGATATCTAGTATGATCACCAGAAAGGATTCAAGTGTTGCTTGAGATGTGAATAACAGACTCCTTAAGCAACTACCTCTAGTACATGGGCTGCTGTTAGGACTATAGCCTCAGGACTGCGTGTCACCCCAGGATTATAGTTTTAATGTTGGAGCATTTGTTTTAGCCTGAACGAACACTCAGCACCATACTATCTATTCAGAAGTGTTTCAAAGGAAATGAAAAACACCATGGCAAATGCTTGAGGTAGGATATGCCAGTTAAACGCAGTCCCCACCACTCCCCACGGTGTGCACCCGTGACTCCTGCCATTTGGGTTCTGCAGCATCTTGACTCTGTGAGCACTGATATGAAGGGTGAGAATGTGGGCATGGTAAGCCAGGTGAGGGAATTTAGACTTGACTCAATAATTGACATTGGAAGCCGTGATAAAAGTGGAACATAGGGGAGCACATGGAAGTTCATCAACTGCTCACTTTGGAGAGACGATTCATGTTCGAATTCCACCTTTACCTGGATGTGTGGATCTGCTTGCCTTTCATCTGGGGCTGAGGGGTCCTCATCTATAAAAAGCATTGGCTTGGTGAGATGTTCTGAAGGACTCTTCTAACTACATTATTATTTATAGTCTGTGGACATAAGCAGCATAAGGAATAGGCAAGAATTCTAGTTGGGAAACAATAAGTACATTTAAAAATTTTCAAACATACGTGCAAAAAAATGCCACTTATAGTATGGAATGAGTTATTGGTTTATTAAATCCTGCCCACAGGATTTATGCTGTAAGAGACACTGATACGTGGTAAATTTCCTCCTATTTACTTATTCATACATTTTTTTTTTTTTTACTTTGTCCAGTTAAGATAAGATTTAAGGTGACATTTCTTCCACTCTATTTAGAATTATTTTTAAATTTCTATGCAGAGCACTAGGTGGCGGTGTTGTATTTTTAGAAGATATCAATGATGGGTGAGATACTTAAAAATAATAATGTTTTCAATTTTACCTCATTTTTGATTCACATTTCTTCAGTGCTCAAATGTGACAAGAGGCATTGGGATTTTCTTATTGCTGTGCTTCAAGATAATAATTCCGGTAGCTAAGTAAAATAAAATAAAATGAAATGAAATAAAGTAAAATGTATCCTATGGTATAAAAGGAATTTGAATTTTTTCCTTAAAAGGGAATTTAGGATTCACCCTCAAAATATTTAGAGAATTGACAGATTTTTTATTCTCTACAGAGGAGAGTGCCAAACCCACTATTAATTAACCCTCTTTTTTCAGTATATCTGTTTTTAAAGAAAAAAAAATGAAAAGGTTATACTAAACAGCAAAGACCATTTTAGCTCATTACAACCATGTAATTTGGTAAGAATAGAGAAGCTAATGTATTTGAGAGATAACTCTTTACATACAAGGAAAACCACCCAGGGCATTGCTTTCTAGAGTGAGAGCAACTGTCAGGAAGAAAGAGAAGAACATTAGACAAGAGTTTTCTCTGGATGACAGTAACAAGTGTGGACTCAGCTCTTCCACAGACACTGGTTCTAGAAATTGTCAATTTAGTGGAAAGTTGTTTGTTCATTGATCTAGGTTGGTTTTTCTCAGTACATGCTGTTCTATTGACATCGGGCAAATGGAGGCAGGAAGGAGGATAGATGATACAGTGCCAGTTTATTTGTTCAGTAATTTATGTCACAAGTCATCACCTGCTGAGAAATTCACACTACTGCCCGGGAGGTAGTTCAACATCTAGGTTGGGCCCCAGGCTCTGTGAGGGCACCCATTTTCTTTTCTTTTTTTTTAAATATATTTTTTATTGATTAAGATACATATGCGTCGTTCTTATCCCCACATTATCCCCTACCCCCTGCACATGCCCTCACCACCCCCCCCGCCACCGG
>NW_005370473.1:71479-73858 GCF_000412655.1 Myotis brandtii | reverse complement strand
CCCCCCACTCATGCCCTCACCCCTCTGTTGTCTGTGTCCATTGGTTAGGCCTATATGCTTACATATAAGTCCTTTGGTTGATCTCTCCCCCTTACCCCCACCCTCCCCTACCTTCCCTCCAAGGGCACCCATTTTCCAGGGCTTTGACTTGTGCATCTGTTAAATGGGGTCTCCAGTATTTCAAGATTGTTGTGAGGACCCAGTTAGTGAGGATTAAAATAAGTAAAGTACAGTGATTGGAACAGTAGCTATTATCATGGTTCTCCCTCTTTTCTAAAATTGACTTGAAACAACCCTGTTACCCACCTGAATGATTGGCCAGTTAGTAGTTTAGATGCAAAAGCCAACTCAGACCTCAAAAATGGTCATAATTATATTTAATTAATGAATGCATATATCTTTCTCTGTTTATAATTATTTTAATAGCAAATTCACAAGTTTTTCTCATTCAAAATAAGTCACTGTCCTTTTATAAAGCCACGTGAGCCTCTCCTCCTCCACAAATAAAAAAGCAGAACAAATAAATTAAAACCCCAACATGTGAAGCAACAGATTCCACAAATGACTTAATTTTGTAATAAGTGCTCTTAAATGCTCTGGCTTAGATGTTCAAAAATTCTTATAAGATAATAATATGAATATAGAAATTAAGTTTTGATTTGACTTCCCAGATATTAAAGTTTTAGATGTAAATCCTAGGTCAGTATAAATAACTTCCATTTACTTTGTTTAATTGAACAGGTAAAGATTAAAGACACCATAGTGTCTACTGTGCTAGAAACTATTTACAAAATATTGTTTTGTAAATAGTGTCTATTGTATTTACAACTTTATTGTTTCATATATGTGAATTTGTATTTTTGTTAGATTTGTTAGCTTTTGTTTAGACTTCATATTAAAATGTGACAAGAATCCTTAATTCCTAATGTCCGAAGCATTGGGTTTTGTTGTTGTTCTTCAAGATAATAATCGCAATAAATTTCATATATACTTTCCTTAAATGGATAGCTCCTTGTTCCTAGCACCAGTGTCTGTGAAAGGGGCAAGGCCCCTCACTGTCACACAGGAGAACACACACTCTCTCTAAGTCTTTGATCTCACCTACTTCTCCTTTCAATTTAGTGGAAAGTTGTTTGTTCATTAATCTAGGTGCTCACGTTTACTCTAGAAAGCTATCCTTGGGTAGTTTTCCCTTGAGTTCAGAAGGCGTTTTCTTGTATCACAAAAATGCTGGGAAGGTACTCACCCCAAGCAGCTGGGATGGGAAGACCTTTGTTACGGAAGAGTCTGGGAGCAATGTTATTAAACTGAGGAGAAATGACGATGATGATGATGAATGCCAACTGCTCTCCTGAAAGCCCTTCTAAATCAAAGGCTTATTGAGTACCTAGTGTGTGCTGAACATTAGGTCTACATCAGTGTTCCTGAGTCAGAGCAGTGGTTCTCAACAGTGGGGCCTTTTTTTTTTTTTTTTTTTTTTTTTGCTTTTATTGGTTGTGTATATATAAGTGAAATGGTATCTTGTCATTAAACTTTTTAAAGAGTGTAATTAAAAGAAAGCTAAAATTTCTACAATGAGTATATTTATAATCTGAAAAACATATTTTTTAAAGAACAGGAAAATTAACTTTCGGTGTTAGAATAGAGCCATTCATATATGTTGCGCGCGCTCTCTCTATATATACATATACATATATATTATTTCAGAGAGGGAGAGAGAGATAGAAACATCAATGATGAGAATCATTGATCGGCTGCCTCCTGAACGCCCCACACTGGAATCAAGCCTGCAACCCAGGCATGTGCCCTGACCAGTAATCGAACAGAGACCTCCTGGTTCATAGGTTGATACTGAGCCATGCTGGCCAGCCAATTGCTTTTTTTTTTTTTTTTTTTAAAGCAAAATAGGAATCTAATACAAGCCTTCATAGATGTCTCGTGGAACCCAAGGAAGGGGGAAGCCAGGCTTCAAAAGGCCAAAACTAGGGCTTTGAAGCCATTGAGAAGCCAGGCAGGCTGCTCTCCCCCTTAGGACCTTTCTTATAGCTTCTTTCTGCATGTCCGTGTTACTCTTGTCCCTCTTGGCAGACCAGCCTCATCTCTAGCACAAGGTCAAACATGGCCTCCTCTCTGTCTCAGGTTAGCTAGCCCCTGGGAATGGGTGGGAATAACTGAATCCCAATAGCATTATCATGAGAGGGTGAGCCTGAATGGCCCAGTCAGCTGTGGCTGAGGGGGCAGGGTCCTGTATAATCATGACTGCTCTGTGGGTGGGCTGGGTGGTCTCCAGAGAGAGCAGTGTGGAATCAAGCCTGCAACCCAGGCATGTGGGCTGAACAGGCATCCCCAAGAGCATTTACTCCAGTGGAGCTCTGAGCT
>NW_005370473.1:44590-69054 GCF_000412655.1 Myotis brandtii | reverse complement strand
GTTATGGTGCCCTCAGTCCCGTTCCCAGAGGCTCTGCTTCTCAGAACCCCCGGAACCGCTGCAAACCTCGGAGGGAAAGCTGCCTTCCAACTGATGCCAGACACTCCCGCTTCTCCCGTTTGGGTCCGAGTCCCCAGCGATTCGCCCGTATCTGGAGCTCAGAGTCTGAGACTCCCCCCTGACCGAAAACGACAACCGCGCTCTCAGCCACCAGCCCGCTTTGCGCGCGCACCTCCGCACCTGAGTATTTTCCACACTGCGCCTCCTCTGAGCCTCGGTGTGCAGTTATTTTTCCTTCTAGTTGTAGAATATCTCCTCAGCCAGCCTTCCTGTGGTTCTGGGTGATGTCCGTTCCGTCTTTTAGTTGTATTTTTGAAGTGGTTGTTTGAGGCAGCACACTTCGGCGTTAACCTATGCCGCCATCTTGGTTCTCGATTCCAGTGGACACTTTTTGATGTTTTTATTTTTTTAATTTTATTATTATTTTTTATTAATTTATCTTTATTTTTGAAAGTAATACAGACGTATGCTTTTTTTCCCCATTGACCCCTTCTAGCCCACCCTTCTTCCCTGGGCCCTTCATCACACTATTATCTCTGTCCATGGGTTTTGCATCTATGCATATAAATTCTTTGGTAAATCTCTTCTTACCCACCCACCCCCACCTTCCCTCTGAGATTCATCAGTCTGTTCCATGCTTCTATGTCTCTGGATCTCTTTTGATCACCAGTTTATTTTGTTCTTTAGATTTTACATATGAGTGAGATCATGTGATACTTGTCTTTCAGACTAGCTTATTTCACTTAGCATGATACTCTTTATGTCCCTCCATGTTATCTCAAAAGGTAAGAGATCCTTCTTTTATACTGCTGCTTAGTATTCTATGGTGTAAATGTACCAGAGCTTTTTTTTATCCACTCATCTTTCTAATGGGTTCTTTGGCTATTTCCAGATCTCAGCTATTGTAAATTGTGCCTCTATGAACATAGAGGTGCATATATTTTTTATGATTGGTGTTTTGGGTTTCTTAGAATATGTTCCTAGAAGTGGGATCACTGGGTTATATGGCAGTTCCATTGTTAATTTTTTGAGGAAACTCCATACTGTTTTCCATAGTGGCTGCACCAGTCTGCATTCCCACCGCAGTGTACTAGGGTTTCCTTTTCTCCACATCCTCCACATTCTAACAGGTGTGAGGTGAAACCTCATTATTGTTTTAATTTGCATCTCTCTGATGATTAGTGACTTTGAGCATTTTTTCATATGTCTATTGGCCACCTGTATGTCTACTTTGGAGAAGTGTCTATTTAGGTCCTTTGTCCATTTTTAAGTGCATTGTTTGTCTTCCTTTTGTTAAGTTGTATGAGTTCCTTATATATTTTGGATATTATCCCTTTATCAGATCTATCATTGCCAAATATGTTCTCCTTACAGTGGGCTCCTTTTTTATTTTGTTGATGGTTTCTTTTGCTTTGTAGAAACATTTTATTTTGATGTAGTCTCATTTGTTTATTTTCGCCTTCATTTCCCTTGCCCGAGGAGATGTATGGGCAAACATGTTGCTATGAGAGATGTCTGAGACTTTGCTGCCTATGGTTTCTTCTAGAATTTTTATGACGTTATGACATACATTTAAGTCTTTTATCATTCTTTTGTATGTCGTAAGTTGGTGGCCTATTTTCATTTTTTTGCATGTACCCATTCAATTTTCTCAACACCATTTATTGAAGGGACTATCTTGACTCCCCATAATATGCTCTTGCCTCCTTTGTCAAATATTAATTGAATGTAATGGCTTGGATCAATTTCTGGGGTCTCTGTTCCATTGTTCTATATGCCCGTTCTTGTGCCAGTATCAGGCTGTTTTGATTACAGTGGCTTTGTAGTATAGTTTGATACCTGGTATTGTGATCCCTCCAATTTTGTTCTGATTGCTCAAGATTGCTGAGACTATTTGCCGGGAGTCCATTCATTGTCTTCACTAGCTGAGTTTAGACAGAGACCCCCCCAAAGGCTAGTAGCCATTGAAAGTCCTAGCAAAGGTCAGGGCTGTGCACCACCCAGTTAATCTAGGAACCACTCAGTTAATTTAGGTAATAATAGTTGAAGCATCCCCACCTTAGTTCCCTTAATTCCTTAGATAGTTATGTAGATCCTTGTTGATTATTGTTAATCAGATACTCCCGGAAATCTATTGATGAGCTAATCAGTTACTCTGCCTACACTTGGAAATCTATTGATGAGTTAATCAGATACTTTTGTCTACTCCTGGAAATTGCTGATCTGTGTGTCATTGAAACTTCCTTACCCTAAGGGCTACTCCAGATCAATAAAAGATTGGAGCAGCCTGAGCATGGGTGGAAGTCCTTCGGGACTTGCCCGCCTGGTCCCCCAATATTGCAAAATTATCTCGTGTCTTTTTCTCTTATTTGTTGTGCGGCTCCACTTTCAGATACCGAACCCTACTCCACGCAGAATGTGGAGGGAGTGTTACTCGACACTATTCAGGGTCTTTTTGGTTTCATGTGCATTTTTGGAGTATTTATTCTAATCTGTAAAGTATGCTGTTGGTATTTTAATAGGGATTGCATTAAATCTATAGATTGTTTTGGGTAGTATGAACATTTTAATGATTTTAATTCTACCAATTGATGGACATGGTATATTCTTCCACTTGTTTATATCTTCCTCTATCTCTTTTCCCCTGTAGTTTTCTGAGTACAGGTCTTTTACCTCCTTGGTTAAGTTTATTCCTATGTATCTTAATTTTTTTGTTGCAATGGCAAATTATATTGTTTTGGCTTTTTTTTTAGTTTCTCTTTCTGAGAGTTTATTATTGGTGTATAAAATGCCATCAATATGTGGATGTTAATTTTGTATCCTGCTACATTGTTGAATTTATTTATTAAATCTAGTAGTTTTTTGGTGGAGTCTTTAGGGTTTTCTATGTACAATATCATGTCATCTGCTAATAATGACAGTTTTACTTCCTTCTTTCCAACTTGAATGCCTTTTATATTTTCTTTTTATCTGATTGCTGTGGCCAAGACTTAAAGTACTATCTATATATATAAAAGCCCAATATGCAAAGTGTCCCCTTGGGAGTTTGATCGCTCACTATAACGGTGAGCTGACCACCAGGGGAATAGCGTGGAATGAAGGAAGGCCCTGGCTGGCAGCCAGCAGCTGGGGAAAGGAGGCCCCAGGTGGCAGCCGGCAGCCGGCAGCCGTCAGCTGCTAGGGACCCTACCCGTGCACAAATTTCATGCACTGAGCCTATAGTGTTGAATAAGAGTGGTGAAAGTGGATATCCCTGTCTTGTTCCTGTTCGTAGAGGAAATGGTTTTAGCTTTTTCCCATTGAGTATGACATTGGCTGTAGGTTTTAAACTGGGGACAATTTTGCCTTCCCTCTCCCCTGACTTGTGGGACATTTGACAATGTCTGGAACCTTTTTAGTTGAGGTACTCTGTGGGGAGAGGAACTATTGACATCTAGTGCATACAGGTTGGAAATGATCCTAAATACCCTACAATGAACAGAGCAGTCTCCACAACAAAGAATTATATAGCCCCAAATGTCAATAGTGTTGTGGTGGAGAAACACTGGCTTAGAGTGAGCAACACCACTGAGGGTTCCAGACCCTGTTGTATGGGCTAAGACTGTGAAGTGATAATGGGATACCTGGGTCTCAGGTAAGCACTTGAGAATGCTTAGCTAAAAGATACACATTTTTATTTTTTTACTTTTTGCTCTTTTTATTATTGTGTATATAAGAAATGAAAGCTCAGAGCTTTTTAGAGCTTTTTAAGGGCTATTTTGGAAGACTTCAATGATCTTTTAAAGAAAATTACACAAACGAAATGTTGTGTACTATTACCATTACATAATTACTCTAACATGGTCTGATCTGTCATTCTGAATGAGCCTGTAAGAAATAATTAGTGTTTTGTTAGCATATAAAACAAGAGAGAATAGTTTTCTAAAACCAGTGTTCAGCTTTAGTTGGTTTGGGTCAGTAGATAAAGTGTGGGTCAGCAGACTGAAGGGTCCTGGGTTTGAGTCCAGTCAAGAGCACATGCCCAGGTTGTGGGCTTTATCCCCAGTAGGGGGCATGCAGGAAGCAGCCAATTAATGATTCTCTCTCATCATTGATGAATCTATCTCTCTCTCCCTCTCTTTTCCTCTATGAAATCAGTACAAATATATTAAAAAAATATTTTAAAACCAGCGTGCAATTGTGGATGTACAGCGAGAAATGCACTGGGGATATGCTGGTGAGGACAAAGCTGCAAGCAGTTGAATCAAATCATAATTTGAATCAGTGGGAAACTTCAGTGGGCTAAGCTCTGTGAGGAGCGCAGCCTGGTTTCTAGGAGCAGAAGGTAAAGAGGTGGAGATGGGCATGAGTACAGGTCAAGGAGGTCAAGAAGGCTGGGGGACCCATTGGGGGAGGTGCTGAAAGGTACAGATGGGGAGGCAGGTGGGACCAGCCATGTTAGAAATTTAGATCTTTATCATAAGGGCACTAAGAACCATTAAATTAATCAGAAGCATAAGGTACAGTTTTTCTGTTTTTATATATTACTCTGGTTGCAGAATAGAAAGTAGATTGGGGGAGGGGAGTAATTTTGTTGTTCTTATTCCCATTATTTAAGTGATATCCCATGACTCCACAAACAGGTTTTTAAGATGAAGGAGAGGCCTGTCTATAACATCCTGGGGTAAGCAGATTGATGAAACCAATGTGAAAATTCTAATAGTGGTGTCCTGAAGGTACAGTGAGGTCTGAATTGAGAAAAGTAGGCCAAACCCCCAAATCCATGGAATTAGATAAAAAGCGTAAACCAAGATGGGTACTAAGGCAGGGAACTCAGTGATGGAGAAACACGCACACGGCAGGAAGGAAGGGCCTGGAAGGATCCCCACACTGTAGCACACTTCCTGGGACCTCCATGGGCACAGCAGTGCAGGCACCTTCCCGCAGATGCCTTCTCTCTAAGGAATCAGAGTCTCCTTGGGCTCGATCAACAAGTCCTCTTAACTAGTCTTCCAGATTTCCAGTGTGGGATGTGAATCTCCCAAATACCATCCTAGTTGGCATCTCCCAAATGTACCATTGCAGTACCTGGCCATGGTGTCACCGGGATCCCAGTATTTATTGTTTAAGATTCTCTAGATTTCCTGCTAAGGCAGGTTGCTGGGATACCTGGTGGAATATGGAGTATCAGTGTTGGGAGAAGTAGGCAGTTGGAAAGACAAGCTGAGTACCTATGAAAGAGACGGTGGAGTAGAAAGGCCAAAGGGCTGATGATCTCATTATCCTGGAGGTATTTATTGAAACATGAATGTGACAAGAATGAATTTTCTCACTACTGTGATTCAGCTTCACCCATACTGCTATATTTGGGGGTTTCTTCTTCTATGCCATTCTGCCTGTCCAGTAGCCCCGGCCTCACACTCTGGTTTTGTTTGTTTGTTTTGAAGGAGGGCACTTAGTGTCCTGGGATATCAGTATGGGTGTCCTCACAAGCAGGGGCAGCATGCAACACGTGTAGGAGGCATCATGCACATGAGGTCTACGTGAGTGATGCTCCTCCCTGGGTGGTTCAGGCACAACCCACACAGCCACACACGGTAGCTTGATCCTGGGGCCTGATGAGGATTCTCAGTTCAACCAGGAAGCACATCTGGGATCCGGCTGAATGACCTACAGGGGTGTGCAGACAGCTGTTGCTAACAGGCTTCCCTCCTGCAGTGATAGGAAGAGTAGGGGTCTGCATTTGAGTGATGACCTCATGCAGAGCTGACTGGCTTGCCTGGGCATGGTTTCCTTCTGCTCCCTGGCAGGTGAGGTCAGGTAGCCTGTAAGTGCTGGCTTCCTTCTCTATCTGCTCCCCTAAGATCTGTGTGCTTATTTCAGACCCCTAACATCTGTCCACATTGTGCCCTCTCACCTGCTCCCTTACACAACCTCATCTCTTCTTCCTGGGAGGGGAGCTCCTGCCTCGCCCTCTACCCATTTACTGATTTTATGCCCATAGACTCTGTTCCTCCTCTTTACCCTTTAATCATTTTTTTTATCATCACACCCTATGTCCCATGATCAAGATTCATATTTGGAAATTTAAAAGCAGAACAATAACTGCATCTTGCTCTCTGCATTCCTTCTGTAATGCAGTGGTCTGGCTGATGAAGCAAATAGTCAGGAACAGAAAAGAATCAAAAATACAAAAATGAATATACCAGGAGGTTATCTGTTGTCTTGATGTGTTCCTTGGCTAATTGCTTGGCTCTCCTCCCCCTACCGTGAGCTCCTGAGGGTGGCAGCTGGATCTACCTGTTCTCTGCAGTTTACATGGCTCCTGGCACAGTGCCCGACACAAATAGATACTGAGTAAATCTTTGTGGGGTGAATGAAGACATTTTCATTTTTGTGGACATTGCTTATATCAGTTAGGATTACTCTCAGCTGCATGTAACAGACCAGTTCCTCAGGGGCTTAGCCACACAGTGGTACCCAGGACGGAGCTACACAGGTGGCCACCAGGGAGCCGCACTGCTTTCCTGCTGTTCTTTGCAGGAGGCATTTGTGCTCAGTGTTTCAAGGTGGTTGTGCCACTTCCAGGCTGGACAAAGAGCAAGATCAAGGGGCAAAACTAGATGAATCTGTACCTTTTTTTGGTGTTGTTAACCCTCACCCAAGGATATTTTTCCATTGATTTCTAGAGAGAGTGGAAGGGAGGGAGAGAGACAGAGAGAGAGAGAGAAACATTAATGTGAGAGAGACACATTGATTGGTTGCCTCCCGCCCGTGCCCTGGATCGAGCCTGCAGCAAGGTATGTGCCCTTGACTGGAATGAAACCCAGGACCCTTCAGTCTGAAGGCTGACACTCTATCCACTGAACCAAATCTGCTAGGATGAATTTGTACCTTTTATTGAGAAAAATAGCTTTCCCAGAGCTTTGCCAGTATCTCAGAGACAACCGTGCAGCAGGTGTTGGAGCAGAGCAGCGCTCCAGTCAGCAAGGTTTGAGCTCTCATGGAGCTTGCATTCTGGCAGCAGGTGGCAGAAAATCAACAAACATACAGTAGGAAAATAACACCTTTTAAACAGGAAAAGGTGCTTGAAGTAAAGAAAACAAGGCAATGGGTTAGCGTACAGGGAGCCCTTTAGAGTAAATAGTCAGGGAAGCCTTCCTGACCTTGGGAGAAGAAGGAGCCAGCAGTGGGGAGAGGAGTGGGCGGGCCTGAGGCAGAGAGGACAGCCAGGAGAAAGCACTGACGCACAACACAGTAACTTAGCAGTCTGACGAGAGAACACAGCCAGTGTGCTGAGACATGAAGGGACTGTGGTGCAAGATCACAAGGGATCAGACCATGTGGGGCCTGCAGGCCAGTGGAGTTTGGACTTCATCCTAAGTGAAATGAGAGGTCACTGGAGTTTGATCGATGATGTAAAACCTCTCATGATTGCTGTACATGTATCTTAGGGCTGGAGCGGTGGTGTAGGCGTGGGACTTGGTATGCGGGTTACAGGGACAGTGGTGGGGTAGGTTTGGAAGGTAGAGCCATGGGATTTGCTGTAATACTACCTGGGATAGAGCAGGGGAAGAGAATTAAGGGTTGCTCCTATGTGGGGGGATGAGGAATGAAGCACCACACTGTACCTGTAGTAGGCAGCCTGGGCTGCCCTAACCAAGTGCAGACTGGCGGGCTTAAACAACAGAGATTTATTTCTCTGGAGGCTGGAAGTCCAAGGTCAAGGTGTCAGCAGGTTTGGTATCTCCTGGGGCCTCTCTCTCTCCTGGGCTTGAAGATGGCCACCTTCTTGCTGTGTCCTCTTTGGTTTTCCCTCTGTGCACAGGCACCCTTTATGTCTCTCTCTCGGTGTGTTCAAATTCCCTCTCCTTATAAGGTCAGCGGTCAGATTGGATTAGGACCCAAGGGCCCCTACCACCTCCATTTAACTTAATCACCTCTGTGACAACCTTGTTTCCAGACGCAGTCACATTCTGGGGTGTGGGGGTCAGGACTACAACATGAATTTTGAGGGGACATGACTTAGCCGGTAACAGTACCTGAGGAGCAGATACCCAGATAATCCAGCAAAAGAGCTGATTATGGAACGTAGAGGCATGCCAGAAAAGTTCAAATTGCCACCAAGATAAAGGCTGCACTACAAATAAAATCCAGAGTCTGAGATACCCTGTTGGTCAGAACAGTGTCACCAGGGTTAACAATCCAGCAAAGAAATTAAAAGGAGAGACTGAGTAAGGGGTGGGGAGAGGAGGAAGAGAATAGAAACGTTATGAAATGACTCTGGTTGTTTTGCTGAGTGAGAAACATTATCATGTGCAATTATATTTATTCAGATATGAACTTTTGCTCCAGAATATAAGAAATTTCATGATTACAGCTGAGCTTTGATGATAACAAAATTGCTCGTTGTCTGGAAAGGGAGATGGATAGAGATGACTTGTGATCTGAGACTGCGGGGAGTTGGTGAAGAAGAAAGACCTGGCTCAATGTCACAACTGGCAGCTACTTCCTTAGCGCTTCAAAATCATGGCAATTCCAGTACAAGCCCTCCTCACAATGGAAATACTTCATTGTTTCACCCGATAACATAAATGCTGTGTGATTATTTAGATATCCTTTGTTTATGATTAAATGTTCAAACAATGCAGGGAATATAAAAGAAAGTGAAATAATCTGAAATTTCACCCCTGGAGTTTTTTTTATTTTAAATATATTTTATTGATTTTTTTTTTACAGAGAGGAAGGGAGAGAGATAGAGTTAGAAACATCGATGAGAAAACATCGATGATGAGAGATAAACTTCGATCAGCTGCCTCTTGCACACCTCCTACTGGGGATGTGCCCGCAACCAAGGTACATGCCCTTGACCAGAATTGAACCTGGGACCTTTCAGTCTGCAGGCCGACACTCTATCCATTGAGCCAAACCGGTTAGGGCACCCTGGAGTTTTTAATGCCCATTTCGTCACACTTTGCTTTTTGCATATTTATGCACATCTATAATTCATACTATGCAAGCAAGCTATTCTGTGTGTGTGTGTGTGTGTGTGTGTGTGTGAACGCATGTATGAGAGCATGTGTGTGTGTTGGGGAGTATGTGTGTGAGAGCATGCATATGCATGTGTGCTGGAGGGTGTGTGTGAGAGTGTGTATGTGAGAAAGCATGCGTGTGTGTTGGAGAATATGTGTGTGATAGTGTGTGTGAGTGTGAATGTGTATGAGAGCGTGTGTGAGAGAGCTTGTGTGTGTGTTGGAGACTTTTGTGAGAGTGTGTGAGTGTGTGTTGGAGAGCATGTGTGTGAGAGTTTGTGTGTGTGTGAGCATGTGAGTGTGTGTGAGAGAGAAAGCATATTGGAGAGTTTGTGTGTGTGTGAGTGTAATAGTGTTTGAATGTGCACACCCTTCTCCCCTCTCTCTGTCCTCTGGGAAACGTGTTAGCTGCCTGGTTTGTATCCTTCTTTCTTTTCTCCATTCATATACCAATAAATACTTGTATCTAAACTAAAAAACAGGTACAGTTTTAAAATTAATGAGTGTTTTACGAAAATGTGATCACAAATGAATGTGTCTGTATATGCACACCCCAATTTTCCTCATGTTTCTTTCTCATTTGCTGCTATTCTTTGTGAGTGTTCTGCCTTGCTGTCTGCACTCACTCTGTGCCTGTCGAGATGCTGTAGTTTATCCACATGCCAGTGTGAGCATCAGATCCTGCTGTCAGCATTGCTGTGACTCTCCCAGTTCCTCCTCCTCCCACCACTTCTTTGTGGAGAGGCTGGTGGGGTCCTGGCTGGTGGACAGGTGATGTGATTGGGTGCTCCATTAGCAACACCCACAGATTTTTCTCAGAGCCCGTTATTTCTGTCTAATTGTTAGCAAGTCATAGGGGGTTTCTACACATCACCATTATTAATTACAGAATATAACTGGAAATATCCCATGTTATATAGAATAGATAGTATACATTATTAGCTATACAATGTCATGAAATCTTAACCCCAAAGGGCAAAGTAGATATTACTGTTTGTATATAATACACACTAAACGTGTTGCAACCATAAGTATAGATAAAATAAGGATAGTGGAAATATATTATGCTGTTAGAGTTTAATGGAAACTTGTTAAGATTTTACTTAAGTTATTATATGAAGAGCAAAGTTATGAAATTATGCAGAGGGAGAAGTTGCAGAATATCAAGCAGATGAACTGATGATGAGCATTTGATCGTGGCACTTGCCCCAGCTGGCATTCCGCCATCAGCTGACTTATGTCCATGTCTGTGCTGCACAGGCCAGTTTGCATGACAGGCTTGGTGTCACCAGGTCTGACCTGCACCCCAGTGGATGAGGGCCAGATTCCAGAGACTTGGTGCACCCTGCAGGCCGCATTCCTTGTCCTCCCTGCAGGGACTCAGCCCTCAGGTCCGAAGGGCAGCTGAGGGATTGGGAAGGAGGCTGTGGTAGATGCGGAACTGCAGTGCGACGCTGAGTGGTGAATGGGTCTGGGTGCGGCTCCCACTGGAGGAATGGTGCAACAACACTGTCACCAGAATCCAGAGCTCTCCAGGGAACTGGATGGCTGCTGGCTGCTGCCTGTGTTTGGCCCTACTGTTGTTACTACTTCCAAGAGTATGCAGAGAAAAAAATCTTTTGTTGCTCAAAAATGAGCTTCTGCTGATGGAATGATTCCATGATGACAAAACTTTAGCAGCTAAATATTGGCCTGGCATGTGTGTGTGTGTGTGTGTGTGTGTGTGTGTGTGTGTGTTCATGTGTGCACATGGTTCTGACCTTATTTTAGCAATTTAAATACAGGTCAAATTCCTTCTTTCAGAACATGGTCTTCCTGCTGTGTGCAAGACTGGGCAATTTAATTGAATCTAACCAAGGTCTTCCCTCTGTGGAAGAGACAGATGAACTTTCTGTGGGGAATGAAGAAAACCGGGAGGTGCCCTAGCTGGTTTGGCTAGTGGATACAGCATTGGCCGGCAGACTGAAGGGCCCTGGGTTAGATTCCGGTTGAGGGCACATACCTCAAGGGCACCTACCTCGGCTGCAGGCTCCATCCATGGCCCTGGTTGGGGCACATGTGGGAGCCAATCAAGACACATGGATGTTTCTCTCTGTCTCTCCCTCTCTCTTCCACTCTCTTTAAAAATCAATGGAAAAATATCCTTGGGTGAGGTGGATCAGGGAATACCGGGTGGTTCAGGTCAGGAAAACAGCCTGTAGGAGTGAAATGACCTCCGCCCTGGAAACTGTGAGGTATGCAAGCTCATCCTCACTCTCTTGTCATCCATCATTAAGTCTAAGCAGGTCCTTTAAGCCCTCTGGAACTTATGAAGTCAGAATTTTATCAATGTAACAGGACTTGATTGACTGGCTAACTTCAAAAACCCCTTCCAGACAGAAAACAATGACTCAGAGGTGAAATGACTGAAGAGTTATTACCTTCATCATCAGATGCATATACACAAAATCCATTAAATGTGAAAGCATTTGAAAATCATGTAATTAGCAAAGGAATCCAGTAAGTCCCAGAACTGAGGTTATAACTAGGGTATAAATTCAACACCCTACATAATGCCCTTTAGTAATTATTGGCCACACAGGTCACTGCTCTGATCATGTATTCATTCGTAAAACATTTTTGAGTTCACGCTCTGGGGGAAGGTTGCAAGGTGCTGTGGACGCACAGACAGGATGTGCACTCGCAGCATGGTTTCTAAATCCCGTTTGAAATAAGAACACACTGGGGCTGTGTGGGAGAGCCCTGTTCTGTGGGTGGTGGGCGAGAGTGTGCTGGAGTTTGCAGTGGGCTTCAGGGCGGGAGGCGGGGATTCGGTGGGTGGGGGTTTGGGGGGCACCACCCTATCAAGCAGTGGCCCAGGCCGCCCCCACCCCACCCCAGCCCACCTCGTGGACCCTGGAGGCTGGCAGGCAGGCTGGAGCAGCATTAAGCGGAAAGCGCTGCAGCTGGGGGAGCTCCCCAGGTTCGGGACATCGCTACATGCAGGGCGGCTGGAGAGCCCGCGGAAGCCCCGTGCTGGAGTTCGCCCTCATGGTATCTCACCCCAGGTGCCCAACCCTCCACGGGCCCTTGCTTTGGGAGCTCACCATGAGGGACAATGCCCTGGGTATCTGACACACTGCTGAGAACTGACCTCCTGTCCTTGCTCAACCAGCGAGCCACTGGCGGGCAGACGTGCAGCACCTCGTGCTCTTGCTGTTTGCTAAGTCTCATCTCGAAAAAGGGGGCTGAGGCCACAGACTGTCAGTCCCTGGCAGTGCGCCTTTCCCCAGGGCCATGATTATTGCAGGAGTTGCCACTTATTTGGGGCCTAATTGCCTGTTCTGGCCCTTGGGTGCTCTCTGCCCTCTTGTTTGGACTGGTGTCTAAATATTGCCTATTGCAGATAATAAAACTGAGCTAATGCTTAAAAATAATAAAATAAAACCAAAATTGGAATATATTCCTTCCATAACAGAAATGTTATAAAAGCTTGTTGGGTTCCAGAGCTAACCCAGAGAAGCTAATTAAGCTGTCACCTTTTGGGGACTAAAGACTCATTAAACCACAGGCCAGAATTGAGAGTTCTAACAAATCAAATTGCCCAGAAGTTGATTTCTGCTGACACAGTTTCCCTCTTCTCCTGGAAATCCTTGTGGTGCGGATGTTTTGCTCTGGAAGAATGTAATAGGATGTTTTCAACACTGAAGCTCTGGCCGTGGGACTAAGAAGGAAGTCCATCTCTGGGCACATGTGGTAATTTCTCATTAGGTGAGTGACCAAGTGCAAAAGAGCCGTTATGAGAATAGTGCAATAAGGAACAGTGGAGGAATTGAAATGCAGGGAATTGATCTAAAACATGAAGTATAAAGAGTAAGACATTGAGGGGATTTCGGAAGCACCTATTTGTTTAACCAGGAGGTGAAAAGATGCAGTTACTGAGGAAATAAGGTGTTTGGACTCAGTCACTTGTCTTTCAACAGAACATGGGAGCCACATGACCGTTTACATTTTTGTTTTGTTTTTGTCAATTCTCACCCAGGAATATTTTTTCCTTTGTTTTTCAGAGAGAGTGGAAGGGAGGGAGGGAATGAGGAAGAAGAGAGAAAGAAAGAGAAACATCAATATGAGAGACACATCGATTGGTTGCCTCCTGCAAGCACCCCGACTGACATGGTGGGGAGCGATCCCGCAACCCAGGTATGTGCCCTTGACAGAGAAAATAACCCAGACCCTTCTGTGTGTGGACCGATGCTCTAACCACTGGGAACACCAGCCAGGGCTCATTTCTATGTTTGAATGCACGACTGGTAGAGTCATCAAATCTTATTAGATCAGTCTAAGACTATTGGGAGTTATAATTGTCAGTTTTTATGTACTGTGTGAAGTCTTAACAAACCATTGGGTTTTTTTTTCTCTAATTGCATTTGAGACACTGTCTTCCAGAGCCCACAATTACCAACACCAAGGTGCTTGGAGACTCTACTTCTTTTTATGTTTGGTTGTAGAGGACCAATCATACGGTTAATTTGACCCTCCACAAAGTAATGAAATGAGTTGATTTCTGGATGGTTGAAACCTTTTAATAATGAAGAGAGGTCATATGTATATGTGCTTCTGCATGGATACAGATGAACAAAATGGGAAAAAGCAAATGCTTTGTTATGAGATTGGAATGCTGGGTTTATATTATCCTGATTCTTAAGCAAGCAAGAGACTGTGGTTTGAATAACTGCTGATCAGCTTAGGTAATAAGCCTTGTGACTACTTATCTTACACCTCATGCTTCCAAAACAGAAGTAAACAGCAGTGCTGCACAGGATTGTTGTAATCAAGAGCCCAAGAGTCTGGTAAAAATGAAAATAAATAACTGAATGTAACAACAACACAATTTTATATTCTCAGCTGACATTTGGAGAAGGCTGTAAAGCAAATTACTTTAAACTTTTCTAGACTTGTAAAAATGTTATTGACACTTGGCCAATCCTGTTGTTATAAACATTGGCTATTTGATGACTTAAACCCAGGTTTTGTTGTATGTATGTTTTTTGGGAGTTGCATGGGAATTGGTTAAAACTTAGTGGTCTCTAAGATCTTGAAACAAAATGGAGTCCCTGCTATATTTTGTGCTCTTTTTTCTTTTTCACTTGAGATATAGTTGACATATGACATTGTATAGGTTTAAGATGTACAGTGTGTTAATTAGGTATACTTATCTAATCTAATAAAAGAGAAACATGTAAATTGACTGTACCTTCGCTACGCCCAAAAGCCACGCCCACCAGCCAATCAGAGCAACTATATGCAAATTAACCCAACCAAGATGGCAGCCGGCAGCCACAGAGCTGGAGCAAGCAGGAGGCTTGGTTGCCTCAGTGATGGAGGAAGCCAAGCTTCCAGCCTGCCCTGGCCAGCTGTGGCCTCCGTTAAAGGCAATGAAGTTTCAATTATAGAAGATAAATACATCCCAGATGCCTGCTTCCAGCCAGCCTCCACTGGGAGCTTGGGTGGCTGGGGGCTTGGCAGCCTGCAAACAGCCATCAGCCCCTCACCCAGGCTGGCCAGGCACCCCAGGGGGGACCCCCCCCCTGAAGGGGGTGTGGCCAGCCTAAAAACGGCCCTCAGCCCCTCACCCAGGCTGGCCAGGCACCCCAGGGGGGACCCCCCCCCTGAAGGGGGTGTGGCCAGCCTAAAAACGGCCCTCAGCCCCTCACCCAGGCTGGCCAGGCACCCCAGGGGGGACCCCCCCCCTGAAGGGGGTGTGGCCAGCCTAAAAACGGCCCTCAGCCCCTCACCCAGGCTGGCCAGGCACCCCAGGGGGGACCCCCCCCCTGAAGGGGGTGTGGCCAGCCTAAAAACGGCCCTCAGCCCCTCACCCAGGCTGGCCAGGCACCCCAGGGGGGACCCCCCCCCTGAAGGGGGTGTGGCCAGCCTAAAAACGGCCCTCAGCCCCTCACCCAGGCTGGCCAGGCACCCCAGGGGGGACCCCCCCCCTGAAGGGGGTGTGGCCAGCCTAAAAACGGCCCTCAGCCCCTCACCCAGGCTGGCCAGGCACCCCAGGGGGGACCCCCCCCCTGAAGGGGGTGTGGCCAGCCTAAAAACGGCCCTCAGCCCCTCACCCAGGCTGGCCAGGCACCCCAGGGGGGACCCCCCCCCTGAAGGGGGTGTGGCCAGCCTAAAAACGGCCCTCAGCCCCTCACCCAGGCTGGCCAGGCACCCCAGGGGGGACCCCCCCCCTGAAGGGGGTGTGGCCAGCCTAAAAACGGCCCTCAGCCCCTCACCCAGGCTGGCCAGGCCCCCCATCGGGACTCCCCCCCCCCTCCGGGACACCCTTCAGGGCAAACCAGCCAGCCCCCACCCAAGCACCAGGCATATAATAAAAAGGTAATATGCAAATTGACCCTAACAGCAGAACGACTGAGAATGACTGGTCACTATAACACATACTGACCACCAGGGGGCAGACACTCAATGCAGGAGCTGCCCCCTGGTGGTCATTGCGCTCCCAGAGGGGGAGCTCTGCTCAGCCACAAGCCAGGCTGACGGCTGCCAGCACAGCAGTGAGGGCGGGAGCCTCTCCTGCCTCCTCAGCAGCACTAAGGATGTCCGACTGCAGCTTAGGCCTGGTCCTCGCTGGCAAGGCCCCCGAGGGCTCCTGGGCTGCCAGAGGAATGTCTGACTGCCAGCTTAGGCTCAATCCTCCAGGGAGGTGGACATCCCCTGAGGGGTCCCAGACTGCAAGAGGGCACAGGCCGGGCTGAGGGACCCCCCTCCCCACCCCGTGCACAAATTTTTGTGCACTGGGCCTCTAGTATATTATAATACAACTATCATTATAGCATTAGCTAACTCTTTCATATCACATAATTAGTATTATTTCTTTTTTGTGTTGAGAACAGTTAAGATCTAGTCTCTGAGCATCTTTGAAGTCTGTAGTACAGCATTGTTGCCTAGACTCACTATGCTGTGCATCAGATCTTCGGGGCTTATTTATTGACTAGTTGCAAGTTTTTTTAATGTTTCATTCTTGCAAGTAGTAAATAAGGCCTATATATCTTGTTCTTCAGGAGTTTTGTTTATCAAATAATACTTCTAATTTATTTTTACATTCTTTTCCCAAACATTCTTATTTTGAAATTTTATTTGTGAGATAGATACTTGAAAGAAAAGAATAATTTAATTGACGCTCAGCAGAGAATCTGCTTTCTGTTAACATAGAACTTTTCTTAATTTCTTTGGTATTTGATTTTCCTTCTTGCTTAAAGTGGCTCTAATTCAGCTACAGCTTTAGTGGGAGACATTCTTCCAATACACGATGTATGTGAGTGTACTTGTGTTAGGGCAGTCTCTTTGGCTGGTGGCAAGGTAAACAGTTATTGAATCATGCACGTCAGATTATGCCAATAGTGAAATATTTGTTTTTTATCTGTTAAATTTTCACCACTTTTCTTTGCAACATGTTAAATGTTTAACACACCTTGGAGCTAAAACTGTTAAACTGTGGTGTTAGAAGCCTAAAAATTTATGTATTCTTATTTTTTTGGGAGGAGGGAGAGAGGTGCAAGTGCATATTTTCTGGTAAAAAATAGAATATCTCCAGCCCCTCTATCTACCCACCCTCCACCATGTGCTTGGATTCAATCACCACACCCACCAGGCCTAGGGGTAACCATTAACCTGCATTTTATGGCAATTTTTGTCTGCTTTTATTTATAACTGAAATTACCTATACTAATAAAAGGGTAATATGCTAATTAGACCAGAGAGACCGGATGTCTTCCAGACGTCATTCTGGACGTCCTTCCTGACAAAGCCGGGGGCAGGGCCGGCCTGCAAACCCTCAGCAGCCCCAAGCCCAGGCTGACCCATCCCCCAGCAGGGACTCCCACCCTGATTGGGGGCATGGCCGGCCTGCAAACCCCTGGTAGCCCCTTGCCCAGGCCAGCCCGCCCCTCAGCATGGACCCCCAACCCTGATCTGGGGTCCTCTTCAGGGCAGGCCAGCTGGCCCCCACCCGTGTACCAGGCCTCTATGCTATATAATAAAAGGACAATATGCAAATTGACCCTAACAGCAGAATGACCAGAACAACTGCTGGACCAGTCAGGATGAGACACACTGACCACCTCTTGGTCCCTTACCCCAGCTGTCAGGCACCAATCACCCAATGGCGAACGAGGTACCAGGGGTGAGTGGTGGCAGGGGGCGGGGCCGGCTGTGGGCAGCTGGGGAAGATGGCCCTGATCGCAGGCCAGGCCTAGGGACCGTACCCATGCACAAATTTTGTGCGCCAGGCCTCTAGTCTATAATTATAAAAGCATAATATGCTAATTACACCAGACAGACGGATGATCTTTCGGACAACCTTCTGGACGAGGCCGGGGCTGCGAGGGCCGAGCCCTTTGCACAAATTTCATGCATTGGGTCTCTAATATATATGTTATATATACTAAATATACATATATATACTGAGTGGCCAGATTATTATGACCAACTGATGTTTGTAGGCAAATTAGCCGTACACTGCATTGTATGGGATATGGAAGCTGAAGGCCTGTTCGAACACCTTTGCTGTCTGCAGTTACCAAGATAAAACGTCTCTAATTCGCACAGGAACACGAGGATTGGACAGTCGAGCATTGGAAAAACTCATGTGGTCTGATGAATCACATTTCCAGTTGCATCATGCAGATGGCAGAGTGAGAATTTGGCGGAAACAGCATGAAAGCATGGCACCCCACATGCATGAGTACAACTCTTCAAGCTGGTGGGGGCAGTGTTATGGTTTGGGGCATGTTTTCCTGGCATGATTTGGGCCCTTTAACTCATGTGGAACAACGTCTGAATAGCACAATGTACCTAAGTAGCCTTGCTGATCAAGTTCATCCTATCATGTTGATGGCGTATCCCAATGGAGATGGCTTCTTCCAACAAGACAATGCGCCATGCCACAGTGCTCGTATTGTGCAAGAGTGGTTTCAAGAACATGAGGGAGACTTTACCTTGCTTAGGTGGCCCCCACAATCACCAGATCTCAATCCAATTGAGCATTTGTGGGACGAAGTTAAAAGAGCCATCAGGCAGCTGGTTCCACAACCATCAAATCTCACAGAACTGGACAGTGCTATTCACCAGGCATGGTGTCAGATTCCTCGCATCACCTTTCAACATCTCGTGGAGTCAATGCCAAGAAGAATCGCCGCAGTATTGAAGGCAAAAGGTGGCCCAATGAAGTACTGATGGGGTGGTCATAATAATCTGGCTGGTCATAATAATCTGGCCACTCAGTGTATATATTAGAGGCCCAATGCACAAAATTCATGCGGGGGGTGGGGGGTGTCCCTCAGCCTGGTCTGTGCCCTCTCACAATCTGGGACCCCTCTTGCAATTGGGACCCCTCGCTACTAACTGCTCACCTGCTTGCTCCTTACTGCTTGGCTCGCTGTTTCTTAGTCCTGCTGCAGAGGCAGGAGAGGCTCACGCCACTGCCGCTGCACTCGCCAGCCGTGAGCCCGGCTTCTGGCTGAGTGGCACTCCAGCTGTGGGAGTGCACTGACCACCAGGGGACAGCTCCTGCATTGAGCATCTGCCCCTAGTGGTCAGGGCGTGTCATAGTGACCAGTCGTTCCACCGTAACGGTAGCTGGGTTTTTATTTTATACTAGAGGCCCAATGCACGAAATTCGTGCACGGGTGTGTGTGTGTGTGTGTGTGTCCCTCAGCCCAGCCTGCATGCTTTCCAATCTGGGACCCCTCGAGGGATGTCTGACTGCTCTTTTAGGCCCAATTCTACCGGGATCAGGCCTAAACAGGCAGTTGGATATCCCTCTCACAATCCAGGACTGCTGGCTCCCAACCGTTTGCCTGCCTGCCTGCCTGATTGCCCCTAACTGCTTTGCCTGCCAGCCTGATAATGCCCTAACCACTCCCCTGCCAGCCTGATCAATGCCTAACTGCTCCCCTGCCGGCCTGGTTGCCCCTAACTGTCCTCCCCTGCAGGTCTGGTCCCCCCCAACTGTCCTCCCCTGCAGGCCTGATCGCCCCCAACTGCCATCCCTTTCAGGCCTGGTCGCCCACTACTGCCCTCCCCTGCTGGCCATCTTGTGGCAGCCATCTTGTGTCCACATGGGGGCGGCCATCTTGTGTGTTTGAGTGATGGTCAATTTGCATATTACCTCTTTATTAGATAGGACTAGAGGCCCAATACACAAAATTTGTGCAAGGGGCTTCGAGGGCTGAGGTGGCAGCCCCAGCTGCCGCCCCGGCCCTCACAGCAGCAACCCCGGAAGGATGTCTAGAAGGATGTTGTTCTAATTAGCATATTATGCTTTTAATAATATTATACCAACATAGCAATTCTACATTTCAGGTGTACAACATAATGATTCTACTTTTATATATCTTACTATGTGATTATTACACCAAGTCTAGTACCCATTAGTCATTGTGCGAATTATCACACTACTATTGACTCTATTCTGAGTTACCTTTTCACCTATCCCTTCTGGCAATCATCAGTTTGTTCTTTGTTTCTATGAGTCTGTTTTTGTTTTGTTTCTTTTGTTCATCTCTGTTGATTTTTTTAAAAAATCACATATAAGCATAATTATAACATAATTGTCTTTGTCTGTCTGACATTTCACTTAGCATAATACCCTCTGACCATTCATATTGTCACAAAGGCAAGATTTCATTCTTTATTTATGGGCAAGTAATATTCTATTGTATATATGTACCACTTTTCTATCAATGGACACTTAGGTTGTTTCCATATCTTGGCTATTGTAAATAATGCTGCAGTAAAGATAGGGGTGCATATATCTTTTTGAATTAGTGTTTGCTTTCTCTGGATAAACACCCAGAAGTGGAATTGCTGGATTATACGACAGTTCTATTTTTAGTATTTTGAAGATTCTCCATTTTGTTTTTTTATAGTGGCTGCACTAATTTGAAGTCTTACCAACAGTGCATGAGGGTTCCTTTTTCTTTACATCCTTCTTAACACTTGTTATTTGTTGACTTTTTGATAATAGCCATCCTGACAGGTGTGAGGTGGTATCTCACTGTGGTTTTGATTTGCATTTCCCTGATGGTTAGTGATGTTGAACATCTGTTCATATGTCTGTTGGCCATCTGTGTGTTTTCTTTACAGTAATGTCTCTTCATGTCCTCTGCCCATTTTTTGATTTGCTTGTTTATTGTTTTGTTATTGAGTTGTATGAGTTTCTTACATATTTAGATATCAATCCCTTGTCAAATATTTCACTTTTGAATAACTTCTCTCATTTAGTAGGATGTCTTTTTGTATCATTTGTGCTTTTCTTTGCTGTACAGAAGTGTTTTAGTTTGATGAAGTTGCATTTGTTTATTTTCACTTTAATTTTCCTTGCTCGAAGGGACATGTCCCAAAAATATTACTCAGATGGCTGTCAAGTAACTTGGTGCCTACCTTCTCTTCTAGGAATTTTATGGTTTCAGGCCTTACATTCCAGTCTTTAATCCACTTTGAGTTCATTTTTATATATGGTTTAAGAGTGTGGTCCTGTTTTATTTTTGCATGTATCTGTTCAGTTGTTAAAGGAATAATCACTTTTCCATTGTATATTCTTGCCTCCTTGGCCCTAAATTAATTGACCATGTAAGTGAGTGTTTATTTCTGTGCTCTCTATTCTGTTCCATTGATCAATGTGTCTGTTTTTGTGTCAGTACCATACTATTTTGATTAATATAGCTTTGTAGTATAGTTTAAAATCAGGGAGCATGATCCCTCCAACTCTGTTTTAAACAAAATATTTCTTTGCCTCCTTTGAAACGTTATATAAGTGAACTCATACTGGATGTATCTTTTGTATCTTGCTTTTTTAATCAGCCTTTTATTGCAAGTTTTATCCATGTGTTGCATATAGCTGTGGTTTCTTACATTTTTTTTACTCTATGTGTTCCATTATGTGTGTTTTCTGCAACTTATTGTTGTTTTTTTTTGTTGTTTTTTTTGTTTTGTTTTGTTTTTGTGGGTGAACACTGGTGTTGTTTTCAGCTTTTGGCTATTATGAGTCCTCTTGCTATGAACATTTTTGTATGTATCTCCAAGTGACATTGCTTAGGGCATACACCTAGGAGGAACTTGATGGATCATAAGGCATTTGCATGTAAACCTGACATTTGGGGAATACTATAGGTACATTTTCTCTCACCTTTTCTATATTTGTGGAAACTATATTGACACTAATCTTGCTGAGGTTTGTTCAGGCACCCACAGGTTAGCTGGCGGTGGGCTTGGCTGTGACAGGGTAATTGGAAAAGCTGTTTCACAGGTGTCTCTTTCTTCTCTCGTCCCCAGTGGACTGGCAAGTGAACATCTTTTTGTTGCACAAAAAGTGCTATTAAATAGCACAAGTTTAGAGCCTATTAGAAAAGCTTCCTAACAACTGATCTATATAGGGCCTATGATTGTGTCTTGTACATTGGTAATTCTCAACAAATATTTACTAAGTTGAAAGCAATTATAAAAATTACATAAAAGAGATCTAATAATTTAAGCCCACTGCTCCTTGCTCTACTTGGTTATGGGGAGCTTTGTTCTAGTAAATTTCCTTTAATAAGTCATCATAAAATCAATCACATGGCACATTTATATCTGTTTTTCTACTTCATAATTAATAAACAAAATTGTTCAGTGGCCATGCTGTTGAAAAGCTGAAAGGCAAAATTAAATTGTTGAACTAGTAATGATGACTTTCCTTACAAGCAGAATTACTGTAAGGACATGTGTAGAAGGCAGGCGTTACTCAGAGCTTTCAGTGTGTTCCACTAATGTAAGTAAATTAATTCATTAATCATCATGCCAGCAATCACCCTTATTTAATGTGTAAATTTAAAAAGGCAAAACTAAATTATTACTTATATCATAAAAGGCCTGTGGTTGTGACGCCATAACGGTGGAATGACCAAACAACTGGTCACCAGGAGGTGCTGGAGCACCTCTCTGGCTCTCCCCCACACTGGGGGCGCCGGCAGTGTTAGTGGAGTTTTGCAGGGCGCTGGCAGCGTCCACGGAGTGTCGCGGGGCGTCGTGGGGCAGCGGACATGACCCTGATGGCAGGCTAGGCCTAGGGGATCCTACACGCGTGCATTTTAATCGTGCGCTGGGCCTCTAGTGTAACAATAAACTCAATGGTTCCATACAAGTACTTTAGACTCCAGCAGAGTTAACATACATGTAATATGGTGCCCTGGAGACACCAGGCTTTTCTTCCTCCCACCTCATACCAAAGAGTATTGAATATGCATATTTTATATTCTCATTGTTCATTGACTGATGTACTTTTTAAAAACTTTAATTTTAAATAATTATATATTATTTATAGGAAGTTTCAAAAATAGTTCAGAGGTGTCCTATGTACCTTTCTCCCAGATGGTCCCAATGGTTTATCTTCTACAACAGGGTCAAACTGACACCAAAACCAGGAAGCTACGTTGGTCAATGTGTGTATAGTTTATGTAATTTTATCACATGTGCAGTTTCATGTAATCACTACAAGCAAGCAGAGCCCTTCCATCACCACAAGACTAAGTGTTATCCATTTATGTCCCTCCCCCGCCCCCCGCATCATTCCTAACCTTTACAACCACTAATCTGTTTTCCATGCTTATACTTTTGTCATCTAGGGAATGTTATAGAAATGGAATCAGAGTGTACTGTCTTTGATGTTGGCTCATTCACTCAGCTTATTATCCTGGAGGATCCATTCAGTTTGCTGCATGTATCAATAGTCTGTTTTTACTGCTGAGGCAACTTACTATAGGACCTTTTAGTTGTTTCCAGTTTGGGCTATTACAAATAAAGCTGCTTTGAACATTTTTGTAAAGATTTTGTGGGGGCATACATTTTCAAAACTCTGTGATAAGTGTCAAGAAGTGTGACTGATGAGTTGTATGGTAAGTGTCTGTTTAATTTTTAAAGAAGCTGCCAAACTACTTTTCAGTGTCACTGTACGTACGATTTTACAGTCTCACCAGCAAGGTATGAGACATCTATTTTTTTCTACATTGTTGCCAGCATCTGGTGTTTTAATTATTTTTTATTTTAGTAGTCCTAATGGGTCTGTAGGTTAGTGCATCACATTCTTAATTTACATTTCACTAAATTATGTTGAATATTTTTTCACATGCTCATTTGCTATCTGTACATAGTCTTCATGTCTTATGCACATTTCCCAACATGTTATTTGTTTGTTCTTTTTCAATTGAGTTTCTAGAGATTTTTTAAAAATATATTTCTAGATACAAGTCTTTGATATGTGTTTTGCAAATGTCTTCTTCTCTTTTCTCTTTTTAACAAGGTCTTTACAGAGCAGAATTTTGATAAAGATCAATTCAGAATTTAAAAAAATGAATTATTCTTTTTGTATTGTATCTGAGAACCCTTCACTAAGCTCTATGTCCCAAAGATTTCAAAGATTTTCTCCTCTGTTATCTTATAGAAGTTTTTGTTGTTGTTGTTGTTGTTAATCCTCAGTCAAAGATATTTTTTCCATTGATTTTTAGAGAGAGTGGAAGGAATGGAGGGGGAAAGAGAGAGGGAGAGAGAGGGAGAGAGAGAGAGAGAGAGAGAGAGCGAGAGAGAGATTGGTTGCCTCCTGCATGAGCCCCAAGGATAGAACTTGCAACCCTTCCATGTGGTCCGATGCTCTACCACTGAGCACATTGGCCAGGGCTCTTATAGAAGTTTTATAGCTGATTGATAGTTTTGTAGTTTAATGTTTTATATTTTAATTTATGATTCAAGTTAATGTTTATTTAAGGTATAAGATTTCTATTTTCGTTCATTTTGGTGTTAATGGATATATAATTACTCTGACACCATTTGTTGAAAGGACTATCTTTTCTGTATTTGTCAAAAATCATCTGGTTATACTTCTGTGGCCTGTTTCTGAGTTTTCTGTTTTATATTGTGAAAAAACAAAATTCAACTGATCAAATAGACTTTATTCAATGATTCATGATTTGAGAAGCATCCCTTATAGCAAATAAGGAAGAGCTCCTAGAGCTGCAGGTAAAATAGGGTTTTAAAGGCAGGAATGGAATACAACAAAGTCAAACAAAAGAAAAAATTATTTCAAGTAAAGCCTCCTTTCAGGAGGACTTACAGATCTATCAGGCAGATTACTTCATTACTGCTGACCAGCGAATTCCAGACCGGCTGCTAAAGATTATACTCCTGGGGGAGGTTGAAACTGCAGCTAGTTTAGGTGTTAAGTTCTGGTGTGGTGACATGAACTTAGCACAAGTGACCTCTTTTGGGCTTCTCTGTTTTTTGTTTTTTTTTTCTTCAAGGTACAAAAAGGTTCATGAGAGACTTTATTCATTTATTTATTTTTATTGTTTAAAGTATTACGTATATCTCCTTTTCCCT
>NW_005370473.1:32972-44491 GCF_000412655.1 Myotis brandtii | reverse complement strand
ATAAGCCCTCACCACCCCAGTGTCCATTGGTTATGCTAATGACCTCTTACCTCCCCTTTCCCCTGCCTTCTCTCCAAGGTTGGACGGTCTGTTCAGTGTTTCTTTGTCTCTGGATCTATTTCTGTTCATCAGTTTATGTGGTTCATTATATCCCACATATGAGTGAGATCATGTGATATTTATCTTTCTCCGACTGACTTATTTCGCTTAGCATAATGCTCTCAGGTCCATCTATGCTGTTGCAAATGGTAAAAGTTCCTTCTTTTATATAGCAGCATAGCATTCGATTGTGTAGATGTACCACAGTTTTCTAATCCACTCATCTGCTGATGGTCACTTAGGCTGTTTCCAAATCTTAACTATTATAAATTGTGCTGCTATGAACACAGGGGTGCATATATCCTTTCTGATTGGTGTTTCTGGTTTCTTGAGATATATTCCTAGAAGTGGGATCACTGGGTTGAATGGGAGTTCCATTTTTAATTTTTTTGAGGAATCTCCATACTATTTTCAACAGTGGCAGCACCAGTCTGCATTCCCACCAGCAGTGCATGAGGGTTCCCTTTTCTCCATAGCCTCGCCAGCACTTGTTGTTTGTCAATTTCTCTCTGTTTTTAACAATTTCCCCATTTTAATAAAGCTCTCAGCTTAACTGAGAGATGTGATATAATTTAAGCAGTACTCCCAGCTACTGTTTTGAGGTTCTCGAGGTTTTATTGATTCTTTGTGTGATATCCACAGGTCATGACATTTTTTTGCTTAACCTCTGTGATATCCATGGGCCACAATTTCAGGTTTGCAATTTTTAAGTTGGTCTTTTTTTAAATTTATTTTCTAACATTCCAGCTTTAGGAAGATTGCTTGCTTGGCTATTAGTGGCTGCAAACATACATTTAAAGCTTTTGAAAGAATAGAATGTACCAGGTGATTATTATGGTTATTATAAACAAGGTAATTTCCAATGATTGGAGTGCAGTTTGGAGCCACAGTCCTTAGGACCCAAGCCAATCAAAACCAGATGAGTCTAAGAGAAACTCTCGCTAAAGGCATCATCTGTTTAAGCCAGCAGCTCACTCAGTAAGCTCAGATCACTGAGTTTTAACTTCCCCAGAAGTATGAATCCAGGTGTGGCAGTGGTGTTGGCCACAGCACAGACACCTCCTTGCTCAACTAAAGATAAACGAGAGCTTTTCTATTATCAAGAACATCTTTGGTCAGCAATTGTCTTAGCAGTGGATTCTGTGATATTTTCAAGAGTTAAGGAGAGGTTCCTGATCCTATTCTCATTTATATTTTCTCCCAATTAGGGAAGCATTACTTTGTTACAGGAAGTGACTCATGAGTCATGAAAGCCTCCTGGTAGGTCTTTTCTAATTTGATGATATAAATCAGGGGTCCTCAAACTTTTTAAACAGGGGGCCAGTTCACTGTCCCTCAGACTGTTGGAGGGCCGGACTATAGTTTAAAAAAAAACTATGAACAAATTCCTATGCACACTGCACATATCTTATTTTGAAGTAAAAAAACAAATGTTTTCAGCCGGCCGCATGTGGCCCGCGGGCTGTAGTTTGAGGACCCCTGATGTAAATTCAGGGGAGTTGACCAACAAGGTGTTTTCGTTCACTTGTGAACAGTTAAGGGTAGAGTTAGATAAACTAAGAGGCATTGCCTAGTTATATGCCAGGCCCAAGGAGAATGATAACCACCACAAAGATAAACCCTGTCAATGCACAGCCCATTCTCACTAAGGTGATACTGTTAATAGATTTATTAGCTGGAATTGTTGCATTTGCCCATTCAAGCCAGGGATCATTTAGGTTTTCAGCAATTTCAGGAAGTAAATCTTCTAGTCTAAAATAGAGAGTTGTTCTAAATCCCTTACAAAGATGGGTGCTTCTAGTGAAATATTTTTGTGATTGGGGGCAGATTTGGTTTAAATAATCATGAGAACGTGGAAGCACAAATGTACTAAGATTTACGTAGGTATTTGTATCTAATTGGGTATGTACAGTTGTAATTGGGGAAAGGTAAAAACAAGGCACTTGATGTTCTGGCTGTGAGAGTTGAACTAGGCAGAGACTGCTAAGGGGGGTGTCAATCATAGTTTTCAGTGACATTGGGAATAGAAGAGAAATTGGTCACAGGGAGGACTAGGGCTTCTGTAGTAGCCCTAGTAGATTGGAATCTTTGGGGATAAAGCAAATCCTGCTGTCTGAAGGTTGCTCCCCTGTAACCATAGCCAGGGAGATTCAGATGACAGCTTCATCTTTCCAGGACAATGCTAGAGTAAGAAAAACAGGAGTGGAAGAGAGGGCTTTGTGTTTAGTTAAAGTATGAAGTCTTGATTTGGTGTCCTGGGTGGAGGCAGTTTACCTCAATGTCCGCTACTTCTCTTCCTCGTCAATTAGACTTGGAGGTCTTCAGCCTCAGCACAGGACCAGAGGCAGATGGATCCTTCTTTGTCTGTGAGATGTGTACCCCAGGCTCAGTGCCTTCCAGTTTTGCACCATGCCAGTGGTCACGAGCACTTGGTTTGAGGGCTATCTTTTTCTGATGCCATTTTAGAATGCCCAGTCACAAGTCTCTAGACAGTGCACAAATTTTGTGTACCAGGCCTCTAGTAAAGATATAAGGTTCAGGGACTAAATTTTGATAAGTTATAGAGTGGGGGAGCCAACAGAGAAAAATTAGGAACCCATGGTCTGCAGTAAGCAGTCAGGCTAGAAATCCACACAACTGTGGCTTAGTTGTGGGTGGGCCTAGGAAAATTTTGAATTAGCTTAATTTTTTGGAGATAGTTGGATTTCTTCAACACTTACATTATAACTTAAATAATGAATGAATAGTGTCATAATTATTATTTAATTTTTTATTAGAAACTTAATGCACTTTTCAGCTAACTCTTATAGAAAATGAAATCTTTTATGGATGTCTCTTTGGTAATTGAGACATCTGCATATTGTTCATGGGGAACTGGAGGGTGCTTAAATCTTTCTTGGGAGAAATAATAAGGGCTCCCAGTGAACCCTTAATGCTTGACTATCTCGATATATTGTTGCTTGTCCAGAGAAAGCCAATAGATATTGGCCGTTGGAGTGTAAAGGCTGCTGAACAAGGCTGAGCAAAGACTACAACAGTGAACTGGGTTTTGAACAACTGGGAAACGGGGAATAACTATCATCTTTTTTGATATCTCTAAAGTTTTTGACAAATCACTCTTCCTGTGTATTAGCTTTTAGGACTGCCAATATCAGCGTGCTACAGGGGCTGGTACAGTGAATGTTTAGCACCTAAGTGATTAGGTCTCTATTATGAGTGTGAAGCCTTATATGGCCTTAGGCTTTAGTCCATATTGAAGCAATTTAGGAAGAGATTTAGTTAGTCTCTTTGAATTTTATAGGCTCTGTACTTTTTATTCTTCCAATGCCAGTATTATAAATAGCCCACATAATTTTGAGCACCTCAATTAGATTAGGAGACTTTTATTGAAATACTTCTACATCTATGTTGACAGCAGATTGTAAGGAGCATAAAATATCAGGTTCAGGTTGGTCAGGAAATTCTAATAAGAGTCTCCATTGAAGGCAAAATGTATCATCTATTTAACTTAGAAAGGGGAACTCAACCTGATAGTTTGGGGCTGCATCACAGCAAAAAGAAATGTTTTTCAGCAAAAGGTCCCAGAGTCATCTGTACTGGTTGAAAAAGAAGCTGTCTTTGACTTTATTAGATACCCTCATGATGGAAATGTCCTTTTCACTCTGAGGACTTTCTTGTCTCATGAGGGTGAGGTTTAAAGTAGAAAGTGTAACTCTGTTCTCTACCAGATTTGGCAAGACTTTCTATTAATTTTAATTTTAGTTTCCCCTTGGCTGTTTAAGGGAATTAGTGGCAGCACTTGACTGGAGAGTCCCTCAGAGTCTTGTCAATCCTGGGAGAGTTCCATATGGGTGCCTTCCTTTGGAGAAAGATTTGGGGACATTTGAGTTGAGGTTGAAGAATTTGCATTGGGCCTTTGAGGACAATCTCTTTTCCAGTGTCCTAGGTTATTACCACTGAGACATCAGTTTCTGACCAGTGTTTTGATAATGAACCCCTAGGAGGGTGTAATGCAAGAGGCTCATGTGTTACTAGAGGCCCGGTGCACGAATTCGTGCACAGGTGGGGTCCGGCTGGCCAGCCCTGATTGGGGCTGATTGGGCTGGGCTGGCCAGGGGGAGCGGCCGTGGGTGGTTGGCCAGCCGGCCCTACCCCCTGGTCGAACTCCCAGTCAAACTCTCAGTTGAGGGGAAAATTTGCATATTAGCTTTTTATTATATAGGATTTTAGTTCTTTGGCTTTGGAGCTGTTCTAGTTGTAAGGCCAATAGGCTGGCAGACTTTCATGTATGGTCTTGCTCCAAAGCCCTTTCAAAGTGCTTAGCTATGTTCATGAATTCAGTCAAACTGGTAGCCTCCCATCCTATTTTCTGCCTTTTATCAATCCACTAATCTCAGGAAATTATTCATTTACAAACATGGTCAATTGAGCAGCTAAGATTACCTCATTTATTGTATGGTACTGAAATGCCATAGGAACTGAGCTTACAAATAAACTTTAAAGTCCACCACATATTCATCTTTTTTTTGTTTGCATATTTAAATAATAGATTAGTCAGTGTGGGCAGATATTCTAGGATCAGCTTATAAGAGATTAGTTGCTATACTCTGAGCATCATTTTGACCCATGAGAGGACCATGTTGAAGATGAAGTATCTCACATGTTTTCTTCAGTATTTTATCATTTTACTTCCTGCATCTGTTTTGGGGATTCACTAGATCCTATCAGCACATAAATAAGCTGATAGACATCTGGGAACTTGGGGTCATAGAACCTAACAATGACTCTAATTTCTTAAAAATCTTTTGGGGATCCTTCCTATGTTTAGGAAATTCTTTAACTATGACCCTTAGTTTGGCCTTTGACTAGGAGTGAAAGATACCTTTGGAGAATTTCCTGCAACTTCAGGTGGTTTTATTTTAAAAAGGTAACTATTTAATAGTCTCTCCAGAGTACAAAGCCAGCAGACAGAGTGAATGAGCATGAGTATTCAGGTAAAGAAAAATAGAGGGAGCAGTAGGAGTCATGTCAGTCTCATTGTCTTTTGTCTTGGGTACCTCTTGTGTCTTTAATTCTTTTTTATTTTTTAAAATATATTTTTATTGATTTCAGAGAGGA
Source organism: Myotis brandtii (assembly GCF_000412655.1). Classification (NCBI taxonomy): domain Eukaryota; kingdom Metazoa; phylum Chordata; class Mammalia; order Chiroptera; family Vespertilionidae; genus Myotis; species Myotis brandtii. The sequence continues at coordinate 39,274 of NW_005370473.1, read as the reverse complement.
AGGGAGAGGGAGAGAGAGAAAGAGATAGAAACATTAATGATGAGAGAGAATCATTGATTGGCTGCCTCCTGCATGCCCCCTACTGGGGATCGAGTCCGCAACTCTAGCATGTGCCCTTGACCAGAATCGAACCCAGGACCCTGCAGTCTGCAGGCCGATGCTCTATCCATTGAGCCAAGCCCTTAGGGCTAATTCTTAAGTTTTTGCAATAAATCTTTTAATGAAGCTTTCCTGGAATCTTGAAGCCTTTTGAAAGCTTCTGTATCCCAATTAAAATAGGTGTCCTGTTGTGTTTGTTTGGTTGGAGAACCCTTACTTTCAAGTGCACTTTAAAATAAATGATCTTGTCTAATTGGAACGCTCCCCATAATGACCATTGTAATTCTAGGCTGTTTCTCATAAGCTTTTTTTTTTTTTAAAAAATTAATTCTTTATTGTTGAAAGCTTTCACAGGGGTCGCCTAAGACCATCGGAAAACACATATATAATTACATATTGTTTTTGTGATTAATCACTATGCTTTAATTATGTTCAATTTGTAACAATGAAAATACATCCTGCATATCAGATATTTACATTACAATTCATAACAGCAGCAAAATTATAGTTATGAAGTAGCAACGAAAATAATTTTATGGTTGGGGGTCACCACAACATGAGGAACTGTATTAGAGGGTCACGACATTAGGAAGGTTGAGAACCACTGGTCTACTCGATGCTTCTCTGTCTCTGGATCTATTTTTGTTCATCAGTTTATGTTCATTATATTCCACAAATGAGTGAGATCATGTAATATTTATTTCTCTCTAACTGGCTTATTTTGCTTAGTATAATAGTCTCCAGGTCCATCCATGCTGTTGCAAATGGTAAAAGCTCCTTCTTTTTTACAGCAGCATAGTATTCCATTGTGTAGATGTACCATAGTTCTTTAATCCACTCATCTGCTGATGGGCACTTAGGCTGTTTCCAAATCTTTGCTATGTAAATTGTGCTGCTATGAACATAGGGGTGCATATATCCTTTCTGATTGGTGTTTCTGATTTCTTGGGATATATTCCTAGAAGTGGGATCACTGGGTCAAATGGGAGTTCCATTTTTGACATTTTTGTAGGTATCTACAGCTTCTGTGACCAAGTTTTGGACATAAAATAAATAAGTAGTGTGCTTGACTCTTTGGGCCTTAAGGATCCCATTCATTTTTAGCTAAGCCTTTGAGTCTCCCAGAGTCAAACTAATGGCTAGGAGGGATGTGCCACTGGACTGGAGATTTTATAATGTTTCACAGAGTACCTAATTGCATGGACATTTTTTGGGGGGATTGGCAAGTAACCTAGTATCAATCTAACCCATTTCATGACCAACTTAACCTAATATGGGACTTTTTGAATTAGATGGTGGGTGCTTTAATAGTTTTTAAGCACTTGACCCATGACCACCAATTTCTTTTGCTTCCAAGATTCTCATTAGCAATAGCTGCTCTTTACACAAACAAGACAAACAAACACGTACCCCTTAACTCATAGCAGAGCCCAGAGCTGCTACTATGGACTGGCCAAAAAAGGCCCTGCATGCACCACTCACAATTATCAACCTGTAACTGAGGAAAGGACTAAATCAGCAGATCCCTAAAGTGGGGACTGTGGGCTGGATCTGGGGACTTGGGAAAGTGGGGATAGGACTGCATCAGCAAACCCCAAAATGAGGACTGCAGACTAGACTGGATTCCCAAATAAAAGGGAATTGCAAATTCGAAAGCCAAGTGATTCAAAGGTCAAAGAAGTTCATTAGGCCCAAACAGACCAAGATTTGGCCTTGTGAAGGGACGGCTTTGCGCAGGAGCAGTAGCACTGCCAGGGAAAACGGCCCCTGCCAAGATCATACAACTCAGTTTTTTCCAGAGACTGCCAGACCTCTTGGAGAGTCTTCTGCACCGTGGGACCAGCTGGCCACAGCCTGCTGACAATATTGCAGCGTGCAAGCTTGGCAGGCAGGGCCATCATCAGTTGAGAGGTTGGAGATAATGGTTCTCCCTCGTGTGGCTAGTGGATCTCCTGTGGGGGCCAGGACACCGCAGATGCTCTGGCATAGGGGATGGTGCTGCTGATCTAGTGGGTGGGCCTAGGATGGTTGCGTGGGCCGCTCCTCTGTTGTGCAGGAGGCAGGACACTGCTGCTCTGGTGTGCAGCATGCTGGGACCCCTGCTCTGGCACTGGGTAAGGTTGGGGGTGAGGCTTGCCGCTCTAGTGAGTGGAAGATGGGGCGCCTCTGCTCAGGTGCACTCTGGGCACTGGGTGGGGTGGGGGACATTGCAGTGGGGCTGCTGCTCTGCTGTGAGAGGTGCTGCATGGTGCTGCAGGCCACTGCCACTCCTGTGCTCTGGCAACAGTAAGGGAGAAGGCAGGAGAGGGGAATGGCTCCCACCCCAGAGAACACAACTCAGTCTCTGACTCTCCCTGAGTCCCTCCCTCCCCTCCCAAGATCCCTTCAATAAATCTATACCACAGTTTCAAGGCAGGGTGACAGGAAATCAGGAGGGTGGGGCTTGTGCATTCTTTCAGGCTAATGCAGGATGGTGGGGAGTGCTCAACTCTGGAAGGCTGGTGCCTGTGGGTGGTGCAGGAGAAGAATTGGGCACAGGGACCCTAGTGGCTATCTCTTCAGCTCTCTTTGCAGAGCCACACAACTCAATCTGTCCTTGCAGGACTCCAGTCTGCTCTCATCTTCCCTCCCTCTGCTGAAGCCCAGGATGATTGGCTGCAAATGAGATTTTGTGAACTGGCCCTTCAAGAGTACTCCCAGGTTTCTAGCAAACTTTAGTCTCTCCTTAGCAGATATAATCCTTAATGATTTCCTCCTTCCCTCCCTCTTTGCAGAGCCACACAACTCAATCTGTCCTTGCAGGACTCCAGTCTGCTCTCATCTTCCCTCCCTCTGCTGAAGCCCAGGATGATTGGCTGCAAATGAGATTTTGTGAACTGGTCCTTCAAGAGTACTCCCAGGTTTCTAGCAAACTTTAGTCTCTCCTTAGCAGATATAATCCTTAATGATTTTCTCCTTCCCTCCCTCTCTTTTTTCCCTTCCTTCCTTCCTTCCTTCCTTCCTTCCTTCCTTCCTTCCTTCCTTCCTTCCTTCCTTCCTTCCCTTTTCTTTCTTTCTTTTTTTGTTGTTGAGAGTATTGCAGATGTCTTTTTTCCCCCTCCATTGCCCCCCAGCCCCTCCACCTGGTTCCTGCCATGCCCTGGGCCTTTGCCACCCTATTGTCTGTGTACATAGGTAATGCATATATGCATATAAGATCTTTTTAATCTCTTCTCACCCCCTACCCCCTTCCCTCTGAGAATCGTCAGTCTGTTCCATTTCCATGCCTCTGGTTCTATTTTATTCACCAGTTTACTCTGTCCATTAGATTTCTTTCTTCTTCTTCTTCTTCTTCTTCTTCTTCTTCTTCTTCTTCTTCTTCTTCTTCTTCTTCTTCTTCTTCTTCTTCTTCTTCTTCTTCTTCTTCTTCTTCTTCTTCTTCTTCTTCTTCTTCTTCTTCTTCTTCTTCTTCTTCTTCTTCTTCTTCTTCTTCTTCTTCTTCTTCTTCTTCTTCTTCTTCTTCTTCTTCTTCTTCTTCTTCTTCTTCTTCTTCTTCTTCTTCTTCTTCTTCTTCTTCTTCTTCTTCTTCTTCTTCTTCTTCTTCTTCTTCTTCTTCTTCTTCTTCTTCTTCTTCTTCTTCTTCTTCTCCTAGAATACCCTTCAACATTTCATGAAGTATGGTTTGGTGGTGATGAACTCCTTTAGCTTTTTCTTGTCTGTGAAGCTCTTTATCTGTATCTGGTTTGGAAGTGCCCAGGCGAGGCCCAGCGGTTAAGCAATGCAGGCTGGTGCTAATGCCGGGTCTTGGACCTTTTATTGATAGGTTTGGGGCACGCTGACCCAGCTGCTGCTTGTTTGAGAGATTTTAGCAAAATCTGAAGCCTGAATAAGGATGGGCCATTCATATGCAAAAGCCACTGCACACAGGTTGTGTGGGGTTGCAAATTGGATGGGGTGGGGTTTCAGGGAATCACCAGGGTGGAGCAAACAGAAATGGCTACCAGTCAGCCCAGCAACCAGGGAGATCTCAACATAGGAACAATGATCCCTGCAATCACCTCCATCTGGGAGAAAGCTGTCCCTTAGTTCCTGCCCCAATGCCAGGCAATCCAGTTCCTCCTCATATGTGTCTGGGTTCTCCAGAGTCTGGCCCTGGCACTGGAGCCCACAAGAAGTGGGATTTTATAAATTTAGTTTGTGTGTCGGCCTTTTAAGAGGAGCAGCTGGGTCTCTAGCAGCCACTGTGTCACTGAGCCCCAATCCCCACTGATTTTTATAGCCTGTAGTTAAGGGGACTTCTTTTCCCATCTCTGGGACCCTGGGCTGGGGGTCAGTGTGGGGTTTGGACCCCTTGCTCCTCATGGAGGGCCTCTGCAGACATGATCTCTCTCCCAATTAAAAAAGCTGCACATGTGGGTGCTGGTTCAGCCCATTCCATGCCTCCGCCCCTCCTACCAGTCTCAATCTGCTTTCTTCTATACTTCTCTAGTTGTAGGACTTCCATTCAGCCAGCTTTCAGGAGGTTCTGGATTATGTTGTTCTATATTTTAGTTATAACTTTGATGTAGTTTTGGGAGGTGGCAAGTACCTGCGTTTACCTATGCCACCATCTTGGTTCTCCTATGAACATGAGAAGAAGCAAAACAGTGTGACCCAGAAACAGGATATTGTCTTTGAGGAATCACAGACATTGAAATTGATAGATAAAGATTTTAAATAAACTGTCAAAAAATGTAGGTCTCTGGTTACTAATATTCAAAAGGCAGCTTCAGTTCCCATTACATGGTTGTTTCTTTGCATCTTCAGTCTCTACCTCCCATATTTTAGTGTTGGGGTAATCATATTTGAACAAAAATAGAAGAATTTAAAAATAGAATAATTCATCTATATTAAGTGTCACTATAAAATCCAGCCTCCTACCTTAGAGGAATGTTTGATTCTAAGACTGGAGCAAGAAATTTGTGAGATATCCTGGAATATCTTAAAGTGCCAGAAAGAAAGGAAGTGCTCAAACTTTATGAAAACAGCCCAGCCAGTGTGAATCAGTGGTTGAGTATCAACATATGAACCATGAGGTCACAGTTTGATTCTGGGTCAGGGCACATACCAGGGTTGTGGGCTCGACTCCCAATAGGGAGCATGCAGAATACAGCCAATTGGTGATTCTCTCTCATCATTGATGTTTTTATCTCTTTCCCTCTCCTTTTCTCTCTGAAATGAATAAAAATATATTTTATATTTTTATTTCAAGAAAAACAATTTTATAATAATACTACATGCAATACATATTAATATTTTAAGAAAAAATATTTTAAATATAATATTACCAAAACAACTGTACTAACATAGTATAATATCACAAAAGTTATAGGAAATATTAAAAATCTTCAGATAACAGGATTACTTCTATTATATTCTAAAAATTTTTTTTCTCTGGAATGAGTGAGATCATGTGATATTTATCTTTCACTGCCTGGCTTATTTCACTTAGCATAATGCTCTCCAGGTCCATCCATGCTGTTGCAAATGGTAAGAATTTCTTCTTTTTTATAGCAGCATAGTATTCCATTGCATAGATGTACCACTGTTTTTGAATACACTCATCTGCTGATGGCACTTAGGCTGTTTCCAAATCTTAGCTATTGTAAATTGTGCTGCTATGAACATAGGGGTGCATATATCCTTTCTGATTGGTGTTTCTGATTTCTTGGGATATATTCCTAGAAGTGGGATTACTGGATCAAATGGGATCTCCATTTTTAATTTTTTGAGGAAACTCCATACTGTTCTCCACAGTGGCAGCACTAGTCTGCATTCCCACCAGCAGTGCAAGAGGGTTCCTTTTTCTCCACAGCCTTGCCAGAACTTGCCATTTGTTGATTTGTTGATGACAGCTGTTCTGACAGGTGTGAGATGGTATCTTATTGTCGTTTTAATTTGCAGCTCTCAGATGATTAGTGACTTTGAGCATAGTTTCATATGTCTCTTGGCCTTCTATAGGTCCTCTTTTAAAAAGTGTCTATTGAGGTCCATTGCCCATTTTTATTGGATTATTTATCTTCCTTTTGTGAAGTTGTATGACTATGAATTTTGGTGATTAAAACCTTATCTGAGGAGAAGCCAAGATGGCGGCATAGGTAAACACAGGAAATTGCTGCCTCGCACAACCACTTCAAAAATACAACTAAAAGACAAAATGGACATCATCCAGAACCACAGGAAGG
>NW_005370473.1:29797-30887 GCF_000412655.1 Myotis brandtii | reverse complement strand
GGCTTTCTGGTTGTTTTGTTGATGGTTTCTTTTGCTGTGCAGAAAATTTTTATTTTGATGTAGTCCCATTTGTTTATTTTATCTTTAGTTTCCATTGTCCTAGGAGCTGTATTGGTAAAGATATTGCTACGACATATGCCTGATATTTTGCTGCCTATGAAGTCTTCTATGATTTTTATGGTTTCCCATCTTATGTTTAAGTGCTTTATCCATTTTGAGTTTGTTTTTGTGTATGGTGTAAGTTGGTGATATAGTTTCATTTTTTTGCATGTATCTGTTCAATTTTCCCAATACCACTTATTGAAGAGACTGTCTTGATTCCATTGTATGCTCCTGCCTCTTGGTCAAATATTAATTGAGCATAGTGGTTTGGGTTGATTTCTGGGTTCTCTGTTCTGTTCCATTGGTCTATATGTCTGTTCTTGTGCCAATACCAGGCAGTTTTGAGAACAGTGGCTTTGTAATATAGCTTGATATCTGGTATTGTGATCTCTCCAACTTTGTTCTTCTTTCTCAGGATTGCTGCTGTTTTTCAGGGTCTTTTTGTATTCTATATAAATTTTTGGAGAGTTTGTTCTAAGTCTCTGAAGTATTCCATTGGTATCTTAATGGGGATTGCATTGAATCTATAGATTGCCTTGGGTAGTATGGACATTTCAATGATGTTGATTCTACCAATGCATGAACACGGTATATTCTTCCATGTGTTTATGTCTTCCTCTATCTATTTTTTCAGCGTCCTGTAGTTTTCTGAGTACAGGCCTTTTACTTCCTTAGTTAAGTTTATTCCTAGGTATCTTATTTTGTTGTTGTTGTTGTTGCAATGGCAAATGGGATTGTTTTTTTAGTTTCTTGTTCTGTGAGTTCATTATTTGTGTGTAAAAAGTCAGATTTCTGGATGTTAATTTTGTATCCTGCTACATTGCTGAATTCATTTATTAAGTCAAGTAGTTTTTTGATGGAGTCTTTGGGGCTTTCTTTGTACAATATCATGCCATCTGCGAATAATGACAGTTTTACTTCTTTTTTAATTTGGATGCCTTTTATTTCTACTTCCTGTCTGATCGCTATGGCTAGCACTTCCAGTACT